>NC_083774.1:35621430-35944555 GCF_963514075.1 Conger conger | reverse complement strand
TAGGGACAATGCCAAGAGACAAAACATTATGACTGCCAGTTCACACCAGATTCATGTAGCTGCATACAGAGATTATAGCTATTGCTAGTCTCCAATTCCTGTCCCTAGTTTGGCTTTTTTTATGAAAAGAAAGGAAAAAGATAAAAAATAAGACACAAAGTGTTAAATGGAAGATGTTAAGAACTTAGAATGCAAACATTCAATACATTCTAAATACAAATACACATTACAATGTTATAAAAAAAACATTGCATCAGTGTTCTAGAACCCCATTGATTTCAATTAATTATAGTGACTGAATTAGTTCAGTTGAAGGAACAATAGGTAAGATTCTTGTGTTAAAACATTGTTACAAGATGTTTCCTATCATTGTAAAAGGCTCACTGACATGTTGACACCCCCTGTCTGTGTTTATAGTCCTTGAATTCAGGTTTCAAAATATACAGTTGACGGGCCGGCACTCTGTACCAAAACATCATATAGTTTACAATAATTCAAGCTCATTGGTTGAAAATAGGTTCTAATTGCCACAGCCAATGGCGTTTCAACATCAGTGTTGTGGTTTGAGCATGTTTGTTACTGCAATTCATCTCTTGACTAAATTACCTTTTAGTTCCTTTAAGAACCTAATCACATATTTGTTACCTCATACCTTATAAACCCTGATAAAGGGTGAGTTATATCAATTTCAGAAGCCATTGTAGACACACTGGATCTCCACTCAACTCCTGCTTGTCCGCGTTCTTTTCTAAACACACAAGAGAAAAGAAATGGTGATAAAAAGAGAGGGTGAGGATTTGAGCAGTGCAAGCGGAAACCTGGACAGGCATTGGAGGAAGACAGGAAAGCTGGGGGTTGTCAACCAATGAGCAGCATTCGTGAGGAAGTGAGAAATGTGAAAGAAACACACCCCAACAGCGAGTCAGTGTCAGGAAGTGGTGAAACATAGGTAGAAAATCCAGGTTCAAAAAGAAAAAATCCTCCCCAGTATTTTATTCCAGTCACCTGGATTTACCACTCACAATTCTTCAGCTAGGAGGTAGACCCGATTAGTGGATTCAGCTGGCTGACTTCATTGGTGGAAGAAACACATGGCAGGACTTTCTGACCCCTGGACTTTCCACCTATGGATCGAAGCTCTTCAGTTACATCACGGGGGACCCTGAAACACTCATGACCCTGAACACATTGCGCTGCCCCTATATGGTAGCTGGGGAAGATCTATTAAAACCTTTTGCTGTAGATCTGCATTATATTGGTTGAGGCTTTCAAGAATTTAAATGAGGACATGAATATTAATAGTAATGATTCAGGGGATTCAGCAGAATCATGTTATGTGTAGAGATGTGGGACAAACTTTGAAAACTTCAAAATCAAAAACTTTGCCCACTAGTTGTTGGGACTGCAGACTCAAACAACAAAAGGCATATTCTAACTATCCTTGATACCAATTATCTATACAAAACATCATGTTCCAATATAAGTTGCATGAAAGGGCAGCACAGATGGTGCAGTGGGTAGCACTGCCATCTCACATCAAGGCAGTCCTGGGTTTGAATTCCAGTCGGCCCGGGCCTCTCCGAGCGGAGTTTGCATGTTCTCCCCGTGTCTGCGTGGGTTTCCTCTGGGTACTCCGGTTTCCTCCCACAGTCCAAAGACATGCAGGTTAGGCTGATTGGAGAGTCTAAATTGCCTGTAGGTATGAGTGTGTGAGTGAATGGTGTGTGTGCCCTGCGATGGACTGGCAACCTGTCCAGGGTGTATTCCTGCCTTTCACCCAATGTATGCTGGGATAGGCTCCAGCCCCCCTGCAACCCTGTTCAGGATAAGCAGGTTAAGATAATGGATGGATGGATGGAAGTAGCATTTTTTCGGTGTGTTGGTCAACAATCCACAGGTGGAAGCAGCTGGAATGGCCGCGCCTCTACTGTTCTTGGCCGCTTGTCGTCTCCGCTTGCTGGCGTGTCTGTTTGTCCTGTCTCTGTTCTTGTCAATATGTTTGCAGAGCGTAGAATAAATCATTACCTATGATCGTCAAACACTACTTGAGATTGGTGGCTCGGTAGTGGATTCATGCACTCGTCACCCCGAGGAAAGGATTTCTCACCGCATCCCTGAAGGAACTTGGGATTCGCACTGCAATCGCCTCCGTGGCAAGCGAGCCAGGAGGCGGGGAAGACGTGCAGGGGCCTTGGTGAAGTTGAGGAGGCTCGCCCGCTCTCGTTCGCTGTCGGCACCCCCTGGTTCTTCGGCGCGAGGCAGAGTGTTTTCCCGGTGTCTGCGGCCGTTAGCTCGGGTGGCTACAGTAGGCGGAGCTGCTGGGCCTGAGTTCATCAAGTTGGCGTTGTTAAACGCTTGCTCAATCGCCAACAAATCATTCATATTAAATTATCTTTTCATCTCCAAAGACTTGGACTTTCTGCTTCTCACAGAGACTTGCCAAAAAATCGAGGAATGACTCTTTTAACAAACTATGCCCACCAGAGTGTTCTTCCACCTGCGCCCCCAGGGCCACGGGTCGAGGGGGGGGTCTAGCCGCGGTGTACAAGAACTGTTTTTCAGCTCGGAGGGTGAGCTCTGGCACTTTTCCCTCGTTTGAACTGTTGATGACTAAAGTCGGATGTTCTAACTCGTTTTATTGTATTTTATTTTATCGCCCTCCTGGTGCAAACAGTTCTTTTCTGTCTGATTTCAGTGACTTTTCCATCATTAAATTTGAGAGAGTCTTAATGCTTGGAGATTTTAATGTGCACGTAAATTACATCACTGACAGATTTGCTGTTAATATTCTTAATATCACTGAATCGTTTAATTTTACTCAACATGTGTCCGGCCATACGCACATTAGGGGTAATATGCTGGACCTTGTTTTCACACTTGGTTTAGACATTGATAGTGTTTGCACTGAGGAGCTGCTTGTGGCAGACCATGATTGTGTATTTTTTTATTTATCTTTTAACACCGATTGTTTAACCGGTAAGCGAGTGCTCGCGCATGTTAAATCGTTCTTCTGCAGATAAATTCTCCACTGCTTTTGACAGTTGTGTAGGACTAGTGCAGCCTCCGCATGTTAATGTTGACTGTTTGGTCCGCTCTTTTAACTTGTGTTGCTCTGTCATTTTAGATGAAGTCGCTCCCCTGAAAACCAGATCTGTGCCCTCTTTAATTTCATCCCCCTGGTTAAATGATGATATTTGTTGTTTTAGACGCAAATGTCGGAGAGTGGAGCGCTTGTGGATTTCCACCAAGCTCCAGGTTCATCGCATTTACCTAAAATAACTTTTAGCTGAATTTAACAGCATGGTTAAGGATGCAAAGGCCAAGTATTTTGCCAATCTTATCTCCTCTAGTAGGCGTCCTTTTTGACGCAATCAAGAACATTGTCTGCCCTGCACCTCCTGCTGTACCTGTTTTTCTAATAGGGACTGCAGTGATTTTCTTTCATTTTTTGTGGACAAGGTTGCTAGTGTAAGGTCTAGAATCATCCACTTTTCCTCCACCCTTCCTGTATGTCCTACCCAACAGTCTATTCTGAGTTGTTTTTCTCCCATCTCCCTGCAAGACCTAACTGATCGAGTGAGCTCTATGAAATCTTCCTCCAGCCCTTTAGACATCTTACCAACGTCTATGCTGAAAAATGTTATTAGCTCAGTAGGTCCGTGTTTGGTCTCTATCATCAATAGCTCGCTGGAATCTGGTTGCGTCCCCTCCTATTTTAAACAGGCAGTTGTCCAGCCGCTCCTTAAAAAACCTAACTTAGACCCATCTCTTCCCAAGAACTACAGGCCTATATCCAAGCTGTCTTTTATTTCAAAAAATTTAGAAAAAATAGTTGCCTATCAGGTCACTGATGTTTTAAATCACCACAACATTTTTGACAAATTCCAGTCTGGTTTTCGCCAGAAGCACTCAACAGAAACGGCTCTTCTCAGAGTTTCAAATGACATTACGATGTCCTCTGATGCTGGTGACTGCTCTATCCTGGTGCTGCTGGATCTCAGTGCAGCTTTTGATACTGTGGATCACTGCATTTTGATAGACAGGCTTAGTGAGTGTTTTTCCGTGGCTGTTGGCTCCTACAAATCTGAGTCTGCTGCCTTATCCTGTGGTGTCCCTCAGGGTTCTGTTCTGGGTCCGATTTTGTTTGCTCTGTGCATGCTTCCTTTAGGTGTCATTATTAGCAAATTCAAAGGTATTTCATACCATTGCTATGCGGATGACATTCAGTTATACAGTGCATCCGGAAAGTATTCACAGCGCTTCACTTTTCCCACATTTTGTTATGTTACAGCCTTATTCCAAAATTGAATAAATTCATTTTTTTCCTCAAAATTCTACACAAAACACCCCATAATGACAACATGAAAGAAGTTTTTTAGAAATTTTTGCAAATTTATGAAAAATAAAAAACTAAGAAATCACATGTACATAAGTATTCACAGCCTTTGCTCAATACTTTGTTGATGCACCTTTGGCAGCAATTACAGCCTCAAGTCTTTTTGAATATGATGCCACAAGCTTGGCACACCTATCTTTGGGCAGTTTTGCCCATTCCTCTTTGCAGCACCTCTCAAGCGCCATCAGGTTGGATGGGGAGCGTCGGTGCACAACCATTTTCAGATCTCTCAAGAGATGTTCAATCGGATTCAAGTCTGGGCTCTGGCTGGGCCACTCAAGGACATTCACAGAGTTGTCCTGAAGCCACTCCTTTGATATCTTTGCTGTGTGCTTAGGGTCGTTGTCCTGCTGAAAGATGAACCGTCGCCCCAGTCTGAGGTCAAGAGCGCTCTGGAGCAGGTTTTCATCCAGGATGTCTCTGTACATTGCTGCATTCATCTTTCCCTCAATCCTGACTAGTCTCCCAGTTCCTGCCGCTGAAAAACATCCCCACAGCATGATGCTGCCACCACCATGCTTCACTGTAGGGATGGTATTGGCCAGGTGATGAGCGGTGCCTGGTTTCCTCCAAACATGACGCCTGGCATTCACGCCAAAGAGTTCAATCTTTGTCTCATCAGACCAGAGAATTTTGTTTCTCATGGTCTGAGAGTCCTTCAGGTGCCTTTTGGCAAACTCCAGGCGGGCTGCCATGTGCCTTTTAGTAAGGAGTGGCTTCCGTCTGGCCACTCTACCATACAGGCCTGATTGGTGGATTGCTGCAGAGATGGTTGTCCTTCTGGAAGGTTCTCCTCTCTCCACAGAGGAACGCTGGAGCTCTGACAGAGTGACCATCGGGTTCTTGGTCACCTCCCTGACTAAGGCCCTTCTCCCCCGATTGCTCAGTTTAGACGGGCGGCCAGCTCTAGGAAGAGTCCTGGTGGTTCCGAACTTCTTCCATTTACGGATGATGGAGGCCACTGTGCTCATTGGAACCTTCAAAGCAGCAAAACATTTTCTGTACCCTTTCTCAGATTTGTGCCTCGAGACAATCCTGTCTCGGAGGTCTACAGACAATTCCTTTGAATTCATGCTTGGTTTGTGCTCCGACATGCACTGTCAACTGTGGGACCTTATATAGACAGGTGTGTGCCTTTCCAAATCATGTCCAATCAACTGAATTTACCACAGGAGGACTCCAATTAAGCTGTAGAAACATCTGAAGGTTGATCAGTGGAAACAGGATGCACCTGAGCTCAATTTTGAGCTTCATGGCAAAGGCTGTGAATACTTATGTACATGTGATTTCTTAGTTTTTTATTTTTCATGAATTTCTAAAAAACTTCTTTGATGTTGTCATTATGGGGTGTTGTGTGTAGAATTTTGAGGAAAAAAATGAATTTATTGCATTTTGGAATAAGGCTGTAACATAACAAAATGTGGGAAAAGTGAAGCGCTGTGAATACTTTCCGTATGCACTGTATCTTTCTTTTAAACCTGACAGGATTGATAAACTTACAGTTTTTTACAATTGTTTTCACACTTGTCTCAATACCATGTCCACTTTTTCAAAACACATAACACATTCACCATATCATTAGACTATGTGAACTAAACTGTGGATATTTTTGCATTGCTTTCATACTAAAGGCATTCAATCACCACTTCTTCCAAAATTCATGAATACCTCTCTCAGTCAGTGTTCACTACCAGCAAAAGTTTGTACAAATACAGCAAATTTTGCAGACATTTAGATACTCTGTTCAAAACAGTTAACTTTCAATTCAAAACCCAATAAAATTCTGATCATTGTGGAAGGAAATATGCTGCATTTTGGCAGAAAAATGAAATTATATGCTTGAAATACGCAAGACAGATGATTCTGATTTGAGCAGAAAGTTTATTCAGTTTATTCATTTTTTTTGTTTGCAGCCTTGTTACCATCTATACAAAAGTGATCATACTTGCATTGAAATGTGCGTGTATATAGGGTAAATGTAGTTGTCACTGCTGTATATCTACTGTTGAAACACCTGGCTGTCATTTCAGTGAACAACCTGTGAGGATTTTCAGGCAAACCAACAGGTACTATACAGTATTTACAGCATTCTGACTGAAGGAGTTCAATTGATGTGTATATTACAGCAGTACTGTGATTTGAGAAGTCTCCAGAAAAAGCAGATGTATCAGTGCACATTTGTCTTTGACTCACTACAGGACCCAGCGGTTACCTCACACAGTCACACAGGGGGAAGGGGAAGAATGTTTACGCCTCAACAGGAGGATACAATAGTTGGGATGGTCATTTTCAACAACAGCATCAGGCTAAGAGAAATATGCAACAACATAATCGCAGACAACACTGGCAGTGTAAGCACTACAACCATTTCAAGAGTGCTACAGAAACATCAGATCAGGATGAAACAGTTGTACACTGTCCCCTTTGACAGGAACTCTGAGGGTGTCAAGGAACTCAGGTACCAATATGAAGCTTATGAAGGTATATGTGAAGGTTTACGACCACCCACATGAACAGATGTCACTTCTAGATGCAATGGCTGCTGGGTGTATGGACATAACAGTGGAACACATCCAGGGCTGGATAAGGCACGAAGAAAGATGTTTTCCTCTGTGTATAGCAAGAGATAACATTCGGAGTGATGTTGATGAAAATCCGGAGGACAGGATGGATGGATGGATGGGCCAGGCCAACAGTAGACTTCTGATACTGATAGGCAGACGATATATGTGCGAATTACTGTATATAGTGAAAATATTGCTTTTTGATATGTATTTGTTTTGATTGATTGTAATGTATTTTGAGTAATTGATTGTATTGTATTTTGCTTTTCTGAATTACAGTATATTGCACTGTGAGAACAAACGTCAAAATACTGTAAACCCTGTAAATACTGTTGCTTTTGTGATTTGTTTCTTTATCATATTTTGTTTTACATTACACAGTAAAAATTGTTATTCTGGGTTTCCAATATAGTAAAACATTCATTCATTTACAGTTTACTGTAAATTTACCACACTCAGTCATGACATCTATTGTGAGAGGCAAACCAACAGATCAGAAGTTTCTTTAGCTGCTTGGCTTGAAATATTTGTGGATGCAAAAATAGAGGAAAGGGAAACACATAATATATGTATTTAGCGATGCTCCAAGTTGTTTGTGTTTTGTAGTTCATTGAACATTGAGTTCTTGTCATCACATATAGAGCCCTCCATGGCAAGGCACCTGCTTACCTTCGTGATCTGCTCCACCCATATGTTGCCAGCAGGTCTCTGAGGTCTTGTGACCAGGGCTTACTGGTTGTCCCTCACACTAGGCTCAAAACTAAGGGTGACCGAGCCTTCGAATCGGTGGCACCTAAACTGTGGCATTCTCTTCCACCGGACTTAAGAGCTGTGGCGTCTGTGGACATTTTTTTTAAAGCAGCTAAAGTCACATCTCTAGCCATTTTTGTGACTGTATTTCCGTTTATTTCATGTTCGTTTATTTGTGATTTGTTGGTTTTACTGACTGTTCTTTTATGTATTATTATTGTTATTACTTATTTATTATTATTTTTTGTTGATCCTGTGAAGCACTTTGTGACTCTGTCTGTGAAAGGTGCTAAATAAATACAATTTACTTACTTACTACTTAATAACTTCCATCCATCACCACAGGGCGGCCTGTAGCGTAGTGGTTAAGGTACATGACTGGGACATGCCAGGTCGGTGGTTCGATCCCCGGTGTAGCCACAATAAGATCCGCACAGCCGTTGGGCCCTTGAGCAAGGCCCTCCAGGAGAGGATGTCTCCTGCTTAGTCTAATCAACTGCACGTCGCTCTGTTTAAGGGCATCTGCCAAATGCCATTAATGTAATGTTATGTAATGAATCGGTTGGCTCAGTAGCAGCAATGGTTGGGACGAATCTGATGCTCTGAGCCAAGAAATGAACCGCTCCCACATAGAAGAACCCAAGTCTACATATTTCCCAGAAAGATTGAAATACTGAGCTGCCACAGCTGAAAGAGAAAATCTTAAGTGTGTATTTGCGGGACGGGAGACGGCATGATTTCATACCGATTGGTTTTTATCACGATTTGGGAAGATATGGTCTGAGGGCCTGGAGATGAGACCACAAATGAACATCAAACAGAGAGATCTGTTTCTCTCTCCTGTAGCAGGATTTACAGTGGCATATTGGAGTCTTGAGTTTATGCATTACATTTTTCCCACACCCGATATGACTCTGAGTTGGGTTCATGAGAGAATAATGATGTGCTCCTATAATGGGATCAGGAATTGAATGCAACTTGGCGCAGCGCACACAGGGATGAGATGTGTCCAGTTCATCTCACCGAGCTCGACATCTTCATTACACCTCAGTGGCGTCGGAAGGCAAATGTAATTTGTATGGAAATGACATTTCTCTTTCAACAGGAAGGGCCAATTTGTGCACGTTGTGAGCTTCAATAATCTTGCTTTGTGTTAATGATTAAACCTTTGAAGCTTGTAGCATCTGAAGCTGTTGAGCTAACGTGAAAACCTAACGATGGCCGCCTCACCATTGTAAAGCACCTTGCCTTTTCTGGGATACACAAATCACAGCCCTTCAAATGCCACCAAGCAGTTAAAATGCATTCATTTTTCAACAGATTGTCTCACCACAACGACGGGGTTCACAGACTGCCCAATGAGAGTGGTCATCGGGCACTACTCCACCTCCAATTTGCCAGTGTCAAAATAATTTAACATCTAACATTGACTTTTCCATCTGCTAAAATTTACCAGACATAAAACCGTGTACATGCATAAATTCATATTTAAAGTCAGTTCTTATTTTTTCTCTCATTTGTGTCAGTCTTGGCTGGGTATGCCTCTGGCCCTGGGGCACTCTTGCACGGCGTCCATATGGGTGTTCAGTTGGAGGGGCGTGTTTTTTGCCACAGTGATTGGCTGCTGCCAGAAACCAGGCAGGGTGCACATTTTAGCGAATGAGAAAAGATTAAACCAGTTAACTGATATTGCAATGCTGCGTGTTAAATTAAATTAGCTAAGTTAACATACCCGTTCCTGAATTCTAATAGGATTGGAGGTTTTAGGGGGATGGACCAGTTGGGGAGGTTTTAGGGGATGGACCAGAACGGGGGCCAGTTTATAAACAGAAGCTTGTGGGTGAAGAGCTAACATAGACTGTGTTTTCAACAGTAAGTTAGTGTCATGATGTGTGTTCTCTGTATTCAGTGGTCTGATTAAGTCCCCAGCATTTCGCCTTTTGTTACCCTCTGTGCTTTCCGTAGTCAGTTTCTGTTCATTCATTCGTTTCATCTGTCTCACTTCCTGATTATTGTGCACACCGAATTCTCATTTTCCATCAGTTTTTTCAAACCTGTCTGTTTTGTTTGTTCAGTCCCAGATTGTAATATGCTCCTGCCATTCTCTTCAGCTTTTTCTGTCTGATTTTGTTCTGACCTGTTTTGCGTTCCGCTCCTGCTTTCTGGATTCTCCTTCTGTTCATGTATGATCCACTGTTCTTAAACTAGGCTTCCCGGTTTGTGTTTTTGGATTTTGTGTCTGTTTTTCTGCCTGTTTGGACTGCCTTCTGTTCATTGAAATTCTGCCAGTGACCGTGACTACGTTTTGGATTTCCTTTGCTGTACCTGTTTGCCTCTTTACCGAACCCTGCATTATCGCTTGCTAACTGTCTTGCCTACTGCAAACCTGTTTGCCAGTAATAACCTGCCTGTTTAACCTGACCAAGATTCAATAAAGACTTTTATTGGAATTTCTGTGGTTTTGCAATTGTTCTGTCAGGCTTCAGAAAAATTAACCCAATCTGGCCAAGTATGAACCCAGCCAACCAGACCCTGACCCCAGAAGCTCTGCGACTCCACTGACAGAGGCTGGGTGTGCACAAGTCCAAGCTCTGGTCCCTGAACCAGGATCAGTCAAATCTACACCATCAAATGACTACCCTGGCCGACTCACTGTCGTGCACCCAAGCTACTCACTCCCCAACTGTTCCTGCTCCCGTATCCATCTGTGCCTACCTGGATCCCCATCTGCCCCTACTTGAGCGCGACGCTGGAGAACTCAGATCCTTCCTGCTCCAGTGTTCCCTGATTTTCCAGCTGCAGCCATCCTCCTTCCAGACTGAGTGCTGCAGGATTGCTTACTTGATCGCCCTTCTGGCTGGGAGAGCACGAGAGTGGGGGACGTGAGCCGTGAGCCATGCCAGAGAACCCAGTTAACCCAGAGCTACACCTGTCCCATGTTCCAGTCATCAGTCCAAAACCCAGAGCCCAAGCCCATGCAAGTCAGCCAAACCAGAGACAGGCGGATGTTGGAGTGTCTCTACTGCGCTGGACCGGGTCATCGGATCAGCAATTTCCCGGTAAAATACAGCACCCGTCAGTAAACAAGGGGGTCCTGACAGGTGCCTCCGTCGATCCACCCTGCTCGCAACTATTCTCCTGTCAGCCTCCTGATCTCGGGGAACCACCAAGATAAGGTATTTTTTGACATGATGAAGTCACCTCTGATTCCTGTGGTTTTGGCCAGACCCTGGCTTCTACCCCACAACCCTGTGTGTGTCTGTGTGTAGCGGAAGATCATAAATGACTTCCCACACTGCATATTCTGTGTCTGTGTGTAGCGGACTCTAATTCATCTTGTACCTTTTCACCCTAAATTACGACTGAATACTTAGGGGGACAATTCTGACCAAAGAACAACTGATCAGTAGCTTGGTACTTTAGTGAGTTCCCAAGTTGGGAAAGGCAGCCAAGTTCTGCTTGTAAAAAGGATTGGTGGTGCATGGTTCTTTTTTTTTTTCCTTATAATTTTTATCCAATTTCCTTTTTCTCCCAATTTGGTAGCCAATTGGACCCCGTCTGAATCAATTAGAGCTAGTATTAGATACACCGCCATCCCCATCCCTCGGCGGCCAACGGGAGAGCGACATGCCTTCTTCAAGCCGTCTCGCCTACCAAGTTGTAACCGTGATTCCGAGGCACCCGAGGTGCTTTGTTTGTGCGGCTATCTACTAACCCTGCCAAGTCCCTCCCTCTGAGCCAATTATTGTTGCTCCACGTGAGCCGGCCAAACTTGGCTTTTGGCAGGACCGAGAATCGAACTCCGGTCCCCAGTGTGCAACTGCAGCAAACTGCAACCACGAGTCTGCAGCGTCTTAGCCTGTTGCGCCACCGCAGCTCCTGGTAGTGCATGGTTCTTGTAATTTGATGTGAAGAGAACCCATGGACGTTTCTACGTCAGTTCTTGTCAAATTAGCTTTAAGGAGCCCTCTAAATGTACACTGATGTGAGCTCACAACTATGTTAATATAATATAAAAAATATTATTATGCATGTATTGTGTTGGTTAGACCCCAAACCTCTTTGTTCTCCAACAAACTGAAATTCAGCAATACTGCTAAACCCGGGAGCATATATTGAGTAATGGTGGCACATAAGGGAGAGTCAAGTATAAGCACTCTGAGCATCACACATGATTAGAACCAAATTTTAAATTGTAGTTTCAAATGGAGTCAGATAACAAGGGTAAATTTATTGGCCCTATTGGCCTTATTGTGGAGATTCTCGGTCAGCCCGGACCAGTAGAGAGCGGAAGGTGATTACTGGTGTGTGCCTTGGTGTGTGTATAGCTCCTCACCCAGGTAAATGGCCACCAGCCACCACAGGTCATAAGGCATCCCTTTTTATCCAGACTGGGACCTCTGACTCAGTCTTCCAAGATTGGGAGATTCCTGCCTGGTAAAATACGCTCGCATGAATGGCAGAAAGCTTATTTTCCATCATCGCCTGCCAAATGCAAACACAGTGGAATGCAAAGAAACAGACATTTGTTCTCCCGGTTTCAACCTTATGAGCCCATTATCCCGGCAGAGCCAGTGCTGTGAGTCCTAACACTTCACGCACCAACACCAGACACATGCAGTGACAGGTGCAGAGAGGTGTAGGAAACAATAGGTAACCACTACACCTCCTCAGAGCAGAGTAGATGCTCTCAGAATACCAATGGACTTTGGGTCTAAGCACAATATCTCTCTCTCTGCCTCTCTCTCTCTCTCTCATTTCCTCCCTCCCATGCATCCCTCCCTGACACAGTTACAGTGGTGTGAAAAAGTGTTTGCCCCCTTCCTGATTTCTTATTTTGTCACACTTAAATGTTTCTGATCATCAAACAAATTTAAATATTAGTCAAAGACAACACAAGTAAAAAAAAATTCAGTTTTTAAATGAAGGTTTTTATTATTAAGGGAGAAAAAAATCCAAACCTACATGGCCCTGTGTGAAAAAGTGATTACCCCCTAAACCTAATAACTGGTTGGGCCACCCTTAGCAAAAACAACTGCAATCAAGCATTTGCGATAACTTGCAATGAGTCTCTTACAGCGCTGTGGAGGAATTTTGGCCCACTCATCTTTGCAGAATTATTGTAATTCAGCCACATTGGAGGGTTTTCGAGCATGAACCGCCTTTTTAAGGTCATGCCACAGCATCTCAATAGGATTCAGGTCAGGACTTTGACTAGGCCACTCCAAAGTCTTAATTTTGTTTTTCTTCAGCCATTCAGAGGTGGACTTGCTGGTGTGTTTTGGATCATTGTCCTGCTACAGAACCCAAGTTTGTTTCAGCTTGAGGTCACGAACAGATGGCCGGACGTTCTCCTTCAGGATTTTTTGGTAGACAGCAGAATTCATGGTTCCATTTATCACAGCAAGTCTTCCAGGTCCTGAAGCAGCAAAACAGCCCCAGACCATCACACTACCACCACCATATTTTACTGTTGGTATGATGTTCTTTTTCTGAAATGCAGTGTTACTTTTTACGCCAGATGTAATGGGACACACACCTTCCAAAAAGTTCAACTTTTGTCTCATCAGACCACAGAGTATTTTCCCAAAAGTCTTGGGGATCATCAAGATGTTTTCTGGAAAAATTGAGACGAGCCTTAATGTTCTTTTTGCTCAGCAGTGGTTTTTGTCTTGGAACTCTGCCATGCAGGCCATTTTTGCCCAGTCTCTTTCTTATGGTGGAGTCATGAACACTGACATTAACTGAGGCAAGTGAGGCCTGCAGTTCTTTGGATGTTGTTGTGGGGTCTTTCGTGACCTCTTGGATGAGTCGTCACTGCGCTCTTGGGGTAATTTTGGTCGGCTTTAGAAATGGCTTTATAACCTTTTCCAGATTGATAGATCTCAATTACTTTCTTTCTCATTTGTTCCTGAATTTCTTTACATCTCGGCATGATGTCTAGCTTTTGAGGATTTTTGGTCTACTTCACTTTGTCAGGCAGGTCCTATTTAAGTGATTTCTTGATTGAGAACAGGTTTGGCAGTAATCAGGCCTGGGTGTAGCTAGAGAAATTGAACTCAGGTTTAATAAACCACAGTTAAGTTATGTTTTAACAGGGGGGGGCAATCACTTTTTCACACAGGGCCAAGTAGGTTTGGATTTTTTTCTCCCTTAATAATAAAAACCTTAATTTAAAAGCTGCATTTTGTGTTTACTTGTGTTGTCTTTGACTAATATTTAAATTTGTTTGATGATCTGAAACATTTAAGTGTGACAAACATGCAAAAAAATAAGGAATCAAGAAGGGGGCAAACACTTTTTCACACCACTGTATGTATTTCTCTTTTTCTTGACCAGCCTCCAAAATAAATGTAAAAGAAGACAATATGCAACTAGGTTTTCAGCCTTTAAAGCATGTCTTATATTCCAATGTCATATGCAGCCACAGAACACCACTTTATTAACTTTAACCCTTTAAGGAGTAGTTTTTTACATTTTTATTCTAAGTCAGTGTTCAGGAACTATTATTTCAGTTACCAGAAGTGTTTGCTACACAACCATTAAAATGTTCAGTGAATATTTCCAAACAACTAGAGCGGTGCAAATCTAGGTTCATAACTGGGCTAGTTTACCCCAAATTTAGCTCAGGCTTTACCCCAATGTAGCTTCGCTATGTCAGGGTACTCCTGTTTCCTCCCACATCACAGACATTTATGGCAGGTTAGGTACACTCTTACCATTGCCCTTGACCAAGGCTCTGCTCCTAAGTAGCATACCCCATGGGGTCAAATATAATTTACAGTTGTGCTCATAAGTTTACATACCCTGGTGATTTTTTGGCTATTTTTCAGAGAATATGAATGATAATACAAAAACTTTTCTTTCACTCATGGTTAGTGGTTGGGTGAAGCCATTTATTATCAAACAATTGTGTTTGCTCTTTTTAAATCATAATGACAACAGAAACTAGGAGGTTTTGGCCTGATAACATACACACAAGTTGACACACACAGGTTTAAATGGCTCTTAAAGGTAACCAACCTCACCTGTGAGCTGTTTGCTTGTAATCAATGTGTGTGTATAAAAAGTCAGTGAGTTTCTGGGCTCCTGACAGACCCCTGCATGTTTCATCCAGTGCTGCACTGACGTTGCTGGATTCTGAACCATGGGGAAAGCGAAAGAATGATCAAAGGATCTGCGGGAGAAGGTAGTTGAACTGTATAAAACAGGAAAAGGATATAAAAAGATATCCAAGGAATTGAGAATGCCAATCAGCAGTGTTCAAACTCTAATTAAGAAGTGGAAAATGAGGGATTCTGTTGAAACCAAGCCACGGTCAGGTAGACCAACAAAAGTTTCAGCCACAACTGGCAGGAAAATTGCTTGGGATGCAAAGAAAACCCTACAAATAACTTCAGCTGACATACAGGACGCTGAAAAAAAGTGATGTGGCTGTTTCAAGATGCACAATAAGGAGGCACTTGAAGAAAAATGGGCTGCATGGTCGAGTCGCCAGAAGAAAGCCATTACTACGCCAATGCCGCAAAGCAGCCCACATATAATATGCCAAACAGCACAGAGACAAGCCTCAAAACTTCTAGAACAAAGTTATTTGGAGTGATGAGACCAAAATTTTGGCCATGACCATAAACGCTACATTTGGAGAGGAGTCAACAAGGCCTATGATGAAAGGTACACGGAGGTGGATCGCTGATGTTTTTGGGATGTGTGAGCTACAAAGGCACAGGGAACTTGGTCAAAATTGATGGCAAGATGAATGCAGCATGTTATCAGAAAATACTGGAGGAAAATTTGCACTCATCAGCCCGGAAGCTGCGCATGGGTCGTACTTGGACGTTCCAACATGACAATGATCAAAAACACAAGGCCAAGTCGACCTGTCATTGGCTACAGCAGAAAAAATTGAAGGTTCTGGAGTGGCCATCTCAGTCTCCTGACCTCAATATCATTGAGCCGCTTTGGGGAGATCTCAAACGTGCAGTTCATGCAAGGCAGCCCACAAATTTACAGGAACTGGAGGCTTTCTGCCAAGAATAATGGACAGCTGTTCCATCTGAGAAAATAAAGTGCCTCATCCACAATTACCACAAAAGACTTGAAGCTGTCATTGATGTTAAAGGGGGCAATACACAGTATTAAGAACTATGGTATGTAAACTTTTGATCAGGGTCATTTGGATAGTTTCTGTTGTCATTATGATTTAAAAAGAGCAAACACAATTGTTTGATAATAAATGGCTTCACCCAACCACTAACCATGAGTGAAAGAAAAGTTTTTGTATTATCACTCATATTCTCAGAAAAATGGCCAAAAAATCACAAAATCTGCCAGGGTATGTAAACTGTACCTTAGTTTTTCAACCACATGTAACTGGGTTTTCACCTGAATGCCTAGATGGCATTTCTCTGATTTTTCAACACACAAATGCAGTATGAAATACAGTAGGTTTCTCTAGGGCACTGCTGTTATGCTTTGTAACCAAATTGCTGTGGTCAAAAAATCCAGCTGCGCAATATTTTTTTTGACGTACTGGTCTGCCGTGGGAGCAGGCATCTGCTAAACGATGGAATCCGAAGATCGACACCGCTACAGGGGCGTTCATCAGGGAACATGGCCTGGGAGGTGTAATGAGCACTTAGAGCCACGCAACTCTTTCTACCTCAATGAGAGCAGTGAAGTCCTCTGGACTCATTTTCTGGGAGAATGGAATTTAATTTGCATTAGCCCGGGCTGGATTGAAACTTGGGCCCCAGAGAAGAAAGGGTAATGCAAGGAGAGAGGCCCATTAATTCTCTCTGCCCTGACATCCTCCCATTTGGGGGAAAGGACAAGATTCATGACAGCACTTAACAACCTTTCTCCAAAAAGTTAGCCCCGGTAAAGCGGCCAGCTCTGGTGCTTCAGAGACTTCTTTTCAAGAACGATTACCCTCTCAAAATAGAAGACCTACTTTTTCCTTTTGTCACGGAGATATTGGATCAAAGTTGCCGACAGGAATATGACTAGATGTGACACAAAAAACATTTTTTTCACCCCGAAGGATAACAGAGGGGCATTAGAGCACTGTCTAGATCAGTCAGCCCTAGAACTATGGCAACCACCTTGTCATGCGTCCCCTGGAACAATTCAATGGAATGGCGTGTTTTCACGATAACTGCATACTGCAGATGAGTGGTAGGCCTAATGGCTGTAGCGAAACTTCTTAAAATCCTTAACATTTTTTGGTTATTTAAATCCGCTGCTATTTTGGACTTCAGACACCAATCACAGTAGCACCCTGGGTGCCACAGCTATCCACCCTGGGCAAAACGGCCGAGGGTAATCCACTTAGCAACGTGTTAGGAAAAGGGCGTATTCCTTTGAAGGAGTCCGCGACCGCGTAGGACCCGAGCCCCAAAACGACCCGATTCTGTCCCCAAAACTCACCACGACGCTGTGACAACCCAATGCTGTGACTTAACAGTGATTAATTCGCCTGTTCGGGCTCCTCACCTCTTCAGACTTTGCTGCTGCGCTCAGACCGCGCTCCCAGTCTGCGAGAGAGATTTTCCAAAAAGAGAATTAGCAGGACAGTCGTGAAGTATTTCCCCTTGATAGCGGAGCAATCAGTCGAGGTATAAAAGGGGTTTTATTGTGTAGCAGCTGGCTGCTTCCTCTCTTAACTTGCTTCATCATTTCTGTTTTACTGCATGCTGGGACTCTGAATCAATTGCAATTATAAATGGGTATTATCCTTTGCAATACAAACATTTTTGGAAGTAGGTAAATGTTTAAAAAGAAACAACAATGAAACTGGCCTGGCATGAATTAGCGAACTGCCCAGGAAATCGACTGACGGCAGACATCTCTGATTTGTTAGACCCATCTCACCAGTCTCAGCTTTTCGCTCTGTAATCATCTGAAGATCAGTTGTTGAAACTCCTGCAGCCCGACGTTATCGATCAGACAAACACATAATCGCATCACGCTGTGTTCTCCAATGCTGCATTGAGCTGGCTCGGCAAAAGCAATGTTCTACACATGATTTGGTCATTGTTTAATTGCCACAAGCGACACTCATACTCATGCATGCTAGCTGTTGCCTTGTTTGTGGTTCTGTCTGAAAAGTCCAGCTACCGTTTATTAGCCTGTCCTGCTTGATGGGTACTCGTAGTGATGTGCAATTACACTGTAAACATATTTCAGGTATGAGCACATCACCCCCCTACTCTAATTATCTTCTGAGATACACTGGAGCTGGCAGGCAGAGTGGACCCTGATGTTCTTTTAATGATGTAGTATCAGCCAGGCTTTCACCATCTGGAGGAGCTGGAGCTCAGTGCATTCATTACAGCTGAACCACAACCAGGAGAAGAAACCAAGACCCATTTCTGGAAGCCTGTGCACCAAACACGGTCTGAACACCCCGCCTCTACAAACACAGCTATACCTATCGCAGGTCTGTATACAAAGCCGACTTCGATCTGTCGATATTCACGCGTTCCCACAAATGTACGCCATTTGAACACGGGCTCCTTATCGCTCGCTCGTAATGAATGGCGTCTTCAAGACACGGAGCATGATGCAGTTTCTCTGACGCAGATTAACCAGTTCCCCGTTCCAGCCTGTGGTATCGGGCCTCATCTTGCAGGTGTTTCTGCTGATAGGCGTTGTGTGGTCCTGTTAGTTTGCTCAAGATGCAAAATTGCACTTGCTGCGCTGACAACAGGCATAGAATTTGCCTGCACCACATACAGGGAACACATCGACACACCGATTATTCTGATTTGTGCTGTCCTTCAAGATGGGAAGTTAATTTTAAAATAAATGGTTTTGTTATTGAACAATTCAAAATGTCTCTCTAAGCAGCTTTTGGTGACTTGAGGTTAAATTGAGGGAAATTCACTTTCACAGATCCTCTGCCAACTAAGCCACAGAAGTCAATATTCTTCTTTAAATTTTAACAGATAATGAACTGCTGACGTGTTTACAGTGGAATTGCAGCTCATCAGGCTATGAAAACCTCAAACAACTATTTTTTTGCTCTTTGTTTATGTACTTAAGCACTTCATAGAAAATTATCCTGATTGTAAAAAGGGCAATAAGAATAGAAGTAGAATGATGCTTGCTTGTACAGCTCTAATGTAAATAGTTTTTTATGGCTTGTGTTTACAAGAAGCATTACAGTCCATTGCCCAAATTAACCGTGTTATTTCCCAAGGTTTGATTTGTCAGGGTCATAGGTGATGCCATGTCAACATTTTAATTTGAAGCCTCTTCAATTTCCATAGTAAGCCAAGCCTATATTGACAACTCTCTAATGTTCCTGATTTCTGTCTGTTAGTTTATTTGTTATTCTTGTATATTTATTATTTTTAATTACTCATGTTCTGGTCTTCTGTTTTATTATTCATAGTTCATTGCATTCGTCTTCCCCGTCATGTCTGTGTCTTAATGTTATCTGAGCCCGAGTCGCTTCCCTGTCTGCGTGATTCACTATTCGGGTGGTTTCAGAATTTTCCGGTTTCCCACGATTCCTTCCCATTCTCATTTAGCTTACTTCCTGTTTTTCTCCATTTATGTTTGTATATAGCACTAATCTACTTGTAACTACTAACATGGATTTTTTACAGTACTAAATTATATTAACACACTAATTGTCTGTTTAACTAATTAACTAACAGTCACTAGTTTTAGGTAATTGTAATCCTCTCACAAAATCTACCTCTATTTCGATACTGCTCTATAACTCGATACACCTCTCTGTTCTATCTCTAATTGCTTGCCTTGATTCTACGAAGTGTTCACACATGCTCTCTCCTATCACTACTTTCCTTAACTCTGTGTAATTGTCTACTGCCAAGTCCGGAGCCGTTTGTATTACGTGTGTCTTTGTTATCCCAGTTTTCGTTCCCCCCTCATTATTGTATTATTACCCGTTCATGTTTCTCACTTGATGTTTATTTGTTAGATCATCCCTTGCCCCACCTAGTCTGTCTCATCCCTTTGTGTATTTAAACCCTGGTCTCAGTAGTGTTCCTTGTCAGAACATTGGTCATCATTTCAGTACCGATTTTGCGTAGGTTTTCCCAAGTTTTCCTAGCCCTTTTGATTTGTTTGCCTTTCTGTTTTTTAGTTTTGTATCTACATTCTGCCTTCTTTGACTACGTTCTTGCCTTGTACCTCGCATTTCTGATCTTCTGGATTTTTTGACCATGGACTGTGGATTTACTATTCTTTTGCAACTCGATTTGGCACTGTGTTCTCTGATCACCTGGCTTTTGACATTGGACCGAATAAAGAAAACGATTCTTGAATATCCTCTGGTCTGCATTTGGGTCACCGAAAACATACATAACAATACGTTCTGACCAAGATGGACCCAGTGGTCCAATCCCAGCTGCAGTCTGTGCTGGGAAACCATGGGGCTGTGTTGGCTGAGCAGCAGCAGTTGGATCCATTCTCCCAACATCTGCATACCATCACCAGCTGTCTGGCCAAGCTGACGGTAGACGATAGCTGACAATCAGTGCTGATTTTGTGTAAGCCTGTTATTTATTGAAATTCCAGAGACACCCCTTTGCCTGTTTTTCTGAGTTTGCCTAGCCCTTTTGATTTGTTTGCCTTTCTGATTTTTGGTTTTGGATCTACATTCTGCCTTTGAATATGTTCTTGCCTTAACCTTTTTGTCCCTCACAAATGTCTCTACATCCCTGTTAGCCCAACTGTCACGGATATGCACTGAGAATAAAACAGTGCATTTTTATTTCCTTTGGCAAATTTCCCTTTCCCTTTTGGCATAACTGTAGACATACAATTGACACAAACAGTGCAGCACATAGGGTAGTCTTGGGACAAAAAAAATGTCTTGCCATGGTTCTATTTGTAATCAAACAATTGACATGTGGTTAAAGGGTATGCAACGAAATGCAGATCAAACACAAGTACAAGTGCGAAGAGGACCTGAGAGGACAGTACAGTTCCGAGTCCTAGTGTAAACATACAGATAATCAGAACCCTTGAAGAATACAATCAACTTCCAAACTAGCATACCACAGCTGGCAGCTAGAATACCCTGAGTACAACAATACAATAGCTAATACACAAAAAAAAGAACAACAATATCTATACAAGTAACAATATCTATACAAACTATACATAAGTGCCATTACAGTCTATGGCATATATAAAGCTAATCATGGTGGTGAGTTAAGGAAGGAAAGGTGTAGCCTGAAGAGATGAGTCTTCAGTCTGCGCTTGAAGGAGGTCAGAGACATCCACCGGGAGGACAGACAGCAGTCGTGAGCGTGAAGTGCAGGTGTGGCGAGGGGGAGGCGCCAGACGGCACAAAGTGGCAGAACGGAGGCATCTTGTTGGTGTATAGGTCTTGATAAGTGATTGAATCCCTGATCCCTTAACTGCCTCGTATGCGAGCACCAACAGGCAGCCAGTGGAGGTTGCTGAGCAGGGGGGTGACATGTGAATGTCTGGGAACATTGAATACCAGACAGGCTGCAGCATTCTGGATCAGTTGTAGGGGTCTGATGGCAGATGCTAGAAGGCCAGCCAGCAAAGAATTGCAATAGTCCTGGCGGGACAGGACCATTGCTTGAACAAGGAGCTGAGTGGAGTAGGTGGTGAGAAAGGGTCGGATTCTCCGGATGTTGTCCAGGAAGAACCTGCACGCCCGGGTCACCAGAGCGATGTTCTCGGAGAAGGACTGCCTGTTGTCCATCACCACTCCAAGGTTTCTTGCACTAGGGGATGAGGTCACTGTGGTATCCCCTAGTGAGATGGAGAAATCAGAGAAGGGAGAGGTTAAAGCAGGGATGAAGATTACCTCCGTCTTACCTGGGTTGAGCTTTAGATGCTGGTTTCCCATCCAGCTCTGGATGTCTCTCAGGCAGGCGGAGATACGGGTAGAGACCCGCGTTTCTGATGGGGGGAAGGAGAGAAAGAGTTGGGTGTTATCGGCATAACAATGATATGAGATGCCATGAGCAGAGATAATGGGGCCACGGTTGTCATGTTTCTGATTCATCAGGTGTGTTCAATCTCTTCCTTACTGTACGTATAAGAGAGCTCTCAGTATCTAGTCTTAATTCTTGAATTTTGATAGTCAGTTATTGATCTTTTATATTGGCTGTGCCAATATGTATTTGAAATGTATTTGTCCGGAGATTTATGCCGCTCACTATATAAGCCAGAATGTAGGAAAATATACAGTGGACTATGTAACATTTGGAAGTTTATTCACAACAACTTAGAAGGCGTCTTGCAAATTAGCTTATTTTTCTTTCTGCTTCAGTCTGTCATTTTATATGCACTGTCCTGGAAGAACATTAACAATACATAAACATTTACATGTTTTAGTTCTTATTTGCACTTTTGTTGATCAATCCTTTCACTTCACTCTCTGCTTTCCCTTGTAGACTTCTTTGCTGACTGGACAATTAAGAAAATATGAAATGCTATATTATATTGAATATTGAAAATATCAAGATTAGATATTGCAATTGGGAAGACATGCAAATTACTGTTCATTTCAGATGGAAAAGTTAAAAGTTTAAATTACTGTATATTCCAAAGGCACCCATATTTAAACATCACATCTGAATTAATGCTTCTTGCAATGAAAAACCTGATTCGAAGTACATCTCTCATAAACCACAGTTTCTCCCTTTTTTTATTTCAGTTATTATTTTATTAAATATGCCAAATGCCTTGTTCATGAATTGTATTCTCACTAACAATCATGACATTTGCTTGATGTGATCAGCGCCATTATTTAGACCTGTCTGATATATGACATTATGCTTGTCATGCATTTTAACTACCACATAATAGTGTAAGATGCATATTACAATCAGGACAAGTAAAATAAACAGAGACAAAAAAACTGCTGCTGAATTTATACAGAAATTATAATGGTACTCTTCCCTCAGGACGGAGTAAACGGCCATGGCGTGACTAAGCGATGGACAGACCGGAGGTCCATAGGCCTTAGATAGATCGCAGAACCATGATTCCCACGGAGTGAGAATGTCATCCATCAACCGTTTAAACCTGCCTTCCTCATGCCTGACTGATCTGACCTGCCCCCAGTCTTACAGAGTATTAAACTATGTTCATGATTATTTAATATAGACAAAGCCACCCAACACAGGGAAACTAAACCCATGACTGCCAACATAAGGTTGTGTATATTCACCTTTTTAAATGTCCTCAGTGCACACAAAAAGAACCGAAGAGTATGCACCAGAATTAGAATTTAACATGGACCTAATTGGAATATAATTGGAACTAAGTATATACAATTATGTTGGAGCTTAATTTGCATATGAGTGATTGAATAATTAAGCTAATCAAGCTGAGAGAGATCTATGCCTGGAAGATAAAATTACGCAAACTTCTGTGGCCTTTTGGAGCCAGCAGAGATGGTTTTTTTTCACTGTTAATTACAATCAAGTACATTACATTTCATTATTGGCATTTGGCAGACGCTCTCATACAGAGCGACGTACAGTTGATTAGACTAAGCAGGAGACAATCCTCCCCTGGAGCAATGCAGGGTTAAGGGCCCAATGGCTGTGCAGATCTTATTGTGGCTACACCGGGATTAGAACCACCGACCTTGCATGTCCCAGTCATTTACCTTAACCACTACGCTGCCCCCGTACTTTCTGGAACAACAGCAACAATTACTGCTTTGTAAATGTGTAAATACTGTAAACACATCCACTCAGTGAGCACTTTATTAGGTATACCTGTACACCAGTACAGGTGCATAACTAAACAAAAATGCAGACATGGTCAAGTTGTTCAGCTGTTTTTAGACCAAATGTCAGAATGGGGAATGATCAAAGCTGACAGGAAGGTGACACTAATGCTAATAACCACACATTACAACAGTGGTATGCAGAAGAGCATCTCTGAACAGACAACGTGTCAAACCTCTTAAGTGGACACACTACAGCAGCAGAAAAAAAAAGTATACCTAATCAGGCACTCAGTGAGGGTATATCACATGAGCAGCAGGTTTAACAAGAGCATAATGCTTAATTTACAGGATCGCAGTTTTAAAATTTACCTCTACAGCGTTGTTGGGACCACAGCACTACATTTCCCAGGATTCCACAGGGAACTTCCGCAACGTTTACAGTAGCGTCTCGGCATGACGTCTAGTCTGCGGCAGAAGTAACGACACCCATCCAATATAATATGGGATCGTCCTGTAATGAAAAATGAAATGCTGTGTCCCTTATTAATACGATTTGACCTGTATTTTCGTAGCCTACACATTGTTTCATACAAACACTTGGTCTTCACAGTGGAGAGAATAACATGATAGTAACTGTTAGGGTGCACCGAGGGTGGAAGACACGAAGGACGAGGGACTGATATGTTGAGGTGCTGAAGGTGTATTTTATTTACAGTGATGAACAAAATAATAATAATAAACTAAGAAGGAAGATTGAAGAAAATGGTAATGAAAATGGCGTGTACTCTGGCTATGCCTCAAAAAGTAGGCCCATTACACAGCACACCCACTCCATGTCTCAAACAAAAAAGAGACCCCCCTCAGCTCTCTCCTGGAGCTATGAATGGGCATAGCCCCTCCCACCTGGCACCTTCCATGCACAAAAAAATAAATATAATCAATTAACAAAATAAAACAAAAAATTATCAAACAGAACATAACACACATGGCCATAACAAGAAAAACAAACAGCTAAACACACAAGAATAACAAGGGGGTACTAAACAGAAATTAAAACAATCATTTATGTACTATTCAAATTCCCCCCTTGTCTAAATTAAACAGGTGGTAGTTCCCACTATTCACCCTTCATAAATATCACCTGGTCCCCTTCACTTCCTGTTTGGTTGTGAGACCAGGATTGAACATCCATCCATCCATCCATTATCTGAACCCGCTTATCCTGATCAGGGTCGCAGGGGGGCTGGAGCCTATCCCAGCATACATTGGGCGAAAGGCAGGAATACACCCTGGACAGGTCGCCAGTCTGTCGCAGGGCACACACACCATTCACTCACACACTCATACACTCATACACTCATACCTACGGGCAATTTAGACTCTCCAATCAGCCTAACGTGCATGTCTTTGGACTGTGGGAGGAAACCGGAGTACCCGGAGGAAACCCACGCAGACACGGGGAGAACATGCAAACTCCGCACAGAGAGGCCCCGGCCGACGGGGACTCAAACCCAGGACCTCCTTGCTGTGAGGCGGCAGTGCTACCCACTGCACCATCCGTGCCGCCCCAGGATTGAACAGACCCAGGTAAACCCTTTGTTTTATGTGGTGAAACATTTTTAAAAGCACCCGCTGTGCGTTGTTTACTCCCGCTCAGTTTAAAATGTAAAGCGTGTTGTGTTGCAGTGTTTGTGTTGCATGTCTGTAACAGTGTTAGTCTCGTCGTGGTGCTAGTCCGTGACAGTGAATAAACCCTAAATATATAGTTTAAGGAGACGGAGATACTAAATTAGTGATATGCAGAAGAGAATGACAGGCAAGTTCTGTGTCAACGACATTGTTGTCTTAGTTACAGAAACTCAGTCGTGGGATTTAACCCTTTCCACTTTGGCCCCCAAGAAGGCAATTCAGCCTGTTTTGTACTAGTCCTATAATATCACAAAAACTGTACACTTTACTGTACAAACATGGTTGAGTTAAAAAAGGCTTGTATCATTCATAAATTTGAGACAAATGTATGTCAGAGCATGTACATACAGTGTAGACAAAGGATATATAAAATCCAAATAATTACAAAACGCCTTATGTTTAACACTGGATATCTCACTGTCTACGTCAAGGACCAACCCAATAATTTGTGCACAAATTCAATCTCAATGTGTGCATAAAACTTTGTTTTCTATAAGCATTCAAATTCCACAGGCGATTTCCTAAAACTGCACCCAGATGTCCCCAAATCTCTCCAAATGCAAAACATCTGCATATCTTGGACACATGGATGATCTATTAAACCCAATTTCTTCAAACAAAATGTTTGAATTTTCACACAATTCAGCAACATTCCTAAACTGTCTGTCGCCACAATAGGACACATTATACCTTCTTGAAAAGGGTTGGAAATCCCGTACAAGGAGCATGTAATGTTTTACATTAGTTTGGTACTGAAATAACCTAGGAATGCATTTACACAATAATAACAAGTAGTTCAATTTGGTATTTACTTAGGTATAGACCCGGCAAAAACATAGTTTTCTAAAAAATGGCTGAACGGATTACAAAATAAACTTTGTCAGAAAACCGTTAGTCAGAAAACAGCTTCATAACCAGGCAGGATAAAAAAAAGCCCAATGTGTTCATTCATGCAACTTCTGAATTGTGTATTTTTGTTCTTATATTGGAACATTATTTTTTGACGTAGAGAAATGGTATCAAGGATTGTTAGCATATGCCCTTTATTGTCTGAGTCTGTGACCAGGTCGTGGTTGTAAACCAGTGAGCATGGCATGGGGGAGCCTGCTGTTTTATTGCCCTGCATTGCAAATAAGAGGATGATACGAATTTAAACTATTGTTCTCGCTTGTGGAGAGTCTTTTTAAGAATCTGGCATTGCGGTTTTGTGGTTTATTATGTCACAGTTTTTTGTATGATATAAATATGTTGTTGACGTCTCAACAACAGAGTGGATGGAGTTTCAAAAAATGTCTGCAGACATTTGGCTCCAAGAGAGAAATGCCATGTTGCCATCTACTGCCTAGCAGTCTGCGCATGACTGTTAGACTGTCAGACTTGGGCGCTATGCAAAAACAATTAGGCGCCTGAGTCTTATGATGGCACACCAACATCAGTTTTGTATCTATTCCGTTTCATTTCAACAAATTTAGTACATACATTCAAATTTTCATTAAAATTGTAATTAAAAAACTGGCTGCATCACAGTTGAAAATACACACAGATTAATTTAAGATCAATTTTGTCAACTATCACAGTAACATTAACTTGAGTCATACTAATGTTCTGACTAATGTAGTAGGCTTTTACTATTGCTTTATGAATATAAAACATGATGAAAACTTGGGGGAGATGAAGGGGAGGTCTACACAGAAGTACTGGGAGGAGGAACGACCTCCAGGACAAACTGAGATGGAGGACGTTTGTCAAAAGCCTGGACTGCTTAAAGTATGTATACAAGGGCATTAAAGTAAGCCACATGGACAAAAGGCCAGCATAAAAAAGATTCAATGTTTCACAGACTTGATGGTAGAGGACATCATTTTAGTAGGCCCTGTCTGGCAGGAAATCATTTTTAAATAGATATGCTTCTAGGTGTGGATAAAAAGCCAATACAATGACAAAGTATAAGTGCAAAGTAAAATTGATATACAATCCAAATACACCTTCTCTGAAGTCTGACCTCAGTAAAACCCAGATGGAGAAGATTAAAGAGAAACTACACTGATATCTAAGCACCGCATGTTGCACAAATACTAAACCGTGAAAACCTTTAAAATACATAAAAACATCGCACTGTACAAAGATTTGCTTTGACACTCTAGTTTCTATTACTCATTATCTGTGTAATTATGCTGTAAAATTGCTGGGACAAATTCAATATGAAAAAAAAAATCTGAACTGGTGAAAGGGTAAAAATGAGAGCACTCATTTTTGCACATTTGCCTTCGAAGAGTTCCAAATTTAGGACCATTGAAACGGAATCATGTAAATTATGTGCATGAGCCGTTATTGCAAATGACTTGATCACACCCATTATTTAACACCTGCAGAAAGCAGGTGTAAACCTCACAGTTAGGAGGAAAATACTGTCGGGATCACGGAATGGTTCTGAGATGAAAGACAGTCCTCAACATGCCTAAGAATGACCTGTGTCAGGAAACCATAAGGTTGTGTCATCATTGTCCTATTCAACTAACTCCAGGACTACCTGGAGCCATGGTACATTAACTGCATTTTATATAGTGCATTTATCCAAATGTACTTTGTAATGAATGCCTCTAATTCACAGACACATCGAAGGCAATAGGATACCATACAAGGTACCGACCAGCTCATCGCAAGCCATAGGGGGTTAGGTGTCTTGCTCACACTACAACAGTCCCAGGGTGGGGGATCAAAACAGCAACCTTCCAGCTGCCAGCTCACTGGTCTTACCTTACCTGAGCTAAAGTCACCTCATGTTGTCTCTGCAGCCAGCAAACTAGCTGCCACCATTTTAAAGCCTGTTTCTACCCACCACACTGCGTTTAGTGGCCTCCTGCTCTTTTCAGCCTGAAGTGGAGTGCTGACCTTGGGCCTGTGAGCAGTGGTGTAATGGTGCATCTAGTGCGCCTGTCCATAAATAAAACTTACGGGCAACAATACAGCACTTCAGGAGAGGATTATGCTTTCATAAGGCTGCTAGATTTCTGAATGTTCCAGGTACATCAGACCATTGATCAATGCACAGCATGAGAAGAAACAGGTTCTGAATGAACATGATGTTCACTGAAACATTCACCTATACGCTGAAAAAATATGCTGCGATATAAAGAAGACCGTGAAGTACCCTCATTATTAAAGCTGCTTATTGGGTAGGTTTACCGAATCCGCTATCACGGTCCTTCAGAAAATAAAATAAAAACTTTTGCTTACAACAAAACGGCTTGAAATGTGTGTACACCACTTTTTAAGCAAATCTGACAAGGAAATGTGCGTACATTTAATGAAATTTGGACCCATGCCTACACACATTATGGAGGCAGAGGGAAATAGTGCCTCTGCTGGCAAAGTAGTGAAATAAAGAAGACAGACTCACAGAGCACTTTATTAGGAACATTTTTACTTTATTAAACCTACTTATTCGTGTCTAATCAGCCAATCGTGTGGCAGTAGTGCATCACAATGGGAAAAAATTTTGATCTAAGTGACTTTGACCGTGGAATGATTGTTGTTGGTGGCCGACAGAGTGGTTTGGGTATTTCAGAAACTGCTAATCTCATGGGATATTCACACGCACTAGTCTCTACAGTTTGCAAAGGATGGTGCAAAAAACTTCAAAAATTAAGTCAGCAGCAGTTCTGCAGACAGAAACGCCTTGTTAATGAGACATCAGAGGAGAATGGCCAGACTGAAGGTGACAGTAATGCAAATAACCACACATTACAGCAGTGGTATGCAGAAGAGCATCTCTGAACAACACATCATAACTCTAAGTGGATAGGCTAAACATAAGTCTAATAAATACCTAATAAAGTGCTTGGTAAGTGTATGTACATATACACGTACATACCCATGATATATGGTATCAATGGTTAACATCATGTGCATCACATTCCATTTTTCAGCCCAGCACCTTACTAAACTGGATGTGCTGATCTTAAAGAACCATTTACTCCCACTAAATTTACAGTACTATTCTGACAGCTATAGGAACTAAATTAGTAACAACAAATTACAATATTTGGGTTTGTTGTTGGTACAGATACTGAGGTGGCAAATATGGCAACACCAGTAAGCTTGACTTCCTGGGCTTCTAAAAGCTTTTCACAAGCCCAGGGATAGTCAGTGGGTGACGTAACAGGCACTTGGTACATATTATTCTACAGTCTATGGGTGGAACATGGTTTACACCTTAATCAAGTGATTTATTAAAAATGTCCTTTGCAAATCTGGAAAAAGTCAGCTACTGTTAACAAGGTCAAGCTAGATGGACTGAATGTCCTATTGTAGATTTTCAATGGGGCGATATTGTCTCAGGAGGTAAGAGCAGTCGTCTGGCAGTTGGAGGGTTGCCGGTTCGATCCCGCCCCAGGTTTGTTGGAATGTCCCTGTGCAAGACACCTAACCCCCAATCCCCCCTTGTACTTAAAATGTCCATTCTGCAGTGTTTGGGACAGAAAATACACGGTACTTTACATGATAGCTTTCTTTTAAACATGGAACAAAAGCAAATACCGAAAAATAACACATGAAAGGAAGTAGACAGTTCAGTTCTTGTGAAATTTTGAGACTTATTGGTGGTTTAATATATAGCAGGGGTGTCAAACTGAATTTCGAAGGTGCCGCAGTGTCTGCTGGTTTTTGTGGTTTCCTCTCAATCAGCTGTCAATTTAGGCCTCGAGAACAAGGTGTGTCGATTATTTAGCCAATCAATGACTTAAATGAACCACAGGTTCTGAGAACAACCCGAAAACCAGCAGACACTATGGCCCTCCAGGACGCCTGTGGTGTATCGGCACTGAAAAGCTAATAAATGGAGCCATCTCGAAGGCAGTGTAAAGTAAATCGATCCCCTTTATTCCTTCCCAGAAACTACTTCAGACGACTTAATGACACTTTTTCTGGAGATACTGGAAGATAAGAGGCTGCCTGAAACAGGAGTGTGATTTAGCGATTACAGGATGAAACGGCCATCCAATCAATCTGGGTTCCCCGGTATTTCGGTATTTCTCATTTTCTGGTGGCTAGCACAATTCATGCGAGAGTGGAGCTCTCAAAGCTGACCTTCACCTTTCCACTTACTAATTATGCTGAAGGGCACCTTTTTTCCTGCAGAAGGGCCTTTGTGCCGCTTTTGCAACTTCACCTGGGGCTCATTGCAATCGCTTATTTTATTGCCAATCGCCCACCCCTCTCTCCTTGTTCCATATCGAAATGTCACTTGACAGGAATGGCCATTTGGTCTGGATAGATCACAACACACTGGCTTTTATGCCGGACGCCCCAGTGTGGAAAAAAACCGTAGAGCTTTTTTAGAGTCAACGGGCACTCGGAAGCTTTCCGGCACAGGAGCGCAAACCAATGAGGGGAAGAAGTTTGACTTTGCAAAGATAATTGCGAGGCAGTTTCCGCCATGGCCTGAAGTAACGGGGAAAAGAGTGTTTCTCATTTCATTTGAGTTGATGCAGTATCACTCGGCCTCGCTTTGGGATGTGGGATTCTATTATTTTAAATATACCAGGGAGGAGAAATCCTGCTGCTGCCGGCTGCAGCTGGCGGTGGATTACACATCACCTCTTCACTCAGTAAAAATCCATCAGACCTCAGAACAGACTTTCAGAATGACAATCCGCCTCTCCGTGCGTTCTGGGTTACTCCGACTCCATGAGCTTTGTTGCTGCTCTACATTTTAATTCCAGGTCAGCGACAATTCATCTGGTAATTACCTGCAAAGCCTGAACTGAAAGTTCTGTTTTATAAAATGAATTTGCCCCTCGTGTTCTTTCCAAAAATGTTGCTAAAATTGATTTTCAAAACAGCAGTGGGAAACCCATTGATTGAAATGTTGAAATTGGGGTAAGTCAATGGCAAACAATATTAAGTGTTGTTTATATCCCTTTTATGTCTAGATATACCAAAAAACAATGCATTTGAGAGCAGAAGGGTGCCTTGGTATCTCTGTTTTTCTTAATTCACTTTGGTTGGAAAGTTCTAGGTAGTTGTCATATGAATGATGGGATTTGAACAGGCCACATTGAAAATAATTATTTAAGCATTATTGACAGAGCAACTGTTTGACTTTAATGACTGTTTCCTCATCTATATAGGGAATAAAATGCAACAGTCTGTCCAATAGTCACTGCATGTGCTCCTTGACCACCATCAAGTTCTAAATTCATTGCTCTAGTAGTGGGCTCAGTGCACCTCTTTTATTTTTTGTTCTGGTTTTCAAAGAGGTTCACATGAAACGATCCCCCATTTCCCTTGAAAGAGATTATGGGTGTAAATCTTCACTTGCAGATTAATTGCCTCTTAACGCAATGGTAGAAAACACATGTGCAATTGATTTGGTTAAATTAGAAGGCAAAATACAATATTGAGCTGCTGCCTGCACTGTTCATTTCCTGCTGATATATGCATTTCATGTCACAAGGACATTCATGAAAATGCTAAATTATTCAGCGAAGCATATAGGCATTACAATGTACTTACAGGCAAAGAGAAATGAGCATCAGTAAATCGTTCCGTTACGGTCTCTGCAGTCTCTCTGTCTACGAAGGTTTCCCTGTGACTGTCAATCTGTTATTGTAAACTAGTATCTCAAATATATGCATTTAAAACATTAATTTTGCATTTTCAGTATTTTTCACAATACCAAGTGTTGTTAGATACATGACTGGGACCTAGAAGCCTGGTGGTTCAATTCCCCTGTTTAGCCAAGATCTGCACAATAGTTGGGCACATGAGCAAGGCCCTAGACCCCACATTGCTCCAGGGGAGATTGTCCCCTGCCTAGTCTAATCAACTCGAATTCGCCTTGGATAAAAGCATCAGCTAAATAACATATTATTATTATTATTATTATTATTACACACTCATTTGGCAGATGCATTTTGCCAAAGCAACTCATAAAAGTGTATTTAGCATAGAATGAAAGCACAAATACAGCTAATACATTCATTCATTCATCCTAACCTGCTCATCCTGAACAGGGTCACTGGAGCCTATCCCAGCATACATTGGGTGAAAGGCAGGAATACACCCTGGACAGGTCGCCCGTCCATCGCAGGGCACACACACCATTCACTCACACACTCATTCCCACAGGCAATTTAGACTCTCCAATCAGCCTAACCTGCATGTCTTTGGACTGTGGGAGGAAACCAGAGTACCCGGAGGAAACCCACGCAGACATGGGGAGAACATGCAAACTCCGCACAGAGAGGCCCCGGCCGACCAGGATTCGAACCCAGGACCTCCTTGCTGTGAGGCGGCAGTGCTACCCACTGCACCATCCGTGAAGCCCAGCTAATACAAGATGCATATATATATATATATATATATATACATATATACAGAGAGACAGGAAGAATGGGAGCGAGAGAGAGGGAAAGACATGCGACAAATGTCAGACGGTCGGATTCAAACCGCCGACATCACGGCTCGCAATGAGCATGCGGTCAGTGCTCTACAGGCTGCACCACCGAGACACCTAAAGATGCATATTTTAAGTAGAAATATAGAGTTCTGAGTCTGAAAAGGTGGGTTTGCTGATTTTGCTTGAAACAGCCAAAGGCTCTGCCTTCCTGACCAATTGGGGAAGGCTGTGAGGAGGGCAGAGGAGGGCCGGGCCTCCGAGGGACGGGACGGCCAGCTGGAGTGAGTGTGTGGTGTGTGTGGTGTGAGTGTGTGCTGAGACCTGTAGGAGTGTGTGAGTGTGTAGTGTGTGTGTATGTGGTGTGAGTGTGTGGTGAGACCTGTAGGAGTGTGTGTGGAGTGAGTGTGGTGTGAGTGTGTTTGTGAGTGTGTGGTGAGACCTGTAGGAGTGTGTGTGTGTGTGTGGTGTGTGTGTGGTGTGAGTGCGTTTGTGAGTGTGTGCTGAGACCTGTAAGAGTGTGTGAGTGTTTGAGTGTGTGTGAGTGTGTGTGTGAGTGGTGTGTGTTTGTGAGTGGAGTGTGTGTGAGTGTGTGAGTGTGTGAGTGTGTGGTGAGACCTGTGTGAGTGTGTGAGTGTGTGAGTGTGTCATGTGTGGTGAGACCTGTAGGAGTGTGTGAGTGTGTGAGGTGTGTGAGGTGTGTGAGGTGTGTGAGGTGTGTGTGGTGTGTGTGGTGTGTGTGTGTTTGTGAGTGTGTGGTGAGACCTGTAGAACTGTGTGGTGTGTGTGTGTGTGGTGTGAGTGTGTTTGTGAGTGTGTGGTGAGTCTTGTAGGAGTGTGTGATTGTGTGGTGTGTGTGTGTGAGTGTGTTTGTGAGTGTGTGGTGAGACCTGTAGAAGTGTGTGAGTGTGTGAGTGTGTGAGTGTGTGAGTGTGTGAGTGTGTGAGTGTGTGGTGCACCATTCACAGCTCAGTGTGCCAGTGTGAGAGATTTGCATTGAATGCTACCAGCCAGCAGAAGCCAGTGAAGCAAGTCCAAATGTAGTGTTTAGTGCAGTATTTTTTTGCCTTTTATGGACATCCTACCTCTGCACCCATCAGCCTAAGTGTTAACTAACTGTCGCATAGATGCCAGTTCTACTTTTTTAATTATTAAAATAGTCCAGATGAGAAATTATCTGCAAACACAACAAAGCCCAAAACAGAGCATCTGAACCCAATATAAAAATGTTGTCGAGCACATTTCAGTCAAATCATGCTTAATGACTAAAACCCTGTACAGCATTTTACATGATTTGCATCATGCACCTCAGTATGTAATGCATGTGCTGTATGGTTTACAGGGTGTTATGGGCTGGATGCTTTACAGTGTACAGCTGTAGTTGATAGATACCTTCATTTCGGAAGCATTTCACCTAATTTTTACATCCATTCAACTTTACAGTTTTATACTCTCTAATTTCATTGAAATTAAATGTGTGTATTGCTTTTTGAATTACCCTTGGAGGAAGCATGAAATCCATCGTGCCTTTTTGTCACAAGGAAATTGCATGGATTTTCAATTGAGGCTGTTCCACTCAACAAGAGAAATCAGATTGTCCCCTTCATTGAAATCTTTCTTTAGATCTACTGATATGTACTCACCACACAAGAGGAAGAAGCATCACAAAGCCTAAACCTTGTGTCTACACCAAGAACAAAAACAGCATGACAAAATCCCATTATGGGAAGGATGATGTTTTTTCCTCTCTTTCAATAAGAAAAATATGATTGATGAGAAATTATCTGGCTTTTCTTTTCATCGTCTCTTAAAGTAAGGCCACTGAGTCATAACAGTCTTTCTCCTGTTATGACTCAGTCCTTGTCCCCCTTTCAGTGTTATTTGATACAAAATTAATTTAATGGCTTGGGCTGCAGAGAGTGTCTGGCTTGTTACGTAACATTACATTAATGGCATTTAGCAGATGCTCTTATCCAGAGTGATGTACAGTTGATTAGAAAAAGCAGGAGACAACCTGTCGTGAGCCACGGACCCCTTGCCGAGCTCAGACCTCATGTTCCCACGAGCAGTACCTCACCATGAGGTGTCTCGGGGACGAACTCAAGTACTCCGAACGTCCTGGAGCCCTGGTAAGTTCTACTGAACTTCCAGCCCAGTCTCGAAGTGAAGGGTGTGATGCAAATCTGGTATTCGATGTCCTGTATTCAATGTATTCCTCTAAAGAATCTTTATCACATATGATTATAGTAAGATATACTTTATTATAATCAATCAAAAGAATAGAGTTATACAGATTAGTGTACATATCATCTTTTCAGTTTGCTGATCACATGCAAGTTACATATACCCCTTTAGCTCTTTCTAATTTACCTTTCCACCTATGATGTTTAAAAGTCAAGGTACACCCCTCAAATACCCATCCTCTTCTTTGGCCTTTACCTTATCTTATGGCTCCCCCTTCACGGAGATAAAAGCTACTGAACTTCCATTAATACAATGGGTACGAACACCCCTAAAGTCTACTACTTATTTATATCGTATATAGTATCTTACTAAAAAATAAAAGACATAAAAGTGAAAGGAAACTTATAACGTTGAGCTTCTATGTACTACTTTTCCTACTTTTACAAGTAATATAGATTATAATTACCCACCCATGCCCTAAATATAGCCATCTCGTTTTCTGCGGGATTTTATCCTTCCTCCTTGCTGTTGATGAGCTCTTTGAACAGCTGCATTGGTTTGGGAATCTGGGGCAGGATCAGGACCCAGACTTTCGAAAGACGTGACTTTGCACTTCGTATTTCTCCTGCCAGTTGTATGGGATGTGCACTGGTATGTCTTCGAACACGTCGGGGGTTTTGCAGTGCAGCCGCAGCATATGCCTCTCCTCACGGACACTGAGGTTAGGAGGGGAGGCTTCAGGTTCTTGCGTGGGTCCAGCAGGAAGGTGTTCTGTAGCGTGGAGGAACCCCGCATCCCGTCTGTTGGCCTCCAGGTGCAGTTCACGGCTCCAAGCATGTCGTAAAAGCCCTTTAACTCTTTCACCAGCTTTTCTGTATGATGAACACCTCTTCGACATCAGTCCCACTGCCACAACTCTTGGGCTAAGTCCGCACCGCGTACATCACTCTGTTCTCCATATCCAGATCCTGGAGTGGCGCGCAGAGGGAGCACACCACTCCAGCTTGACTATAGCTGTCTTGCGTTGCTCTCTCTTCAACAGCCCATAGATATCTTCTGAAGCAAAATTCTAAGATGCCATCCTAAGGTCTAAAAGCTTATTCCTCATATATCTTTTTTGCATACAAAAGTGTACCTTTTTGATAAGAAATGTCCCCAATATTTCAAGCGGGAAGACATTTATCTCTTATGTAACTTGTTTTTTAATGATCATATTCATTATTTCTGTTTTTCCAATTGTCATTTTCTCATACCTCAAAAGAAATTTCCCCAATATTTTATCTCATGTGCCCCTCCGGTTTGGGAATTTCCACCATCTTAATATACGAGTGGAAAAACACTAGCTCTTATGTAATTTTTTAATGAACCTATTCATCACTGGTATTTGTCTCCCTGTCATAATCTCTCCTTGGACTCTCTCCAAACTTTGACTTCATACAAGCCAGAAGTTAGTGCCCTCCACCATCTCAACACACTCTTCAGGTGCCCCTCTCCGCGGCGCCTTAAGGGATCTACAAAGGACATCCAGCCAATAGCTGAGTGTAAATCATCCTCCAACTCTTCTATAGTCAGTCCTTTGAATCTATCCGATAAATTATTTGTGCTATAATCAGGAAGGCCCTTGAAGCCTCTTATTATTCTTTCGGTATTGACATCCCTTCCGTTTTCCTTTTTTTTTTTTCTTTAGCCAGGCATTGTGCCCCTCCCCTGTAGGGTTCAGTCAGAACTTTAACCTTGCTCCTTAAAACCCTAAATCTAAGTCCCCCGACTTCAGACTCCTCTACTGACAAGTATGGCTGTTCATTATCTCTGAACCACATATTTTTCTTCTTACGGGCGTTCTTACTACCACCTCGATGGCGTGTGCGAGGGGTTAACAATGCATTCCTTCCTAACCCAACCCCCGTCAATCTCTCATCAGGGGGGCCTAGGGCCGGGTCCTCGACAAACCCTCCCCAATGCAGGGTTAAGGGCCTTGCTCAAGGGCCCAATGGCTGTGCGGATTGTATTGTCGCTAGACTGGGAATTGAACCACCGACCTTGCAGGACCCAGTCAAGGCCGCCCATTTGCTTTTCTCACACTGCTCCCATTCACATGAAAACAAGGATAGGGCTTGCATCTGCCGTGAATGCAACTGCACACATCTTCTTGCTGTTGCAATCAGGGTCTTCTCTGCATCTCTTTCCACAAAAGCATTTCCCAGGAAGTCCATGAAACAGACAAAGATAATGAACTTAGACAATGTAATGTAATAATGTGTGTCTCCACTTTTCTAATGACGTGGAACTTGGTAGAAATTTGGTGAGGCTGAAAAAGCCTGTAAGTGTAAGTGGAGATAATACACGTCAGAGACGCAAAGAGCCTTCTCCTGTTACGAACAAGAGAGCCATGTCTTGTCAAGTTCTTGTCGCTGGGGCAGTGCATACAATTGTTCCCCTAGCAATATATAATTCATTTGGACCATTTTTGCTTGGTACCCAAAGATCGCATGATTGTACTTTCAGGGTAAATTTGGGAAATGTGATCCTTGGAGAACTAAAATGTATCTCCACTGTCACTTTATTTCTGAGTGTCGGTTGAATGAGCAACTTTTCGGTGATCATATCAAGAATTTTAATAATTGTCAAAGTATGACTATGTACATTTACAATATTAAAGTGCTTTTATGTAAGCATACTCTGTGATTCACTCATTTCAACCAATCATTTTGTTCTACAGTAGAGATTACAATCATTTAATTGGTTCAAACAAGTCAAACGCTGACCACTCATGACCATTCACTCTAGGTCCAACCACCATTTTGTCAGGTTCATGAAACCATGCTGTTGCACCATTACTGTCACACCATACCTTTGCTGTAAATCTGCCTTTTGTGCCTTTAACTATAACGGCATAGTGATCAGCTCAGAACTGATTGTGACTGATTTGAATGCCTGTGCAAGACTGATCATACAGTCGATCAGTGGTGTCTCTACAATAGTATTGTGTTCTTATCTCTCATTGAATTTCTTATATCAACAACTGCAGTTCAATTAAGCAAATTCCTCGGCTCAACTCTTTATGCGCATGTTATAACGCGTTTTCTATGTTGGCCGAGACAATCTGGCCCCACGTCTGGTAACGGCCAGACAAAATGGTCAAGTGCAGGGCGCAGAAACCATAGAAATCATGTGTCAATTGGCTAGCTAGCTCGCTCTTGATTTTCTTGTAGTCGCTGTAGTTCTAGAAACTGTCTTGTCACAATCACTTTATTTTAATGTGAGATTGTGTTATAAATACGAGATTCTCTTAGTAGCTCAGCTGTATTACATTAGAGATATATTTATACAAGTTATTTTGCTTTTTTCCAAAGCATTTAGGTACAGCAGTCCAAACTGTAAGCTAATAAATATCACGGCTTTTGAAAATATCAACTGGTTGAAAACCTCTCAGCCACAAAATTCAGTTGTCTACGTTTTGAAAATATTAGCATCACCCAAGCAGGAAACGATAAAACCTGCAGTTTTAACCCGTTGTGTTATTCCAGAAGAAACCCTGGCTAACAGCTTAGTTAGCACTTTGAAAAAAACGCACTTGCTGTAAGTATAGTAGCTAACCTATGTTTGGTTAAATCCTTTGAAACTACCAATTTTTACATTTTAGCTAGACCAGCGGCATGCAATGCTTTTGTAAATTACACCATAGAAAGTAAGATTAATTTACAACATAAAAAAAAAAAAGTTTTCTTGCACAACCGCTTATAAGTTATGTTATTTCACAATATAAACACATAATTATACCAGCTAACTTGATGAACAGATAATTATGCCAGCTCCCCTGATTGCCATCATGTGTGACCAATAATTAAATTGGCAATGATCCTGCCAAACCATAAACCACTTTTTTGTTTCAAGTTCCTTCCTTCAAGTTTGAATGTAATTTACCTGTGCTCTTCAGGTGGGGTACTTTCTGGTATTTTGCAAGTGAGCAGCTAGTGATAGTGTGTGGGATTCATCACTGCGTGAAATTAGCAAGGTTGAGGCTCGCAATAGTCACCGCTAAACCTGACAGGCACAAGCACTGTCAGGACAGCAGAATCCCTCCCCCTATTTCGACGCAGACTCAAAACACACCTTTTCAAACTCTACCTTAGTCCTCCCTCCTGATTTCCCCCACCCCCCCTTTCTGATCCTTGTCTAACCCGCCCCAAATAAAAAATTTAAAAAAATTGCACTTGATGATGATGATTATGTTTAGAACAGCATTCCATGTGTATTTTCCTAGTTCTGGATGTGATGCTTTGACTTGTGGTAGAACCTATGCACTTGTAAGTCGCTTTGGATTAAAAGCGTCTGCCAAATGACAAAAAATGTGAAATGTAAAATGTAAGCAAATAGTCAAAAATGCCACTGCAGTAGATGCTCTTCATATACGTACATGCTTATGACCAACCTCATTTACTCTCAGACATTATGTAAGTAAAAAGTGATCAAATGTACCGTATCAGTGGAAAATGAATGCTGTCAAGAGTTTAATTGAATGACTATAGCCAAAAACATTATGTTAATTTATCAGATGCTCTAAACCAGAGGAAGTACAAGTACTGTAAGATAAGTGCTGTACATTCACCTGATTCAAGTGCTATTATGGCAAACCTGGATAACTTTCCCAGACCACGGTATATATAATGTAGCATCACTAAAACACTTATGCAAATGCGCTATGCTAAGTAAGAACCAAGAGCGGTCGCCAACTGCTGGTGGTGGGACATACAGTACATACAGTAACCCAGAGCCCGTCTGGTGTCAGGTGTGGGGCTTGGAGTAGACAACTGTCAGAGAGAGACAGGTATGGAGAACCTTTGTTGCTACCCTCTGCGCAAGCCTGCGCAACATGGGTGAGTGAATAAAGCAATAAATCAATTACAATAAATCAATACAATAGCATAATAACAGAAATGAATATGAATGATAGGAATGCCTGAAGGTGAGGATGTGGTCATTCCCAGACCATGGCTTTTCTTGTTTTCAAATTCTATTTGTGCCTCTCACAAAAGCACCTAAAATGACAAATAAGCTATCGTATGTTGAAAACGGTGAGGTGAATGGACACAGCTTTGAAGCAAAGCCTCTTATTGTACTGGATACACATATTATTAGAAAACAGAATTGGCAGCTGGGAATTTCCGTCAGGGTTGAGGTTTGTTTGTTCTGTCGTGACGCTTTGATTCCCCGAATACACGCTGCGGAAGGTTCTGGAGAACGGCTGGGCGCCCACTTGAGTGCGGTCGAAACTGACCTCCCTACGGTGTCTGGGGAAGAGAAGCAGAACTGGGGTGGGAACGACCTGTTGGTGCTTGCGGACATGCTGCAGGGGTGAACTGGGCAATGGAGTGGAGGTGGGTTGCTCTTCGAGGAGCAGTGGGGGGGGGGGCACAGATGAGTTGGGGTAGGGGGGTGTGGAACTCGATCAATGCACCTTCATTCCTAGACACATTATCAGCATGGCTTGAGGATGGTTTCAAATTCAGACAAATAAATTAATTATTCAACATTACAATTCTGATATGGTAGAAATGAGAGAAGCTTTTTTTCCAATTGTCATCCTCGAAACAGTACATCCCGATTCTGGATGTCTATGCCTTTGTTGTGACTGCATTTTCCATTAAGTGCAGCTAACTCCTATTTTGGGGGGAAATGTAAGACTGGGCAAGGTTCTGTTCCAACATACTATTTCCAGCACGCACCTGCTTGTTGACTCATGTTTCAGAAATGGCCAGAACTTGCAAGTTGGAAAAAAAGCAAAAGATGGATATTGGATCCCAAATGGAGTGAAAGCAATAACCAGAAATAGCAAAAAGACATCTGAACATCTATCCATTTTCTAAGCCGCTTGTTCTTGGACGTGGTCGCAAACTTTGTACCAAATTTGGACTAATCAAATGACCACTCATCATTAAGATAAATTGTTTTTGTTAACAAAAAACTGCTCTTTTTCTCCAAGCTATGGCTAATTCCGAGGTCAGATACCATTTCAAATTCTCAATCTATTATGCTGAGAACTCCAACAGAAGCAACACCTTAGGCATAGACAAGATCAGATCCACTCCTAGGGGTTCACTGGTTTTGATTGTTTTGAGCAGCAACTAGTGTCCATACAAGTCAATCAGGAAGTAGAGAGAATTAGACAGGACTCTAATGGGGAGGTGTTTCTGTGCTTACCAGCTGTGCATATAATGACTAGCTCAGTGTGGTTTCTAGGTAATCAGGTTACTTGAAGATGCAGAATTGATTTAACTTTTTTAATGTGAAATACCATAGATTACTTAATAGTGGCACATATTCCAATAAAATAGGCTATTGAAGAGAGGTGGGAAACATGTTGGAGATAGTGTTTACCATAATTTTGCCAAGGGCTGATGTGGATTCTGAGAAATAAACATGAGTAAATTATCCATGTTCACTGTGAATAATTTCTCACATATTTAATTGGTTTTGATACTCGGCTCTTTTGGTACACTTGTGCTTTCAAATACTGTCATCAACCAAGTCTCTGGTGTGTGTTGCCACAAAGTTGTATGTCTTTATTTAAGAGCAGCATAAACCATATATATATATAGCCCCCTTATGGTCGAGTCATCAATGTTGTTGCATTTGTTTTTCTGGAATAATATAAATTGCGACATAATAAAACAGTAAAATGGCGAAGCCAGATTGTTAGAAAGACTCTCTGCTAGTGAGAGCAATAGTTTAGATGCTTATCAGCCTCGTATTTGCAATGCAGGGCAACTTCAGCCCTTGCCAAACTCACGGTTTACAACCCTCACCTTGCCACAGACTCATGACTGTTTTCTGACTAATGCTAATGTTTATTTCGTAAGCCTTTCAGCCATTTAAGAAAACTCTATTTGCCGGGACAATACCAAAGTGAATGTAATCTTGAACTACTTCTTGTTGTTGCGTAAATGCATTGCTAGGTCATTTCAGTACCCAAATAGTGTAAAACATTAAGCAGGTAAGCTTCTTGTACAGGGTTTCCTACCGTTTCCAACAAGGTATAATGTGTCATATTCAGGTGACAGCCATCCCTGACTTGAAATAGAGATATTCAGCACAGCAAGTTATTTTGTAATTTCATTTGTATTTTAATGTATCTTATGTACTCTGACATAAATGTGTTCTGTCTCAAATGTCTGAATGGCACAAGCCTATTCTTTAATTTAAGTCTTCAACCATGTGTGTGCAGCAAATACTTTGATATATTGCTGATTTTAGAGGACTAGTACAAAATATGCGGAAATTGTCCTCATAGAGTTAAATTATAGGGGGAAAGGTGGTGGTTTTAACATGGTGAAAACAAATGTTTTGTGCTCTCAGCTTTGTTGGATTACAAATGTTTTGATAATGTTTTCCTGTTTCTGTAAATCTTATAAAACCATACAAAGTTACATTAAAAGCTGCAGAAGTAAAGTATGGGGAAAAAGTGTCACTTTTTTCAGGGAAAATATGTCTGTCTGGGCACAACCAGAACCACACCAGAGGGCAAAACAGATGTCACGCCAGCTGGGATTCAAACCGGCAAACCCCCCTTCCTACCCAATACATTGCAAAAGAGCCATCACTGCCATCCCTGTCATGAAACTACTGCGGGAGATGAAAAGCCCAGAGACGGGGGTATGCAGCTTGGTCCCTTCAGCATGGGAGCAGCCATTTGTGTGTGTGACACATCCAGATTATTCCTCCCAGATCTGTGCCAGAATATGTCTGTTGAATATTTAAGGAGTTCCTTCTCCACTTTATTCCCCTTCAAAATGTCAGCTCAATTACAGCGGGCTTAGTACTTCCACCACGTCTGTGGCTCCTGTCAGGAGACAGGAATGCAGTACAGCAATAGCATGTAAATACCCAGAGGGGTGCTGGCTACCCTCATCTTCGCCCTGCCACCTGTGGCTCCGCAGCTGGGGACTGAGAGATTAGGGGCTGGAAGATTCCGGAGCTGCATCCATGCGTCACGCCATGCCCCAGCCTTCTTAAGTCATCGGCAATCCTTCTTTTGGCCCTTCGCAATTCTTAAAAGCAAAAACAATCATTTTTTATAAGAAAAAGGGCTGATAATTTAAGGAAGGATTTGTGTGTTTGAGGAAGGAATAAGGGATGGCACATGTATTAAACTTGGCCTGTTCTCTAAGGCATTTACAACATCAGTCCCTATGTTTAATTAACCAAATGCAAAGCCACAAAGCATGACGTAGCAGCTTCATGCTGTAAGGGAATGAGTCAGTAAGGCAGGGGATTAGTCAGTAAAGAAGGGGATGAGTCAATAAGGAAGGGGATGAGTCAGTAAAGAAGGGGATGAGTCAATAAGGAAGGAGAAGTCAGTAATAAGCCAGATATCTAAAATAAAATGCAGGTGATTGGCAGTAAAATGCAAGTGAAGCATGACAAACAAGCCAGCACAACAATATCAGAAAGTTATTTTGAATAACTTCACATGCAGATTGGCAAGTTTAGCAATAACTTAACATGTCAAACTGTGTTAGAGAAAACAAGACCAGGTGACCCTGGTTTCGCCAGACCCTGATGTAGCTAAGGGGAGTATGTGTGGCAGGAACTATATGGGTTGGCCCATGCTTGTCAAGGCAGAAGTGGAACTTGACCCTCCCTCTCTTTATCATGAATAATAAAAATATTAAACATTATTGCGGTAATTCCAGAAGCAATGTTAAATATAACTCCCATTTTCCCATTGGCTACAGAATGTTAGAAAATGTGTTCTGTGGCTTGGTAGAGAGAACTGATTGCCACTACATAATCATTTTGAATGTAGCTATTGATTCCATTAGCTATATCGGGAACACTGTGTAAACAAATGAGCCGGCAAATAAATGCCACCTGCTTCACAGAATCAATGCCATTTGTGTCTTCACTCACTTAATACAGCGGAATTAATGGACATTTTCTCAGTGGAGTTACCTCCGAATTAGGCATCACCACGTTCTGAACCTGGAGTTTCTAAGTCGGTTGAAACTTCCCTGAAACTGACTACGGTCATGAAAGGTAATGCAAGATGTAGGGGCGCTTGTACATACTATATACATAGTTAGACAGATAGATAGATGTAAATATACATAAATAAACAGATAGATGAAATGATAAATCTGACAACAACATTTGGAACACATCTTAAAAAGAATTAGTTTGTCTCAAGGCCCGCTCACTCCTTCCTCCATCTCTCTCAGGGCTGCAGCCATGTTTCCATATATCCATCAGAAGCACATGCAGTACTTGCATTTGGTCGCACAGATTCTAAAGAAAAGAGAATGAAACAGGCAGGTTAAGGCCACTCAGAAGACAATTCTAATTTGACTTACTTAAGAATACTCATCCAACAGCCCTCTATAACTGTTTCATGAGAGAGGAGGAAGCACACAATCGGTCAGAGTGATGAAGGACACCGAAGAGTTAACTTATGTTTAACTTAATAAACATTTCAGAGATCATATACTCAATTGAATACTGGCTGTTGTTTTCAAATCTGAGCCACACTACCTCATTAGAAAAATGTCAATATTAGAGACCCTTGAGTTGTTGAGGACATTTAAACATTTCCAGTTTAGCCCATCAACTTTACAATTTCAGTGTCTGTCCTGCTTAAAGAAATATTTTGACATTTTGCTTATTTGCTTCTTTACAGAGACGAGATGAGGGTATTGATTGTATTGACCTATTTGTCTGTTCACTATGAAGGTATGGTCAGGAGCTGGTAAGCTTAGCTTAGCATGAACACTGGAAACTGGGAGAAACAGCTAGCCTTTTACGGGAGTGTTAGATGCTGGACTATTTATTGGCCGGGGCAGTCTCTGGTTGTTGCCTGGCAGCCTCACGGAAGACTCCAGGAAGTTGTTGCATCCAGCCAATAAATAGTCCAGCATATAACCCCCGGTAAAAGTCACAAATTGTAATTTTCACACTTTTGCATTCGTACAGCCTAAACAAACAATATATAATCTGTCAATCAGTGGTCTTTAGAGGTCAAATCCCTGGTCAGCCCAAAATAGCTGAAATGATAGACAAAACTGTCGATTACAAATGTCACAAGGCTTATGAAAAGTATTCACCCGCCTTAGAAGTTTTCAAATTTTGTTTTATAACATCAAATCAAATAGCATTTAATGACACTGGTCAACAGAAAAAGACCCTTCAAGTGAAAACCAATCTATAAAAAGTGATCTATAAAAAAGTTTTTAGTGAACTAATTAGATAAATAATATACATTTATTCATATTACTTTGTCTAAAATATAATTAATCAATTTTAAATGTCCCACCCCCCCACCTCTCCACCCCCAACACTCAACCTAAACTGGTCCAAGTCTTTATGGCCATTTGGTCCAAATGTGCCAATTATCAACCCAGGTTTACACACCCAAAACCGAGCCAAATCTGGCAACCAGAGCTTGGGCCGGAGCTGAGGTGAGCCGCTACCAGAACACAGCTGAATGCGGCAACACTTTGGCTAGCATCCAGAATGCTTCTTGTTTAAGGATATTGTTATTAATATCTCTCTCTTCTTCCACGATGGACTGAGTCAATATATATATATATACGCTTCAGAGCTTGAATGTTATGGTTTGCTTCAATACAAAGTTTGACTACTCCTGAATTGAGATCCTTTCTTCCTATGCAGCTCTTGTATTCTGATTGTATTCTGTCTAGTTTGTAATGGTCTGCGTGTCTGTCCTACATATCCAATGGACAAAAGAGAAAATAGATTACTTTCTCAAAATTACTCATAATACAAGTCTTAATTTGTTATAATTTTCCAGTTATTGGGTGTACCCAAGCACCTTTATTGATAAACAAAGCACAATTGTTTGTACAGTACTGTCAACTCTCATGAAGTAATAATGACATAGCGAGGCATCCTAATGAATGGAGATACTATATGCTATCATTCACTCTGTGGTTTGAACAAAACATTGCTTATTGCTGGGGACAGCCGATTCGTTGGTTTTGTTCAGAGTCAGTGATTGATAGCTCACTGGTGCTCCACACATCATGAGGTTGACAGACTCTGTGTAAATGATAGCACCTCCCGCCTACATGCATCTCTTCAACACAATTATTTGGGCCTTCCAAAAAACTCAGATGCTGTTATTTCTCCTTTCAAACCATTACGTGCACAAGGCGTGTTCGTTTCAAGATTCATTGCCTTGAAATTTATTTTGAAAGCTTGTTCGTTTCAGTTGTGCCTTTCCATCATGGCTGACGTGAACAATTAATGAGTTTTGCCACAGCCCTAATCAAAGGGCTCAGAGAAATGAATCTGTCCATTAATCCTTTAATGAGCAGCCTACAGTATCATAATCAAGCTGTAGAGATAAATGAATACTGATGCTAATCAAACAAAATTAAAAGCCGGGATTACGCTTTGGCTCTATTTACTCACTTGGTGTATTGTGACAATGATTATAATCTGTGGGAATTAGAGATCTGAGTTTATAATGAAGTTTGCATGCTGGCTCTTAAAGCCAGACTGAAACGGAACTTAGAGCAGCTATATGCGATATGACGTATACACGAGTGAAACGGATATTTCCGGGGCATTTTTGAAGGGCCGGGAGGCAATTTCACTGACATCAAATGAGGATGCGTGCCACTGTGTGAAAAGGATATTAATTGGAGGGGAACTGAAAATGTACAGACATTTGCTCAATATACATGCCTACTGGTACACGATGACTGATACTCCCATTTTCCAGGAAGTGAATGGAAAAAAACATTGGTGTGAAAATACACTATTGTTATAATTTTATAAACTTTTTTGAATATATCCTTTTTGATGTGTTTATATCGTTATTCACATTTTAGTCATTTGCCAGACACTTTTAATCCAAAGCGATTTACAAGCGCATTGGTTCTTCCACAAGTTAACTAGTAAAATACACATGAAGGAATGTTCTAAACAAAAATACAGTCATCGTAAGTGTCTTTTTTTTTGTGGGTGAGACAAGAGGGATAGGGATATCGGAAAGGGGGGGGGCGGGGGGTGATATCAGGAGGGAGGACTAAGTTACAGTTTGAAAAGGTGTTTTTAGTCTGCGTCAAAATAGGGGGAGGGATTCTGCTGTGGTAGGCAAGTCATTCCACCACTGAGGAACCAGAACAGAAAACAGGCATGAACGTGCAGCTCGACCGCCAGGTGCTCGTAGTGAGGGAACCATAAGGTGACCAGAGCTGGCAGACCGGAATGGTCTAGCTGGGGAGTAGGGAGGGATTAAAGATTGTTTGTAAGGTGGGGCAGTCCCCTTAGCAGCCTGAATCATTCTATGAATTCTATGAACCATTTTGATGATAAGGTTTCGGATATGGAGGAAGGAAACCTGATCCTCGATACGTATACCTGACTAGAATATTCAGAACATTCTAATGCTAATATAACAATCAATACTGGTAATTGAAAGTTCTAGATGACTGACTTTGAAACACATTCCAAAAAAATAGCATGGAATAGCAGGGGTGTCAATCTGAATTCCCAGGGGGCCGCATTGTCGGTTTTTGTGGGTTCCTTTATGTCAGGTGTCAATTCAGGCCTTGAGAACAAGGTGTGTGGACTCTTTAACCAATCAATGACTTGAATGAACTACTGGAGCTGAAAACAACTGGAATACCAACCGGAATAATGAGCATGAATCCGCCATGTCCTTCAACATTGCCATTTTGCTCCTTTCCTTATTCAATGCTGGAATTGCTGGGAAAATTCCCGGAAGTCCTCTGAATTTTTTTCCCCCATCCTTTGTATTCCTCAATCCTGCCTAAAGCTGTAGAACAGAGATACTCAAAGCAGGTCCTTGGGGGCCGGTAGTGCAGCTGCTTTCCATTCTCTCCCTCTAAGGGACTGATTTAGACATTGGGCACCAGGCGGGTGGTAACAATGGGCAATCAGTGACTGTAGTCAGGCAATTAACCCTCAAGACAAAGCCAGCAGCACATCTGGCCTTGAGTGCCATGTGCATATCCCTGTTGTGGAATACTGTTGAGTCAACCTATCACAGTCGGGAATTCATAAAGCAGACGCAAAACACTTGTTTGCTGCATTTGACCACATCAAGAGAAATATTGTAGCTTCAAGCCACCAATCCACAAAGCAGATGGAATCAGATTGCATTTCATGCCGAGGCACAGCAGGGTAATGTTCTGCTATGGTAATGCAAGATCTACAGTGAATGTACTTTGCTACAGCATTTCACAGCAAGCCAGAGCCGGGGAAGTTAGGACAAACAGAATGTAGGTTTCTTTCTCCAGGAAGCTTTTTGGGCGCAGGCTGCTCCGTTTGCCTACAAAGCGTTCCTAACAAAAGAAAAGCCACAATACAGTTGTTGAAGGAACCACGGAGACGAGCCAGTACCCAAACAGGAAAAAAAAATACTACAGAAATTAAATTCCCTCTTGAGCAAAATCGGCCTTTTCAAAACTGAGCCACAGTGTTCTTCTGAACGCCGAGTCGTTTGACAAAAACTCAAGGCTCTGCGCTTTCCCTTTTATTATCCACCCATCCTCGCAGTTTCTCTCAGGGTTTGCGGTTTATTCTTCCATTCACCGACATCTCTGAGCGAAGCGTGTGAGGGATGGGAGCTGGCACGTGCTCCTCAGCCTCTAGCAGCGGTCTGGAGGAGCCTCCGGTCTCCAGCCGAGCGGCATCGCGTCAGAAGAAGTGAATCTTTTCTCAAAGGGGACAGACTTACGTGCTTGTTTGACCTTTTCCGCAGACAGCGCGGGGTAAAGAGCAGGACCCCGCCGGCGTCACAGACGGCCCTGTCTCCATGATGTGAGGCTTCAGCCTGTCACTGCGAGAGAGGCACGGCAGGGGTCTGGCTCAGGAGGCCGCAATGACACCCCATCTCTCCAGGGGGCGCTGTAGTAGCACAAGCAGTTTGGATGACAAATGGTACAGCAACCACAGATGCACCCGTTTACCCGCGGATGCCTCCGGGCACTGCCGCTGTGGGGATCGACTTCCTGTGGAGCGAACAAATCTGCCACTTTTTGCCTTCAGGTGAAGCGGTTTGACTGAAGGAAATGGCTAAAGTGTGCACATAACTCAGAAGGGCGAAAGCGCAGATACTCTACGTGCCGAGGCTCTCCTTACACACGCTCCGTGTGTTATTCAGCGCATGGTGCTTTTGTTCCCTCCCCTCTTTATAGAAGGACAAACACCATTTGCTAAAGCTGTCAAACTCCGAGCCAAAGACATGTAAGGCTCCACATTGGACAGATAGATCTTTTCCTGCTCAGCTGAATTAAAGAGCAAAGATGGACTTAATAAAAATCAGAGCCGAAAATCCTCTGGCAATCTCCTGTTAATTCGTCCTCATTGTACACCTCGGAATTTATTCTGAAGGGGATGCTTCACTTTCTAGATTGTTAAGGTTATTTGTACAAAATTCTTGTTTAAGGATGTATCAAGTGTTGTAGTGCTGTTCTAAAACAAAAACCAGCAACCACACTGGCCCTTTTCAGATAGGACTAGAAACCTCTGGTTTAAATGAATATTTGTGCTTGGCCCTGATAGTTTGTATGTGTGATGAAAACTGTTTTAACCCCCCCCCCCCACCCAGAGGGAAATTTCCACCTATTTTGTACTCCTATAAAAGGTGTCAATACCTCAAAAACGATTTACTACACACGATACAATTTGAGACAGAAAGAAATGTATGTCGGAACATGTATTTACAGTGTACACTAGCACTGCATTCCTCAAGTGAAGGGCCAACCAAAAATTGTGTGTACAAAACGTGTGTACAAAATATGGTAAAGATATTGACAGGTATTCAAATTCCACATGAGTTCTATTAAAAACTGCACCCAGTTGTCCTCAAGTGTCCCCAAATCCTTCCAAATACAAAACATCTGCATATCTTTTTTTGTCCAGACACATGAATGATCGGAAAATCTTATTGTTCAATTACTTTTTTTATGAAGTTTTATTCACATATACAGTGGAGTCACCAGTGAAACCAGCAGTGAAGATTATTCTATTTTCCATTCTTTTCTAATTTAATACAAACGTTTTAATTACAAATGATATTATCAGCATAACAATTTCAGTGGAAATTTGAATCTTTGAAGGGCTGCGTCTTCAGCTCCTGTTTGTTTCGGAGGCAATCTTTCTCTTCAGTATATGAAAGCATGTTCAATTGAATTCAGATCGGGTGAAAGACTTGGCAAATCAAGAATGTTCTAGTATTACGCTTTTAAAAACCCCTTTGTTTCATTAGCAGTATGTTTGGGATTATTGCTCATTGAACTATTACTGCATGGGGTCTAAAGATGAGCTTGATACAAACAGCAAACTGTTAATTTATTGTCTTGTTGTGAAATGCACTATTATACACTGCAGGCTAAAGACAGTAATGTCTACTCTACATATAGGCGTATTTGCCAATGGTGAATTGTGGAAATTGCATTTATTCATCCGAGAGATTTTTTCCTATCGTTATTCAGTAAGTGACTCTGCTCATTTATTCCGAAGGAAAATATTTTTCAGCAAACACATGATGCAAGATTATGACATCTTTCTTTGCGAATCAGTCTATACAAACACACCAAATGCATTCAGATTAACCACACTCATCCTGTAATGCAAACCATGTTTATACATTATTTTATGTTTCTTCTTTATATATTTTGTTTTCAAATAGTTTCTGTATGTTTGTGCATGTGAATGTGTGCATGCAATGTGTCTCATAGGCTTACCATTTATATTTACCAATATAAAAACTTTTTTGTAGTACTGCAAGTAGTCTGTGATTAGTTGTTTGGTTCCTAGCCTGGTGGATTCAAGGCCAGATTATCCCATATGTTGCCTGTTTCTTGGGACGGGACTGGTTGCTGATTTTAAGGTGAAGACCGAAGCAAGCCCTGTGGCTCTCACACTCTGGAGCAGCTCAGAGGGGAAGAACTGCATGGAGACTGCTTCCCATAACTACCCTCCAGCACTCCCACTGCTTCATGGAGCCTGCTTCCCATAACTACCCTCCTGCACTCCCACTGCTTCATGGAGCCTGCTTCCCATAACTACCCTCCAGAACTCCCACTGCTTCATGGAGACTGCTTCCCATAACTACCCTCCGGCACTCCCACTGCTTCATGGAGCCTGCTTCCCATAACTACCCTCCAGCACTCCCATTTCTTCTATTAAAGTGGCCTGCTGTGGTATTTTAATGCTTTAATTTATATATTTTAAAAATGTAATGGACACATTCTGCATGCATTCGGGACTTGTATTTTGGTCAGCATAACAATTCTAATCAGGCTAATCAAATTATCTTTACATACTTCATTATATTTTTCTTAAACGATGATTCACCGTAGTATTTATTGAAAAGTAAAAGTGAATGGGTATTTTGCACATAATACACAGAGTGAATGTCCTGAAGAAAAACAAGAACCAGATGTTTTCAGAAAAAATAAATAAAAGCAAAACCCTTCAAATGAAATGAAGAACTTTTATTTCTATTGGTTAGAAAAAGCTGAAAAGTAAAAAAAAGAAAGTCTTTTTTTTTACTTCTCTCCAGAAGTAACGCTCTAATTTGGCAAGCTTTTTTCCCGAAGATTTTTATGGGGAGTGCGTCAGTGAAATCTGAGCACATAATTCATACGGTGCTTGCCGGCCATGAGGAATGAGCGGTCTCTAAGGTTACGCGTGTAACCCCCTGCTCCCCTCAGCTGGCATTGGGCCTCCCTGTGAAAATGCCATTACCTGCAGTGATTGATTCACCCAACAGAGGGCCGGGTGCACATAAACAACAGGCAACATTTGCAGCAATTATTTCTGGTCAAAGTCCTCGCCAACTGCCTTTCCACGGGCACAACCTTTCCACACCGCCTAAAGCGAGGCCGTCTGTCAACTGCCGCTGGAGACAGCTGAGCCCCGCGTCTAAATAACCACCACATCGCCGGCGGCCGTGCATTTACGTTCCTGCCAAATGCTCCTGCAGCTAATGCATTACTGAAGCAAGTTCTCATCAGACAGAGTCGAGGCCAATGAATGGGGGGGGGGGGGGGCATTGGGGACCCTGAAAATCTGGGGCCCTGGACCTCACTCCACCCAAGATTTGCGGTCTTTGCAGTTCCGTTCACAGGTGTCAAACTCCAGGCCTGCAGTGTTGCTGGTTTTTAGGCTGTTCAGCACCAGTGGCTACTTTAAGTCATTGATTGGCTAAAGAATCGACACACCTTGCTATCAAGGCCTTAATTGAATGCGGATTGAAAGGAAACCATCTGCTGACCTGTTGACACTTGATGCCTTCCTGCAGTTTTCAACAGCGTCCCATTCCAAAGTGTGCAAAAAATGCCACTTTCGAAGGTACCTTCATTTCACTGATTTTGAAGGCAGCATCAATGCATCCTTCACCGGGTCCTATCCCATCATTCTTTGCAATTAACCTCAAGCTTCTTACTTCCATTATATTAATGGCGGCTTAAAGTTTGCAAAGAACTGTAAAAGAGCTTGTCCACGAGTGCAAGTACACAGTGAGTTCGATATTTAGTTTAGGTTATATTTCTTAAACAACATTTGAATGACTTAACACACTGAAATAACGTATTTCATGTTTGTACGTCTCCATGAGCCCTATGATTAGCTGCCTCCAAGTCACCTTTGAGGAACAGGTGACTAATCAGGCAGTGAGGCAACAAGGGATTTGGACCCAGCCAGGGATCCCCTGCCTTATATCATATTGCCTCACCACTGGACCCGCATAATTGGCCTTTGTTGAAATAACTTTGCTAGATGCTGGGGTTACTACAAGTTGCCATGACACATGAATGTAAGGAATTTGTACAAATAACAAGCGTCCTGCAAAACTATGGAAATGAACCACATGAAATCTGCAACATTACACACATAACCCCCCTATATGAAACGTGGCATGGCTGTGCTGTGTCCTATATGAAACGTGGCATGGTTGTGCTGTGTCCTATATGAAACGTGGCATGGCTGTGCTGTGTCCTATATGAAACATGGCATGGCTGTGCTGTGTCCTATATGAAACGTGGCATGGCTGTGCTGTGTCCTATATGAAACATGGCATGACTGTGCTGTGTCCTATATGAAACGTGGCATGGCTGTGCTGTGTCCTATATGAAACGTGGCATGGCTGTGCTGTGTCCTATATGAAACGTGGCATGGCTGTGCTGTGCTGTGTCCTATATGAAACGTGGCATGGCTGTGTCCTATATGAAACGTGGCATGGCTGTGCTGTGTCTGTACATGGCAGCAGACTGCTGGAAGCCCGTTAGTGAAGGTCAGGCTGGGCAGGGCTCAGCTGGACACAAACACTGGAGCAGGCAGAGTAGAGTGTGTGAGCACAATCTGCTACACTTTCTCTTTCAAGCCCCCTCCCTCCATCTAAGCATTTCCTTCCCTCCTTTTTAGATATATATTGAACACACATTTAATGTTTGGTCTGAGAGTTCATTTTCAGAGAGTTATCTTTAATCAAACTGTGATTTGAAGAGTATGCATTGAAGAGTATGCATTGATCTGGTTACATCTGGCCATAGAACACAGTCCCAGATGCCATTAAGATGTGGTCTGACACATTTCCGACACTTCTTTTATTCAGAAGAATTGCTGTGAGCCCCAGATGCATCTGTACAGTAGTGCATTTATTCTGAAGATAAAAGATATGTTTATACACTCACAGAGCACTTTATCAGGAACATTTTTGCTTTATTACCCCCATTTATTAATGTGATTATCTAATCAGCCAATTGTGTGGCAGCAGTGCAATGCATACAATCATGTAGATACTGATCAGGAACTTCAGTTAATGTTAACATCAACCATCAGAATGTGGAAAAAATGTGATCAAAGTGACTTTGACCGTGAAATGATTGTTGGTGGCAGACAGAGTGGTTTGAGTATCTCAGAAACTGCTGATTTCCTGGGATTTTCACGCACACTAATCTCTAGACTTGAATGGTGCAAAAGTCTAATCCAGTGAGCAGCAGTTCTGAAGACAGAGACATCTTGCTTATGAGAGACATCAGAGGAGAATGGCCAGACTGGTCAAAGCTGACAGGAAGGTAACAGTAACGAAAATAACCACACATGCAGAAGAGCATCTCTGAGCACACAACACATCATAACTCTAAGTGGATAGGCAACAGCAGTAGAAGTAAAAAAAAGAAGTCTAATAAATGCCTAATGAAGTGCTCGGTGAGTGCATATTGCGTTAAGCAATCGCACCTGCCCAAAATGACAGAATTTGCACAGACATAAAAATTATTTTTAAAAAGATACAATTCATGCCATGGAGGTATAATAAACTGATGGTAAAGCTGTTGCCGATAACAGTATGCATACTCTGGTATACAAAAATGTTTGTCTTAATAAAACATTATATATAATTGTTTATTCAAAAGTTTCTCTCAAAAGTGCACCCAACCAAAAAAACTAGTAAAAGATTTTTTTTTAATGTAAAACATTTAAATGAAGAAGTCATTAAGTTTGAGTACGAACATTGACAGAACATCTGTTGCTTGCCTTCTTCATCGTATCTTGTCAATTATTGGGAAAAAAAAAACCCTAGTACCCTCAGATTTTTAGAAAATGACTGTGAAAAAATATCTGAGTGTTCAGATACAGTTACAAACTGTGAGCGTGGGTGGGCAAGTATGGCATACCCCAAATTCGTATTTTCATAGATTTTTACACTTTTGTGGTTGACTGTTTCCAGGGTACGGGAGGCGACGGCAGCATTGGGCGTTTGCGACACAGTGGCAGTGCGGCCATTCGTGGATGCCATGCTTTCTTTTTCTTTTCCAGTGACAGAGAGCATTCTGTAGGTTTTTAATGTATGTCTCCTGGGGAAAGAATGAACATTTACTTCAGACATGGAGCTCTGATAGGCTGTTGACCTAGAGGGGAGGAGAGAGAGAGATAGAGAGAGTGGAGTGAGTGTGTGTGAGTGAGAGAGCGAGGGAGAGGGAGAGAGAGTGGAGTGAGTGTGTGTGTGTGAGAGAGTGATAGAGAGATAGAGAGAGTGGAGTGAGTGTGTGTGTGTGAGAGAGTGATAGAGAGATAGAGAGAGTGGAGTGAGTGTGTGTGAGTGTGAGAGGGAGGGAGAGGGAGAAAGAGAGGAAAAATCTGCAAAGCCATGCAAGCTTTGAACATGATGCAACCTGTTTTGGCATTAATTCTCAGGGCGCAAGCAAGCATGTATAAACACTGACCCTGAAATTCAGTGGAAACCTCTGCAGTCATATCGATTTCAGTCATGGATTATTCTTACGTTGAGTGAAATTGTTTGCTTCCACACTGCTTGCTTGCTTATTTACACTGACATTTGGAGCAAAGAAAAAATCTATCTGGGATACAACTGTCCTTTTACAGCAGTTCAGTTAATTTTTTTTTTCTGGGTAATTTGCTGAAATTGCAGATGCTCAGTACTGCAGATTCCATTCCCAGAGACTACAGCACAGAGCTTGGGGGGATCAGATCAGTCAGTACAACACAGTCCTGTAACATCCTGTAACATCCTGTAACATCATGTAATATCATGTTACACTGGGGACATGTGATGAGTGTAAGCACCAAAGGCTCACCATCCTCATGAAAAACCATTCAATTAAACCGCATCGTATGATTGTTCCAGTCTTCATTTCCAGTACACGTCTGCTTGTACGGAAACAGTAACCTACAGTGAGACACGTTTTGGAAGGCAATGGTTAGGACAGGCCCAGCGCCGGTTCTGTGCCGATCCATCAGCTTTCGTCATGGTACTTCCTGCCACTGACACACTCATATTTTCTGTGCTCTGAAATGAGTGACATCAGGTGACACAATGAAGGCAACAGGCAACACGATAACCCTGACCACACGTCCCATGTTGATGAAAGGAACTGAGGAACTTCTTCAAAACAAAATGAACCACCATGGATCCACATGATGGAGGACCCACAGACTCAACCAATCATTTTTGGTTCTTAGGACATTCCTGGAGCGCTGGGAAAACAGGAGTAAACGGTCCCAGAATGCACTCCGGTCCGGTTTCCTGGATGTCCCCCAGCTTGACTGTTATCATACATTATTCATTACTCAGTGTTATCATACAGTGCTCATTAGTCAGTGCTATCTACATTACTCAGTTCTGTTAGGTTAAATAGTTAATGTGGATTTGAATCGCAGATACCGATGAATTTTATCAGGAATGTTAACAATGTGAAGAAAATCTTCCCTTTCAGTGCTTTAATGTAAAAAAAAAACATTTAATGTATTTACTTCATCATATTTTTGTTTAATGAACAAATGATAACATCAGGAGATGTTGCAAGTAAGTATGTATTCAACATGCCTCCAATATTTTTGGAGCAATATCTATTCAAAATTGTTGTGTACCTACAACTAAGTAACCTATTAGGAAATGCGCAAATTCTCTTCTAATGATATTCATATGACATTGATTCAAAGCGATGCAATACTAACATTAACCACACAAGCTTTAAAATTACATACCCTAAATAAATTGTCTACTATTCTTGAACCCTACAGGCATAATCCTGGTCTCTTCTGAAAGGTAACGCTTGTTCTCCAAGAGTCAAAATGACTCTAAATATTGCTACAGCAATGTTACATAAGTTCAAACACAGTAGATGCAAATGGATTTTTTTTTTTCCACTGAAAATATTTTCGGTTTTTTCATGGATACAGATTATTGTGGCTTTTTGGAATTAGAAACGGTTATGCATTTGGTTCACTGGACCCTTGCTGTGAAAAGAACACTGACATTACTTTGATTCCTGTAGTCTGGACTTCCAAAATGCAGAGAAGGTGAGGTTCCCCATGCTTGTTTTCCCACCCACATGTTACAAAATAAGGAACTGTTGTCGCTAAAGCAATGGCATCTCAAAATAGGTTATAGAGATAGAGTTTCAATACTTTCAAACGGTATATCCTGCTACCATAGAGATTGAAAATTGCAGCATGAAAAAGGAATGTACCAGCTGGCACCTTTAATTTGAGGTTAAGTACAGCCATATTTGGAGATCCTTGTAGGAATTACATCCCTTTTTATAGCAAGTCCCTCCATTTTAGGGGACCAAATGTCATTGGACAGTTGGCATCTCAGCTGTTTCTGATTAGTCAGGTGTATCCAATCACTTCCATAGTGCAGGTATAAGAAAGTATGTGGTCCTAGTCTTGATTCTTGGATTTTCATTTGGAATCTATTATTCCTGTTTGTCAATTTGTGAACACGAGGACCAGATTTGTGCCAATGACCATCAATTAAGCCATTTTGAGGCTGAGAAATAAGATAAATCAGAAAAAAATAAAAAGAATGTCAGAGACATACATCACACAATATGTTTAACAAAATAAATTGTTTTGAGGGAGGAAGGTATTGCATTTACAGTTTGGAGGCCTTTAGCGTTAAGGCCACACTCTGACAGTAATAGCAAAGCATGCCATGAGGAATGGATGTACCATGGACATTTCATAAGTCAGTTAAGTTGTAAGACAATGCTTCCATTTTCTTTAATGTGCTCTAAGCTAAATGGCCCCCTTAGAAAGGCATCTTTAATAGATCAATTCAACAATGTGCACTTGTTGGAAGTAATTAGTGCTGAAAGTGAAACTAACAGAATTTGTGGAAAATGAAAAGTCAAAAGACATGCTGCTTTAAAATATGTTAAAGTAAGTATTTTAAATGACTAAACGGAATCAACAACCTTAACTTACTGAAAGAGTCAAACACAGGGGCAGGACAGGGTTTGGTAAGATCTGTCATAACAGGTCACCTGTAAATCACTGTGTGTTCATTCATGAATATATAAGAACATGCAATGTTAAAGAGGAGGCAGAACAAGCCAAATCAATTATCTGAAAACAACACCAGGCATATCTTTCAATTAAAAAAGTCACAATGTATACAGAGCAGTGGAGGTCATATAGACAGCACAGCAAGTGCAGTGGCACTGGGGCCCCTGGTTTGTGGGGGGGGGGGGGGGCATTGTCTCGGAGGGCTCTCTACATGTCTTATATCAGTATGTCCATTTTTTTTTACAGGTTAATCACTTACTGGAAAATAACATGACTACATATACTTCAGCAGTGGTGTGTGTTTATATATCCTTAAATAAGCAAACTTGTCTCAGTCATGGTTATTACAATTACATGGTTATTTCTTTGTACAATGCGATCATACTGAATTTATATTGTGTGTCTATTTTACAGAAGAAAGGGTATAATGTATAAACTATTCAATTACATAGCTTGTGGCAGGCTAATTCATTTGGTGTTGGTGTTATTTTCTGATATGCCAAGTGCTGCTGGGAAATATGTTTGCTGTTTTCCAATGTGAACTATCTTGATCATGTGTTGATATTAGCTAGTCTAGTGCATAAAATATTGAGCGCCATTTAGCTGCCTAGTGTGAAAATGCCCTTTAAGCACAAAAGTGGGTCACAGAAAAGAAGGGATAAAAAAGGACCAGGAGGAAAAGGTAGCAAAACTACGTAAACTGAACGGCTTTTTGAAAAAATAATCACTCAACTGCTACCCTGTTCCCTGTAGCAGCTGCCCATCACAATCACTGCACCCAAAGGTGGCGAAAACCTTGCAGGTAAGATATCAAGCTAGATATAATGTTAGCCTACTGTAATTTTCTGGAGAAAATGTGGATACATTTGGTTGAAAAGTGAAAGTTTTCTAGCAACTAAGACGTAGCCATGCTACATCCAGCCTTCAGCTTTGTTTGAGAGGATCATGGACTTTGCGGTTCAGTGTGCTCTCTTGCATTTCCATACATTGGTTCATTTTGCGTTGCGCAGTTCTTGCATTCCCAATGACAGGCATAAACTGGGGATAAAATAATATGTTCAGCAGTATAAGAAACTAAACTGGGTGAATACTCGAAACCACTTAAAGACTTCATTAAAAAGTTGGCAAAAACATCTGCTGCCCTGAAATTGCTGACTGAATTTCATGCCATTCCATGAAAATTGTCAAGCTGAGGACTCTGGGGTTTAATCGTGCCTTTGACCGAGAGTGGCGGAAAATCGGTTCTGAGCCAACAGTCATGCCACCGTGCCTGGCTGGATGACGGGGGAGGCTAGCCTGGCTCATTCGTAAAATGGCAGCAGCCCACGCAAACCCTTCCTGGCACTGCCCACCACTCCATTAAGTCACAGCAGGTGAAGGAGGGGGAGGAAGGCGTGGTTGGTGTTGTGTACTCGATATTGCAGATTTATTAAAAATGACATTTCAGCACCGCGTGGCGCACGTTTGAGGTATTGGACCTGATGCAGGAATCAGTTTGATGCCGTTGCCCACCGAGGACCGGGGTTCGCTCCCCCAGCCACATCCGAGCAGGGCCGGCTCCCAAGAGGGCGGCATAATTGGGCTGCCGCTCCGAGGGTGGAGGACAGAAGGGGAGGACATACAGAAAGCGCCCAATCGCCTCGGAGTCATGGTCCGGGGCTACTACATGGTCTCCCGTTGGAAGTGACGTCGGACCGGGGGCCTCAATTCGCCAGTCGCTTCTGGCAAGATTTCTCTTCCCTCATTGGGACCAAAGAACAACTGTAACCTGGGTTCCACCCTAAATTAAGAACTTGGTAAGAGTCTACGGTGTATAGCGGAGAAGTCGCCAACGACCTGGTCTGATTTTCTACCTTGGATTGAATATGCTCACAATTCGTTATCTGTCTCCTCCACGGGCTTGTCACCCTTCGCTTGCTGCCTGGGCTACCAACCGCCTCTCTTCCCTGAGCTGGAAGTTCCAGTCACCCAGCTTCTAGTTCTAGTTCAGATGAAGAAATTTGCTGATCGCCACCGACATTGCGCATCTCGCTACACAGTGAAACAAAGGTTCTGGCTGTCAACCTAGGACATTCCTCTCCCCACCTCCCCTACGCTACATCAGTCCAGTGTTTCACATTGTCGAAAATCAAACCTGTTCTGTGCTTGTGTTTTTTGTCCATCAGCTCTTTCCTTAGTCCTCCTATTCATTAATTTGTTTCTGACCTCTTTGTAATTGTAGTTAATTCACCTGTGTATTTATACCCCTCTGTTTCCCGTATTCCTTATTGTTATGTGCCTGATCTCTTCTCTTGATTTTTCTGATTGCCTGTCCTGTATTCTCTCCTGTTTTGTATACTCCGACTTTTGTTTTCTGGTTTCTGACTATGTCACCGTCTTGATCTGCTGTTTCCATTCTTTACTGAACGTTCTGATTATGATTCCTGGATTCTCCTTTGTACTGTTGCCTGGTCGGACAACTTTCTGGATAACAAACTTTTGCCTCTGTTTTGGATTATCCTTATTGCATCCGTTTGCTGGCGATTGACCCATGCCTGTTTCATTCCAATTCCATTCAATTTATTTTATATAGTGCTTTTCACAGAAGACTGTTACAAAGACACTTTACAGAGTGAACTAAACATATCAGCCCTAAGTGCCCAATAGCATACTCCCTTACAGAATTTACCTGCTTGGAATTTAATAAGCTATTCTACTTATTTCCTGGTTGTGATTGGTTCCTCGGCCCTGGTGCCTGGCAGATGTATTACCTGATTATTACTACCTGATTACTGACCTCTTCAAAACCTTACACTTAATACAACTTCCTATAGTGTATGTAACCTGAGACTGCTGTGCTCAAGGAAAGTAGTACTAGCACAAGGCAAAAGTTGATTTATATTTATGATTGTGATTAAAGGCTATAAAAACAAGCTGTATACAGTACACAGCCTCTGAGAACATTACACTGCTGCTGAAGCTGCTTTGGAGCTACTTGTGATGCATCTTCAGCTTTACATCCAAACCCACCACCATAAAAACACCCATCCCTTTGAATGAAACCCAATCATGCACCGTGTCATCATTCTAGAAAAATCTATTAAACAAATCAATGAAAGTAAAATAACACTCAACTGTATGTTCAGTCCAGTGGAAGGCAATAATAGACTCTGCTATGAAAACCAGAGGTAAAATCCCAGTGCAAATATATATATATAAAATTAGTGCAAAACAATGATTTTATTTGTTCCACACGTGCCTTCAGGGCACTGCCCAGCTATTGAACTTGAACTTGAAGCTTTGCAACTCCAGGAACCACCGGGTCACTCTGGCGTTCATGTCCTTGCACCAATACATCCATGTTAGGGGTGCATGGTCAGTGATTAGAACGAACTCTTGCCCCAGGAGGTAATATTTGAGCTTACCCACTGCCTATCTGATGGCCAGGCACTCCTTCTCCACGGTGCTGTAGTTGCTCTCGTGTTTTAGAAGTTTCCGGCTGATGTAGGTTATGGGGTGCTCCGTTGCATCTTGTATCTGTGATAGGACGGCTCCCAGTCCTGTCTCCGAGGCGTCTGTCTGTAAAACAAATTTCTGGGCAAAGTTAGGGGTGGTTAAAACGGGTTCCTGGCCCAGGGCCGCTCTCAGGTCCAGGAAGGCTTTGTTCGCCTCGTCAGACCACTTCACGGTATGGCCTCGGTCCTTTTTCGTCAGTTCGTGCAGTGGGGCTGCTCTCGTGGCAAAGTCCACTGCCTGTAGTAGCCCACTAACCCCAGGAACGCCCGGACTTGCCTCTTGGTGGTGGGTCCCATCCACCTTCCAGCTCTGGGGTCGAACACATCCTCGTCCCACCGTGTGGCCTAGGCAGTCGGCCTCCTCCAGACCCAGGCAGCATTTAGCGGGGTTAGCAGTTAGTCCGGCCTCCTGGAGGGCCCTCAGCATGGCCTCCAGCCTCCTCAGGTGGCTCTCCTAGTCGGCGCTGTGGATCACAATGTCATCCAGGTAGGCGGCGGCATACTCCCTGTGTGGTCGTAGGATTTTGTCCATCAGGGAAGGTGGCGGGGGCTGCATGGACTCCAAACGGCAGCACTCGGTACTGGAACAGACCATCTGGGGTGGCGAAGGCCGTCTTCTCCCTCGCCTGTGGGGTGAGGGGTACCTGCCAGTACCCTCGGGTGAGGTCCAGAGTGCTGATGTATCTGGCCGGTCCCAGCCGTTCAATCAGTTCATCTACCTGGGGCATGGGGTAGGCATCATACTGGGAGATCTCGTTCAGTTGCCAAAAGTCATTACAAAAACGCCAGCTGCCATTTGGTTTTGGCACCAGCATGACCGGGCTGGACCAGGCGCTTTGGGACTCTTCGATCACCCCCAAGTCCAGCATCCTTGCCACCTCCCCCTGGATGGTCCGAGGTTCAGGTCGGACCGCCGCTGGCGGTCTTCTTGGGCTGTCCGTTTTCGTCATCCGGATCATCTCCTGCGCCACCTGGTGGTTCTCAAGGAGCCTGATCAGGCTGTCAATGGTCCGGGGCCCCTGCTGGGCCACATACTTTTTAACCTCTGGGGCCAGGGCCCGGACACAGCGGTCCAGCACCACCCGGTCGAGGAGGGGTGGTCCGTCGCCCTCTACCAGCCAGCTCTTAGTCAGCCGCCCCAGGTCTATCACCTGGGCCCGCACAGGGAGGGCGGGGTCATATCCCCACTGATGGAATCTCTGTGCCCGGGCTGGTAGGCTGTAGCCGTACTGGGCTAAAATGGTAGCCTTCAGGGTGGGGTAGTCATGAGCCTCGGCAGGGGTAAGGCCTCAGTAGGCTTTCTGGGCCTCCTCGCTGAGAAACGGAGCCAGGATAGAGCCCCAGGCATCGCGGGGCCATTTTTCCAGGTGTGCCGTCCGTTCAAAGGTCTCCAGGTATGCCTCGACCTCGTCATCCGGCGTCTGCTTCAGCAGCACATCCTTGGGGGCTCTGGGGGATGTGGCTGAACCAGCCTTCTGGCAGAGTTCTGCCACGGCCTTCTGCAGGGCGCCTTAGGAGCGCAGTAGGGCGTTCATCGCGTCCTCCATGGTCCTAGTGGTCTGACCTTACTTTCAGCCCGGTTCTCTCTCGTGGTAGCTCGGTTCACACTGCCCGCATTCTCCACCATATGTGGCGAGCCACTGCTTGAGAGAGAGAGAGAGAGAGAGAGAGAGAGAGAGAGTAAAATTGGTGCAAAACAATGATTTTATTTGTTCCACACGTGCCTTCAGGGCACTGCCCATCTATTCAGCCCAGCCTAAATCTAAATCAAAAAGGAGAAATCCAAAAACCCAAAAAGAAAAAAAAAAACGGAAAAAATGTCAGCGGCCAAAAAATTAGGGACACGAGAAATCCGTTCGTCCTTCCTTCGTCCGCTGGATCTGTTCAATTCTTGCGGCGTCCCGGCCGCCTAGTCGTCCACCTGGGAGGCTCCATTCTGGGTGCAGAGAGGGAGAGATTAGCGGGGTTAGGGGGATGGTGATTTCCTCACGTGAGTCCTCGCTTTTGGAGGTTTCGTTCGCGGAGGTTTGTTTCATGCCACTGGGCTCTCTCAGAGTACGTCCAGGATCTTTCCGCTTCTCTTGCGGCTGGTTTAGCTTGGGGTTCAATGGTAGGGTTTACTCACTCGGGCTCCGGGTAACCCTCCTCCGTCATGAGCCCCGCTTGGCGTTTGTTTTCTCCTTTTAAATGTTGCCGCTCCCTTCCCCGAACTCGGCGCAGCTGTGCCTGTTCAATCAGAGGAAGTTAGTAGTTTCCAGTCACATTCCGCATGCGTCTCGCCTCGAGGTGCTGTCCTTGCTGCTGATACTCCTCTCGGCCTTTCTCCAAGGTGCCGCTCTTAGATATGTCAGGGGAAAATATTCAGAGTTAATTATTTTCCCCAGCGCTTGGCGCCGGCGCACTGGCTGTTCGACCCCAGTGGTGTACCGATCGCAGGTCGGGCCACCACAATATATATATATATATATAATTACCTTTTACAAAGTCTTAAATAAATACAAAATTCATTTTGGGCCAATAACAAAAAAAAATCAAAACCTAATAAAATATATTCCTTCATATGTTATGCATGTACAGTATATTATCCATTATACATGCTCATAAGTCCCAGAGTAATACAGTCCTGAAAAAATACTCATTCATGTTTGGTTTTACCCATGATGCTTGTTAGTAAACCCCCTGCCTCCTTTTGCAAACTCTTAATATGCTAGATTGCATAAATTAAATTCCCTTGAACCCAAAATATTGGTTCATGTTCCCCAGCCTGGGGGAGTTCAAAATGAACTGTGGATGATCGATTTGGTCAATGATTTACTTTGCACTGATACTGACGGCTAATGATAAGAGTTCTGCAGGTGTCAGCTGAATCGGATTAAGGCACCCAAGGATGCTGCATTTGCAAAGGAGGGAGAGAATCGAACACAATAACTTGCTGTTCACAATTTATAAAGAGAACTACAGTACCAAATATTGTTTGTACCAGCTACCCAGTGCTCTGAACAAAAAAAGGTCAAATGAGGATCAAGTCCTGGTATACAAAGCCAGTAGATACTTACCCAAGAAGACACAAAACTGTAATTGCTTCTACCAAGTACTGAATTAAGGGTCTGAATACATATATAAATTAGATATTTTAGTTTTTAATAAATTGTCAAAAAATTCGAAAAACGTTTTCATTTTGGTTTATGGAGTGTAGATTGGTGGGCAAAAATGGCAATTGTATCAATTTAAAAAGAAATCCACAACACAATGCAGTGCAGTCCATTAGTATTCGGACCGTGGTACAATTTTTGTTCTTTTTGCTCTTTACTCCAGCACATTGACAGGGTTGAGGGGGCCAAGCAGTTTAGTGTCAACACATCAAAGTATTGCTGAAAATATGACCTCACATCCTGTTCGCCGATTTCAATGGACTGTAATGGACCAATGCTTTTGAAAATCAAAAATCCACCTGATAACTTTCGTGAAGCTTGGCCCAAACTGCAAACTAATCTGCTGGGGTTGGTCTAGGGCAGGGGTGTCAAACTCCAGTCCTGGAGGGCCGCAGTGTCTGCTGGTTTTTGGTGTATTTCAGCATGAGATACATTTCAGTGTCTTTCATTGGCAAAAAAGTCCACACACCTCGTTCAATGCCTTCATTAGCTGCTGATTGAAAGGAAACCACAAACACCTGTAGACACTGTGGCCCTCCAGGACTGGAGTTTGACACCCCTGGTCTAGGGGAAAGGCTAGCTGACGCATCCAGGACCTGAAAAGGACTCTAAAAAATCCTCACTGGCTCAAATTTTCTATACGGTACAGAGGCGTGTTTCTAGCTCTGCAGTCTTCTCCATCAACCTAGCATTAAGCTCACACTTGGTACAGAAAATTAGTGCTACACAGCAAAAAACTGTCTTAACAAGCATTTTTTGTTTTGTAACAAGTACAAAATAGCAATTGAACATATTGCACACAGAGCAAGGGAGACTATGAGAGGGAGGAGAAGCAAGGATGGGTTAAATTGGAGGCCCAAGAGAAACCAGTCCTGGTAATTTACGTTTCAGCTAAGGCATCCAGATGTTGGCGCTAAGAGTTTAGTCCACAGAGAGTCCACAAAAAGCGGGCAGAATTAGGTTCGGACTGGTGGTAGAAGCAGGCGAAATATAGGAAGTGTGTAAAAATATCTAAAGCAGGTAGAATCTAAGGTAGAGTAGTTGTAGCAACAGCAACACGCTTCTCGTTCAAACGGGAAGTCTCAGCAACAGAAAGTCAGATAATGACTGCTGTTTTAATATGACTCTGGTGGAAGAGGCGATTGTCAAATTAGACATTTTTTGACCTTTTGACTGCTACTGCAGGTCAGACTGTCGATAGTAAACTGGGCAGGTCAGACTGCCGATAGTAAACTAGGCAGGTCGTTAATTATGTGAGGAAAAGCAGGAGCGTAGGGAAGGACACATATTTTATATGCAAGCACAGGTGTTTAAGAAAAATGCACCACATGGATTTTAGAATAGCAAGGCTCTAATGAGCTTTGCAGTAGGCTGAAGCCATTATTCCAGGATGTGAATTATAAATAGATGAACAGCCAGGCCTTTATTGTGTGACTCTTGCCCTAGCTGGTCAGCCATCTTTTCCTTGCAAAGTAGAAATATCTCTTGAGATTTAACATGTAAAGAAAGGGAAAAAAGACTAACATTTTATTTTACCAAGAAAAAGGTCACCTTTGCTAAGACCTACTTTTATATTAGAACAAAGCACAAAGAGAATGTTGTGCATAAAAATCCAAGGTGATCAACACTTTCTACGACACTGCAACCACCCCATCTGCCGGCAACAATCATTCCACAAAGTCACCTAGATTATATTTATTCCCCCAACAGCTGAACCTCTTGACCATGTCTGCATGCTTTATGCATTGTGTTGCAGCCACATGATTGGCTGATTAGATATTTCCTGAACAAGCTGGCATACAGTCACTGAAAGAACGATGCCTCATTGCGTATTTGAAATTCGAATTCCAGTTTGAAATGCAGCCACCCAAATCACAACCTGAGCGTTTCCAGCAAGATTGGTTTCTCACCTTGGCCGTCATCACTGAAGGCTAAATGAATCACACGCTTCATTCCATGGCTTAATATGGGCAAAGAGATGTTCAGAGTTGTCATTACAGGGGTTGCATGGGCGACTTAACCGGTCCCTAAAGTCATTACTCTCAAAGGTGAGCTGTATCACACCGTCTCTGCTGTAAATGTCATGTTAAGATGAAGAGGGGGCTTGTTCTTTTCAAGAGGTTGCCTGCTCTTAATGTGTCTCTGGGTTTAAATAAAGGGAAATGCGGTGAAGACGCAACTGCAAGGAGCATAAGTGCTCTGAACGCATGCTGCTTGCGGTTTGACACCGTCTAAATAACGTGAATAACCCAGGGTTTATCCTCCCCTGCCTTTAACGTCCCGAGATTAATATGCAACAAGCAGTAGTTGGCGCTTGAGGCAGGGCAAGGTTATACTCATTACCCCATTGTATCAGCAGAATTAATGATCCACGAGAGTCTCTCGCACGATCTGAGCCTGGCTCAAATTACCTCGCAAATTAACTTCATTCCAGTGTGATTCACACCACTTTCCTTATTCATACGGTGAATGAGCGCAACATATCGTGAGGCAAAAGGGCCAAGTGAAGAGCCTTTCTTCTCTGTGTTTTTCCTTTGTTCAGAAGTGCGTCGGGCTGATTTGTCATTGCTATCGACCGACTGCGATGATTATACACTGCAGTGGTGTGGAGCTACAGCTGTGGGGCTAGTCAGAAGTCTGTGTGCAAGCGTTAAAATGGCTTTCACTGTTTATTGAAAATCCATTTTGTTCTGGTTTGGTTCACCGATGCCTTTGTAATGCAAGACTGTTTCCCGTATGAATTATCAGTATGAATTTCTCGACAACCTGGTATGAGGCATAGATATTTGATTATGCTCATTGGTAGATGTGCTGGTCTACCCAGAGTTTAATGAGAGAGGGAGAAAGAGTGCAGAATCAAGCCAATAAAAGCATACTTACAATAAGTACGGGGAGGGTTTTTTTTATGTGGTCAGACTGATGGAGTGTTTAATTAAAAGTGGCAGTTTTTCTCAGATTCAGTTTGGTTTGGTAATAAACTGTACCGTTTTTAATAGACCCAAAACCTGACCTTAACCATCTTCTCCACTCAAAATTAAAATTCAATAACGCCATTTGCATTTGACAAACCAAGTACAGTACTGATAAACAATATAAAATAACTATATTAAACATAAACCCATACTCATAAAACTTACACACACTGAAGTTCTGATACTAACATTTCAGTCATAAATAATAAACTTAATCAACTTAATCAAATGTAATCAACTGATAAACTACAGCACATATGCACAGTATGTTTAAACGCACTACAGTACTTATTTGTACATTACAGAATTTATTCATTGACTACAATACTTAAAATACAGCCAACGGCCATCATATAATTGTCTGCTCTTCTCTAATCTCTTCTGCTTCTTCCCAGTACAGGGATGTTCATACACTGCTATTTCTGTACGAGGTTGAACTATTTCATTGCTCAGTGAACCCTTACAAACACACACATTGCCGGTGAGAATTTAAAAATGCTTTTCCATTGGATGTTGAGTTGTGTACCCTGGATCCAGAAAGATAACGCAGCAAGTAATTGGGGAGCTTTTGAAGTGATTCAATATCCACAAGCATAGCACATCGGCCAAATATTACTGAGGTCTAAAATTGTGTAGTGTGTATTACGTTTAATTTAACATCACTATTCCGAACCACTATTCCTATTTCCAGCCAAAAACAAACAAACATCTGTTTTAACGCTGCAATAATGAGTCTTAAACCCCAAGGAATGGTTTCAGTTATTCATGCCACAGCTTCTCAAAGCTCCATTGTTGAATGTTTTAGAGTTTCAAATAGCTTACCCATGCAGAAATGTTACACTGGTAAGTGCTGATGTTGATTCTGAACTACCAGCATGCCAGTCACACCGGTCATGTGTCATTTCATGTATTCTCTCCCTCCTTTATGTTCTTTCTTTGATGTTGGCTTTCATGTAGTCTGCCTAATGGAAGTCCGGTATCTGCCTCTGGGAGATAAAGGAAAGGTTATTTGATTGATTTTCATGTTGCCAGAACATGGAGGCTCAGAAATTCAGTGGTTCCTCGATCTTGAAAAGTGAACAATGGCTGTCATGACGACTGAAAGGCGACTACCATGGACTTTCAAGGAGACTTATGGGGGTTACAAGGTGTCATCGGACTAAAGTGACAACCACCTGCTTCGGTATTGAACATCCTCAGATCAGTTTATGTTTTCGGTGAGTGCCAATACTCACATGCCCATATCTTCAAGAACTCATCCAAGATCAGTGATCCAAGATATCTCACTCATCTCAATCTCCCACTCTTCCATCGATTATTGGAGGCTACTGAATAAAAGCTGTGAGCTCTTTTATTCAAAACTGAAGCTGTTAAATGCCTAGAGTTTATTTGTGTGGGTTTAGTTTCTCAATCAAATGAATGTTTCACTTCAGTCTGACTCTGCATCTAGCAAACACAACTTTATAACCGGGGCACAATATGGGAGTGTCGCTGGTCCAAATTAAATTACATCATTTGGCAGGGGCATGCAAATATTTTTGAAACGGTTTACCCAGGCAGCAAGTGTTGGTTTGCCAGGGGTGGACAAATTGTTTGTCAAGATCCTTTTAAAAAAGTTCATGCAGACGAGCCGTCACCAAACTTGCTAAAATGTATATAACTTGCTTACAATATTAGGAATATATTTAGGTAAATGAATGCTCCTGCATAGCCTATAACATCATTAAGTTTGAAACTATAGGTGTTATGTACGGTTCTGAAGACCCAAATGCAAATCTAAAAATGTAGTCTATATTCAGTCCAAGTCACATGCCAAGAGGTGCCAAATCGAGATGCAAAAGAAAAGTAAAAAACAAAAGCAAGGGTCAAAATCCAGGAAGTCAGAGGGCTGAGGTAAGGCAAAATCAAAGTCGACAAAAGCAGAAGAATAAAGTCCAAAACCAAATAAACAGATGTGCAAGCAAATCAATGGGGCTAGGCAAACTCGAAAAACAGGCAAAGGGTCTTTAAGGAATCTCAAATAAACAGGCGTACAGGGAACTCAGCTCTGAATATTGATCAACGTTCTGACAAAGGTAGTAGCAGAGACTGGGGTTTAAATTCATGAAGGGAAGTGACATACTAGGCAGGGCTCGGGAGTGAGGAGGGCTAAACAAATAAACAACAGGTGAGGAACATAATTTGGTAGTGATACAATAACAAGGGGAAACAAAAACGCGGACTTGAAACACATAGACCCACATGTAATAGAAACGGTGCTGGATTAGGGAGTGGACATTTGCACAGAGTTAGGAGATGCAGTGATAGCAGGAGGCAGGTGCGAACACTTCACTGAATCAAAGCAAGTAATCAGTGGTAGAATAGAGAGGGAGAGTTACAGAGCAGAAACAAAAGTGGAGATAACGTTGGTAAATTACGTGATTAAATCTAAATTAGCCCAAACTAGTGACTGACAGACAGTCAGTGCGTTAATACGATTAGTACTGTACAATATCTATGTTGGTCGTTATTACTAAGTTTAGTGCTATACAACATGAACTAGTGAGAAAGCAGGAAATAAGAAAACCCGAGGCTGAGAAGGAATCGTTGAAACCCGGAAATTTACGAAACCACCGGAATAGTGAAGCACGCAGACAGGGGAGTGACTATGGCTCGGAAACATACAGACACAGACATAACAGGGGATGACGAATACAATGAACACTAATGGATAACAATAAACCAGATATGAAATAATCATAAATAACAAGAATAACAAATAAACAATCAGACTAAAATCATTACTATAGCTAAATTACTTAATGCTGATGTGACTATAGCAGACCAGATGAGGGTGTAACGGTAGGTGACAAACTTGAGTGCTAAGAGCTAGCTGGGTAATGCTTGTTAATTAGCCAGAATTAGCTGCCTAACGTTCAAAATTGTTTACTTATAGCCACCAACCTTAGTAAAATATATAGACTTTAACCCCTTGGAATATTACAAGCATATTTTCAGGAAGTTAATACTGCCACATGATATTTGTTGTACGTCGCTCTGGATAAGAGCGTCTGCCAAATGCCATTAATGTAATGTAATGACCTACTGTATAATGTTATTAAGGAAATAGCTCATTTGTAAAGTTTATAAAATAATTAGATATAGCTGTGGTTATGTTCATTTATAGTCTTTATATGCACACATGTAAATTTTAAAAGCAACAGAGTCATCATAGAGATGACAAAAGTGCTATCTGCCGTTAAGTAAACCATAAACCACTCCAGATGAACTTTGGGTGTGTCACTTAACTGTCACCAACATAAATGAAAATATTTAGCATGTTTTGGTATCCATTTAAATGCATAGCCCAAATAAAGGGATGGTATCATCATCTTGGCTACGACCTCCAGCATACTGTAAAAAAGAAACGGATTTCCGCAGAATCTGTTGCAGCAGATATTGCATGATGTAGCCCATTTCATTAATTGCGGTTTTTTTCAGGGAAAGCAAATGTGTAAGTGAGTATGTCTCCAAAAACCAGGCTCAGCTTGTTGAGCTGCTGGTTTCAGTTCACTAGACTGCATTTATTTTAATTATATTTAGAATTTTCATTCCCCTGTTTAGTGTTTCTGTTTTCCCCATGTTGTGTTTGTGCCTCTTGTCCCTTCTCGCATTCCATAGTCCACATTTATTCTGTCATTCTGTGTCTGTGTCTCCTTAACTGTTTAACCCGCCTTGTTTCCAGATTGTAATGTGTGTTAACCATTATTTTCGGCATTTTCCTGCCTGTCTGTTTCATTTATTGACCTGTACCCCGACCCTTTGGATTATCCTTCTGTTCCTCTTCTGATTCTCTGTTACCGGCTTTTGATTGGACTTTCCACTTACGATTCTAGGATCATGTTTTGGACTGTTGCCTATCGGATCGCTTTACCGTTTGGACTCCACGCTGGTTCCTGTCGGTCCGTTCTGCCTCAGTGCTCCCTTGTGTTCAGCCTGCAGCCTACCTCATTCCCAACTGAATGCTCCGAGGTCGGCCATGTGAGGTACAGCCTTCTGGGACAGCTTTCCCCTCTTCGTTACCGCCAAGAAGAAGGTGTTGATCCTGATCAGCAGTGGGCCACTCCGCGGCTCGTCAGCTTTTCCGCCTACGACAGGACAGGTCTGTATCAGATTTTTCTATTGAAATTCGGACTCTGGCAACCACTGCTGGCTGGAACAATGAAGTACTTCATGACACGTTTCTGCCTGGACTATCTGACCAAATGAAGGCCAAACTCACCACCTGCTAGCTTCCTCTGACCCCGGGCAGCGTCATTGACCTGGCCATCAGAGTGGACTCATGACTCATTAATAGCAACAGTATCACCATTGCAAACATATATGGCCCCAATGTTGATGATCCTACTTTCTTTCATACATTTTTCTCTTCACTAAATGATATTTCAAATTCAACAATAATAATCAGAGGCGACTTCAACACCGTCATCAACCTTGCTTTAGATAGATCTGACCACACAGGTAATACTAGAAACTGGGACACCACCAAAACACTGAAACAGTACATGAGTGATTTTGGTCTTGGTGATAGCTGGCGATTAAAAAAACCCATCATCCAGAGAATACACATACTTCTCCCCAGTTCATAAATCATTTTCTCGCATAGACTTTTTCCTCACAAGTAACTCAATCATATCTGATATTTCTGACTTTACAATCCACCCCATCATAATCAGTGACCATGCCCCTGTGTCCTTCAATCTAAACACTATGCAATTCAAACTACCCATGACCAGATGCCGTTTCAATATCTCACTGCTTAAAGATGCTGATTTCAACACCTTCTTCACTAAAGAATGGGCATCCTTCTTGGAAATAAACGATTCTCCAGAAATTCCACCCTCAATACTCTGGGAAACTGCCAAAGAAAAATAATTTCATACTCTTCATATAAGAAAAAAAAAGAACTTGAACTTGAAAACAATTTAGAACACAAACTCAAATAATTGAATGGCATGTATGCTTGTAATCCCACAGAAGAAATACAGAACGAACTAGCGGCAACCACTTCTCAACTAAACAATATCATAAACAAAAAGACCCAGTTCCTAATACAGACTTAGACATGACAATTTTGAACACAATAACAAATCAAGTAAATATCTGGCAAACCAACTCAAGTGGAACAAAGAAAAATCTCTCATCTCAGTCATAAAGAACTCAGCAGGGGAACCCATGACCACACCCACAAACCAAATTTAGTATATACCCACTCCTTTCTTAACCATGTAGACCTACCTCGTCTTAATGAAAAACTAGCAATTGAACTAGATGCACCCCTAACACTGGAAGAATTCTATAAAGCAATAAACCAGATGCCTAACAATAAAGCACCAGGACCTGATGGTTTCCCCGCTGAGTTCTTTATGCACTTCTGGAACACAATCTCACCACTCTTCTTCAGAATGACAGTTGACATCAAACTAAGCTCAAAAATACCACCGCACATGAACACAGCCCTCCTCTCAGTATTACTGAAGCCTGATAAAGACCCAACCCTATGTTCCAGCTACCGCCCCCTATCGCTCATCAACACCGATCTCAAAATTATCAGTAAAGCACTAGCCATCCGAATTGAAATGGTTACCCCATCACTAATCCATCCAGATCAAACCGGATTTATCAAAGGATGACACTCTTCAAACAATATGCGTAGACTTTTCAATTTAATTCATACATCAAATCAAAACAAAACTAAAACAATAATCGCTTCACTAGATGCAGAAAAGGCATGTGACAGAGTAAATTGGACATTCCTGTTTAAAACACTCTGGCTTTGGAGAATCGTTTATTCACTGGATAAAAATATTATATAATTCACCAATGGCCACAGTTTCTACTAACGGACTAACATCACAGAGTTTCACACTGCACAGAGGGACCAGGCAAGGTTGCCCACTCTCACCAGCTTTATTCGCCTTGTTTATTGAACCATTAGCTGCTGCAATACGTCAAAAATATAAAATAAAGGGAATCCATACCCCCTCTACACACCACAAAATATGCCTTTACGTAGACAACATATTGCTCTACCTACAAGGCCCATCAAACTCCCTGCATGAGGTCATCAGTCTCATTAATTCATTCTCTCAAATGTCTGACTACGCTATAAACTGGACAAAATCAACCATTTTACCCATAAATAGTGCCGACTGGAATGCTACATCTCAGAACTCACCCCTCACCTCCACTAGCAATATCAAATATCTGGGTATAAATATTTCCACCAAGCTGTCAGAGTTGTTCCTCTTTAATTTCATTCCGTTAATAAATACAATTGAAGACAAACTTACCACTATCTCTAATTGGCAGAATAGCAACTGTAAAAATGACTATACGACCAAAAATTTACTACCTCTTCAGAATGATTCTTACCCAGCCCACCACAAAATGGTTTAGTTCATTAAACACCATCACAACTAAATTCTATTGGAAAAATAAAACGCCCCGGATCAAACTTTCTACCTTACAGAAACTCAAAACTCAAGGAGGACTGGAAGCCCCAAACCTTTATCAATACTATTTCGCAAACCAGCTAAACTACATCACAAACTGGATTCATCCCAACCAACATGACAACCCATGGATAGAAATAGAGCAATCAGAATGTAAAGAAATTTCCATCTCCGATCTACCATTCCTCAGTGCCTCTATAAAACGCCATAACTGCTTCATAAACACTGTCATTTCAACAACTCTGAATGCCTGGTGGAAAATTAACAAAATCTTTAAATTCACAATGACCCCATGCAAATACACTCCAATATGATTCTTGATTAACAAAACACCACTCTCCTTCACCTCATGGAAACAAAAAGGTATCACACATCTTCAACACATCTTTCAGGATGGCACCTTCATCACCTTCCAGGATTTGGTCCATAAGTATAATATTGGGAAAGAGCAATACCTCCAGTACTTTCAATTAAAATCAGTTTTAAAATATAAAATTAAAATAATGATACTTAAAACATAACTACTTACAACCACCTCCGCTAATGGATGAAATTAATAAAATAATCAACACCAAAAAAAGGTTCTCCAAATTATACAAACTAATAACAACCACAGACCTGACAATATCCCTCCCCATCCAAGCCTGGGAAAAAGACTTATCACTCAGCTACAATTCAGACTTCTGGACTCAAATCTGTAGGAACACCTCCACGATGACCACCAATACTAACCTGCAACTAATACAATACAAGGTAATTCACAGAACTCATATCACTCACCAAAAGATTTTAAAATGGGATTTGTTGACTCAGACACTTGCACTCACTGCTCTTTGAATACCCCAGATAATTACTTCCACTCGACCTGGCTCTGCCCACCAACTCACAAGACCAAATAGCAAGTCACAGAGCAAATATCTCTCATTATGAGCTGTAGCATTCCACTCTGTCCATAATGGGAATATAAAAAAAAATAAAAAGTGGACTCATGACCGGGCTCCACGTAGGCTGACCCACTACAGGTCAGTCTTCACTCCATGGTCCAGTGAACACACCTCGACTGACGCCTCCGCACCCGCACCCATGCAGGTCAACATCACCAGCTTATCCACATGTGAGAGGCAGAGGCGTGTGGTCAAACAGCTGTGCTCATACTGTGCCGGACCTGGGCAAAGAGTCGCCAATTGTCCAATAAAAGAAAGCGCCCAGCAGTAAGTGAGGGGGTTCTGACAGGCGCCTCCTTGGATTCTACCCTCTCTTCTTCCCCCTACATGCTGCATACTGTTGTTTTGTGTGAGGGAGCTGATGCCAACTGTCCCATCTGAAGGCAACACTCTGAACCAACACTCTCACTGGAGCATCCCTAGCTGACGTTGACCGCATCACTGCTCCTGTGGGGATTCTGGTCTCCGGAAATCATCGGGAGGTAATTTCCATCTACGTCATTAAGTCACCACTCGTTCCTGTTGTGCTGGGCATACCTTGGCACCTACGCAACGATCCACAAATTGACTGGGTCCAAGGGACCATCACTGGCTAGAGACCTAGCTGTCATGTTTCCTGTGTCCACTCCACTTCTGGCCCTGGCCTAAGGGACATGATCTCCAAGTTGATATTTGTTTTGAAGAGGATGACAGTAATCCTCACCATCGTTTTTTGAAGTTTGTTCATTTTCATTTTCCAAACTGCTGTTTCTGCTCTTCTTTTGTCTTCACGGTTGCCCACTTCAAGTTATCTCTGACAGGGGGCCCAATTCTCCTGTCGGTTCTGGACAGCATTCTGTTCCCTGATCTGAGCTAAGGCCCAACTCTCCTCCGGATTTCACACCCAGACCAATTGTCAAACGATTCATGAATTCATGATTCAGAGTCAACGTCTGCTTCTGGAGCTGGAGCCTTTCTTTTCAAAAACCGTTCCATTGCTAACTTTTTCACTACTAGCTCGTTTATATTGTTCGCGGTAATGAGAGAGAAAAAAACAATGTTGGCTAATTACGCAGTCTCGTTGGTTACGTTGACCAGAGCATTGATATTGTGATAAGCCTATTGCAGGGCATGTGAGACCAATTTTGACATGAGGCAGAGTATTAGTTTAGGCTCACTATCGTATGGGTGCATTTAAATTTGTTTTATTTATTTCAACGTCAGCATATATAATTTTATATAATGTCATATGTATTTTCTAGAATTTTTTGACGGCACCCCTGACAAAGCCAGACGGCTTTCATGAAATCAAGAGTTCATGAATCAAGAGTTGATGGTGGAGAAGTCCCCCACTTCCTGGGTTAACTCGCTCCTCTTTTTTTCCACAGAAAATAATTCAGTTGAATAATACATTTTGTTCAATGGGAAAAAAAATTATGATTTCCCCCCAGAGTTTTTACACTAACACATTTTAGAGGTGCGCAATTCAGTAACACTGTGAAACCGTGGTATATTTACATGTAATGAGTGAACGATGTGAAGCACATGAATTTGACCAAATCTTTCCTAATTGGTTCAAGCATGAACATAGCTGCTGTTGTTTGTCTTCATATCCACTTTTCTTGTCAATAGGGTTGTGGACCATTATCATTTTGAACATTCAATTACCAGTTAGTTTGTTCAAAAAGCGAATGAATGACTCGGGCAGTAATCGAGGTGGGACCAGGTCAAGTTAATAACAAGAAGAGTGGAGTGACTGTAGGGAGAGTGGGATTGGGGGAAGGGAGAAAAGGAAAGAGGTTATTCATATAGTGTGTATTTATTGTGTGGAGTGTGCCGCGGAGCGTTGGGGAGATAGCGGAGCGCGTCTCAGTCTCAGCAGGGCCCTGCGGGAGGGAACGCCTCGGTGTGACAGACAGAGATAAAGTTTTGATTCGGCTCCTTTCCAATTTGCAAATCAATGGGGATAAAAAGCCACCATCCTCCGGCTCATCTCTTCCCACCAAACAACCCCCCCCCCCCCCCCGGCCCCCCCAACCCACCCCCTGTGCTTCTCATTACATTACATTACATTACGTGGCATTTAGCAGACGCTCTTATCCAGAGCGACGTACAACAAAGTGTAAATCAAACACAAGAACAAGTGCAAAAGTAGACCTGAGAGGACAGTACAGTTCCGAGTCCTAGTGTAAACATACAGAAATTCAGAACCCTTGAAGAGTACAATCAACTTTCAAACTAGCATACCACAGTTGGCAGCTAGAATACAACAATACAACAGCCAATAAAAACAACAATACCTATACAAGTAACAATATCTATACATAAGTGCCATTACGGTCTAAGGCTAATCACGGTGATTGTGAGTTGGGGAGGGAAAGGTGTAGCCTGAAGAGATGGGTCTTCAGTCTGCGCTTGAAGGAGGTCAGAGACTCTGCCATTCTGACATCCACCGGGAGGTCATTCCACCACCGTAGGACCAGGACAGACAGCAGTCGTGAGCGTGAAGTGCAGATGTGGCGAGGGGGAGACGGAGGGGTCTTGTTGGTGTATAGGTCTTGATAAGGGATTGAATATATACAGGGGCTGATCCTTTAACTGCCTGGTATGCGAGCACCAAAGTTTTAAATTTGATGCGAGCTTTCTTAAAGTCTTCCTGCCCCGCCACCTTATGTTTAAAGACGAGCCTGTCTGTAATGCTTATCTTGCAATGTCTTCTCTTTCAGCCCAGTAATAAAGGGAACAGAGCGAACGGCCAGCAGTTGTCAAAACAACCTCTGTGTAACCATCAAGAACAAGTGTTAACTCAACTCCAATAGAGTGCATTTTAAGATGTTAGAGTACATTACAAATCCTTATTGCACTATCATATAAGCTCTTATAAACAGGTTCTCTTGCAGTATTTCCCTGTATTTTGCTCCTTGCATTCGTCCTGCAATTTCATTTTGGTCACAGTTTATACGATACAGAGTTCATTTTGGTCACAGTGGACTCGTATGAGCTCTGCCAGAGTTTATTTAATACCAGATTACTGTGATAACATTCACTGCATTATTATTATTGCCTATATTATTATTATCCTTCATGGAAAGAGTATATACTGTGTGACATTGTAGACATGTGGAATTTATGGCAAAATAAACTGATATGCAATAGACAGCAACCTCTGGATTATGATGCAACATGGTACTTGCTGATAGCAGAGACCCTCTGTCTCGAAAATTGGCTGCTACATTCAGGCCAGCAATAATATTTATCTGATCGTTGTCCAGAGTGAATTCAATGTGTAATATTTCAGTCACAATTCACTGATTGTTTATGGAAGGAATGCAGGCTGATAACACCCTCGCTTAAATGCTTAAATATGCAACGACAATGTAATGCCGGGGAATTTTATGTCTTGTTATATTTCTAAGACTGATGCTTGTTATTTTAAGGCTATTTCTCAACCTCTGAATCACACTGACAGGCTTACAATATTGAGCCCCCTTTACATGTAAAATGAAAACCATGCATACGAAACCCTGCTGTAAAATCTAGCAATGGCAAAAATAATTTGAAGAATTTGGGTTGGTCAGCCAGCACAACCAAGCTGACTATAAAGCAGGTATACCAGCTAGTACTGGTAGCTTGTCTGATTGACCAGCTACTAGCTGTTTCAAAATGTAGCTTGTTCTGTTTTTCAGCAGGGAATCATTTTAACTGTTTTTTGTAAAAACTAAGAACTCAGAGGATCCAAGTGCAGAGTAACAGTGTATTAGAGAAATATCAAAAGTACAAGTCACAGTCCAAAATTCAGAGGTCTAAAGAACACAGGTTTATCTAAAAATGATAGGTATTCAAGAAACAAAGATCAAGGTAAACAAGGTAAAACAAGGCAAAACTTCAGGCGAAAAAAGGGGTAATCCAAAGAAAACTTTCACAATAGGTAAGAGATATTAGGTATTCGGTAAGATAAAGACAATACCCCACAATGAGGAACAAAAGGGGGTTACATACCCATGGCAATGAACAATGAGTCCAGTATTCAGGAGATGCAGGGAGCGTCTCCAAAGTGTCAGAGTTCAGAGTGGGTGTGTGGTTAGGGAGTGTGTGTAAAGTCACTTGACTGGAGGCAGACGTTACACAGACTTGAGGGGGGAATTAAGTGGTTAGAGCCTGTTTTGTTTGAGCCAGTATTTTGACCAGGGCACCTGGGTGAGCACCCCAACTTGTTCCAAAAGCATTTTTCAATCCTTTATTACAACAGTAGCTGTCTTTTGCTGGTATGTTGAACCAACAATGCAATGTTTTTGGGTGAGTGGCTCAGGATCGCATTCAGAACTGTCCAGCAGTCATGAAATCTCAGGCCTCTCTGGTTTGAGTTTGTACCCTCGAGTCATATCTTGTCAGTGACCTGCTTGTCCTGCTCTGTCAGAGTGACCTGATAGCTCTGGTAATAAGCCTCTGTCATGGTGACAAGCCTCCTCAGGGAGACCTGCTGGCAGGTGGAGCCCTCTTTAACCTTTTTGAAGACCTCTGACGGCTGTTGGACTTCTACCCCCTTTTTGGATCTGTGTGACGACATCCTCTCCTCTGTACTTCCCACTGTCCTGGGCTTTGCATCACCGCCAAGACCCACTGACGTTGTCAGGGAGATTTCTCACACATCCAGAAATAAAGATACAAAAAATACTGTCTATATATATACACACATAAACACTCACATTAACCGAGTGGTAGCACAGTGATTCAACAGATACTAGACCCGGCAGCCTTTCCATGCATGATGGAGATACCAGGACCCAACTGTGGAGCCTATCGACCAGAATAGTTCCTTAACATTCATGTAGCCTATTGGCTAAGGTACATGACTGGGATCCGGAAGGTCGGTGGTTCATGTAGCCATGATAAAGGAAGCTGTTAACCCCACATTTATCCAGGGGGGTTGTCCCCTGCTTAATCTAATCAACTGTAAGTCACTTAGGATAAAAGCGTCAGCTAAATAACCATAATGTAATGTACATTTTATGTAATTGAAGGCCCATCCATGCACTAGAATAGGATGGAGTGAGGGTTGGTGGCACATGCACCTGGGTTGTATTAACTAATCAGTCCTGGTGCATAAAAGTATAGAATACCTGCTTGTAATTGCTGTAATCTGCTGTAATTGGTTAGGCTCAATAAGTGACTTGAGTGATCAGGTAACCTTCCATTCTAATTTTGGCAGTTTTAGCATTCATATCTGAGCTCAAATGGATTTTGGAAAGCCTATTATTATTTTATGAAATATATTTCAGTGTGACTATCGCTGTACCCCTAGTTTCTGTTGAAATGGACTTATCAGAATACAAAGGAGGAATGCAGGCAGAGGCAAATAAGATTGATTGATTCGCTTTCATTTTTTTCTATTTAAGCCATGGTTAATATTCTTTGCAGTGACTCCATGAAACAGATCCAGGGCGGGAATTGTTTCATGAGTTTACAATCAAGCACTTTTTAGAAACAGAAATATGATACATCTGTCAAGTTTTTTTTAAGGGCACAACGGGGGTGGATGCAAATATGAAAAAGGGAGCCTCATATCAACATAAACATGTTTCTGAAGGAAACATTTCCAAACAGAAAACATGCATTGCAAGTTTTATCAGGAACATACAGTACACTGTATCTGAAACTATTTAGAACATTTGATCCTTATGGGCTTAGATCACCTGGCTATGAGAGTAAGGTTGCTGACCCCTCCAACCCCACTCCACCCCCCCATATAGTTAATGTTCACATCAATCTGGGGGGAAAAATGTCATCTAACTGACTTTGACCGTGGAATGATTGTTAGTGGCAGAAAGGGTGGTTTGAGTATCTCAGAAACTGCTGATTTCCTGGGATTTTCACACACACTAGTCTCTAGAGTTTGCAAAGAAGAGTGCAAAAGAACTTTAAAAATCCAGTGAGCAGCTGTTCTGCAGACAGAAATGCCTTGTTAATGAGAGACATCAGAGGAGAAGGGCCAGACTGGTCAAAGCTGACAGGAAGGTGACAGTTCCGCAAATAACCACAGAAGAGCATCTCTGAACACCCAACGCATCATAACTCTAAGTGGATAGGCTACAGCAGTAGAAGTCTAAAAAATAAGTCTAATAAATACCTAATATTGTGCTCACTACGTGTATTTGTACCTGCAGAAAAAAACTTAATAGAAAATAGCAAGTGGGGGTTGTCTGATAAAAAGTATTGCTCAAATGGACTTAAAATGTGATCTTAAAAAAAAAAAAAATCCTATCTGGGCAATCATAACTGCAGAAAAAGTCATGCCACATAGGACTTTATATGTAGTCACTATCAGTTAACAGTTTTTGCATGTCCAATTTAATTGCTCGCCATGAAATTTGGCCTTATCAATTTAATAATGTAGGCTGCACTATTGCCTGATGCGTCTTCTTAAAGTACTGATCCAAGTGCTATTTAAAGTGAAAAGGAATCATGGCTGGTCGACCCTCCCTGCTAATGAAGTTTTATTATCAAGGAGATGTGTACATACTGTAATTGAGCTGGAGCTGAACATAAACATTTGATGAAGGTGGCGTGCGGAAGCTTCTCCGCCCCCACCCCTCAGTTCAGTTCAAATGGGCAGCTCAGTCTCCTGTGCTTGGCTGATTTACCCTGGGATTGGAAAGCCAGAATTGTATTACAGCCGAAAATAAAACCTGGCAACCCAGAGCCGTAGAGTTGATTTGATATGCGTGCGGCTGTGCAGCATCAATCAGGACCGGAAGTGTGAGAGGTTGACTCTGTGGCGGTTTGTGTACAAGGGTATATCACGCGCCTGCAAGCAAGCGGGGAGATCTATATGTGCGATGTTTAATGCATGTGCGCACATCGATTTCTCATGCTTATTCTCTGTATAAATAAGTAATGGATGCCTTGCACACTTGACTGGTAAATTACAGTGTTTTGAGATTGAGGAGTCCAGTTTTCCCAACTGTGGAGACTTCATCTAATGTGTAATTTGTTCATGCATTCAGCCATGTGAATTTAGCAAGCGTCTGCAGAAACGTATTGCTCTGGATACGCAGGTGAGCTCCTTCTGTCAGCCTGGCGAACAGAGAAACCAGATGCAAACAGGAAATAAGTAGAACTGAGGCTTTATTTTCCGATTCAATTTCAGTTCAATTGCCAGCAACAGAACAGACAACAACATGGAAGTGCATGAGCTGAAACAGAAAACACTAAAAACACGGAATATGACATCATCTTTTTTTTCCTGAGAGAGCAAGCGAGCGGATTTATCAATTTATAAAATGTTTATTGGTTTTGCCTTGGGTTTGATTAACAGGTCATTCGTGAGAGCTGGTTGTGATACTCTCAGTTGTCTCTTCCTGTTGCATAAGCGCTACGTAACCTGGAGTGGCCACAGGCGATTACCCAGATCTCTCATGTAAAATGTCAGGCCTGGTAAATACTAAGCATTAAACCTTTGGGTTTTTTTAAAAAGAAGAGTCAGCCAGTTTTAATAATAATAATAATAATAATAATAATAATAATAATAGTAATAATAATAATAACCACAAGCCAAATAAATAATTCCCATGAAAAACAAGAACATTCTACTATGAAGGACACAGTAGCCTGTAGGTCTAATAGTGGGTCATCAACATTGGAAGCCATTATACATCTGCAATATGATTGACAAATTCTCACTATACAAGCAATAAGTTATTGCATAAGCCGTAAAAAGGATCGTCCTTCTGTGTGCCGTTCTTCAGGAATGTTCCCGAGTCAATAGAAGCCCACAGAAAGGATGTCTCAGGACAAACAGTGAAGTTCCATGCTGATGGTGTGCCATTAAGCATACCTTTTTTGCATTGGTCATGATCAGTGTTTTCTGTCCCCTCTTTGCTTTCTGTAGTCTGTCTGTCTCCCCATTCATTTGTTTCACCTGTTTTCACTTCCTGGTTATCATGAACACTTTTACACTATGACACTATTATTTTCCTGTATATTTCCTGTCTCATCTGTTCATGTATTGACCCGTTTTGTTATCCTTTTGCCTCCTGGATTTCTCATCTGTTCGTGTATAACCCGTGTTTGGACTCCCTTTGATTCACCAGTATCTGCCAAGAAAGACTTTGAGTTTGCTACCGGTTCTATTGTTCTGAAGCCTGACATCCAATGCATTCACTGATTTCCAGGGTGGTCACCCTGCAACTACAGGTACACATGTGGCAAAGTTGAAACCTCCTACTTTGAAAACATTTTATGAAGAACCAAGTCACTCTGTGATAGCTTGGCCTGCAAATGAATCTGTGGTCAATACCGTTCCAATTCAGTGAAATTAAATAAAGTTTGATTCATGAATTGAAAAGTGCCCATAAGTCAATAGTAATTACAATATATTTCCTGAATGGACCGAATCAAAATGGAAATGACCTGAAAGCTGTCCGCAAAAAAATGACTGCATGGCTCCCAACTGAATAATCCTTGCTTGTCCATGTAATGAAATTGAAAATGAATAAAAAGACACAAATGGAGCACAAGGACTTTTTAAATCAAACCTTCTGGAATAAATTGAAACCCTACACTAGGGACACAGAAAGGAAGCTCCTAACCCTTTGAGTTCCTATAAAATCCACTGAGAAGGTCCACAAACTTCCACACAGACTATGGTTTTCTGTTAATGTGTGCCTGTGGAGTCACTCAATCCAAGGGACTGAGGTGATTTGAGTGTAAAGGTGCTATCTGAGACATCTGTGATCTATTCAAGCAATATCACATGAGAGGGAGTGCTGCCGTACTGTATATCATTATGGCTGTGATTTGGCCTTAGGCACGAGGCTGCAGGCTGAGTACTGAAGACACTCACAGCCGTGAGGATACCACTGGACCTCTTGACCTTGTGAGCCATTTGAGTGAACCTCTTGACATCACTGATAGAAGTGAATCTTGATCTCGTCTGTCCTAAGGACCTTTTTCTGAGAACTCAGCGGGCTCTTTGAGGTAATTCTAACCAAGTTTGACCCGGCCACCCTGCTGACTCCCATTTCTGCAGCTAACTAGTGCTTTCCATCTTCCTGTGTAGCCTCTGTAGTCCTGTTCCTGAAATAGTCTTCAGACAGTAGACACTGACACATCTGTTTCTGATTCATCGAACAGGTGTTTGGGGTTTTTTCTTCATTATCCGAAGCCTGTCCTGCATTACATTCTTATATATGCATGGCATATTGTGATCACTCTTTGAAGTGTTATAGTTATATCTCAATAGGGAGAGCAGTTATCAGTGTTTCAGAATTGCATGATAATGAGGGGAGTCATAAGAAAATAACGAGAAAAGTTGAAGTTTTCATTCTTTTAATTCTTCAGGGGTTTAAAGCTGAGGATAAATCCGAGATACATATATATTCTTTCATATTTTCATTAAATTATGGTTTAAAACTATCCTAATCCAAAGCAATTCAAATTCATTGCAAACACTGGGTTAGGGACTACACGTGCAATAGTTCCTGGTTTGTGAGTGTATTTTTGAGGAAAAAAGGCAATTTGTTTAGCAAAAATGCAACATTCAAACATCTCCAGTAATATTTGCTCAATATCACCAAGTGATACATCGTTTTGTAGTTCAGTCAGACAACTCACAATGAATTAAGCCATATGTATTGGTGACCTCAGAATTGCGTCTCTGCTTTTTGCGGACGACGTGGTTCTGCTGGCTTCATCGGCCCGTGACCTTCAGCACGCACTGGAGCGGTTTGCAGCCGAGTGTGAAGCGGCCGGGATGAGAGTCAGCACCTCCAAGTCCGAGGCCATGGTTCTCTGCCGGAAAACGGTGCATTGCTCCCTCCGGGTTGGGAATGAGCTATTGTGAAGGAGTTCAAATATCTTGGGGTCTTGTTCACGAGTGAGGGTAGAAGGGAGCGTGAGATCGACAGGCGGATCGGTGCAGCGTCAGCAGTAATGCGGGCGTTGCAGCGGACCGTCGTGGTGAAGAGGGAGCTGAGCCGGAAGGCGAAGCTCTTGATTTATCGGTCGATCTACGTCCCAACCCTGAGCAGGTAGGGTGGCTGGGCTCAGCCTTAGAGATAGGGTGAGGAGCTCAGACATCCAGAGGGAGCTCGGAGTAAAGCCGCTGCTCCTTCACGTCGAAAGGAGCCAATTGAGGTGGTTCGGGCATCTAATCAGGATGCCTCCTGGCGCCTCCCTTTGGAGGCCAACTGGGCGGAGACCCAGAGGTAGACCCAGAACCCGCTGGAGAGATTATATATCTCTCCTGGCCTGAGAACGCCTCGGGATCCCCCAGGAGGAGCTGGAATGCATTGCTGGAATACCCAGTTTAGCCTACTGCCACCGCGACCCGACTCCAGATAAGCGGATGAAGATGGATGGATGGATGGATGGTATTGAGGTTTAATGTAAATGCAAACTTTGACTCCAAGGCTCTGCCTCTCATCACTCCCAGTTGTACGCCAGCCAGAGTGACTACACCCCCCCTCCTCCATCATGGGGATCATCAGAAGCAGAGCGCACAGGTGAGCTAAATGAGCAAAGGCCTGAACAGGTGAGGTTGATGGTTAATAGTGCGGCCTGTTTCGTAGTGGTTAAGGTACAAGACTGGGACCCGCAGGGTCGGTGGTTCGATCCCCAGTGTAACCACAATAAGATCTACACAGTCGTTGGCCCCAAACCCTGCAACCCAGGACTGTCTCCTGTTTAGTCTAATCATGTGAGGCGGCAGCGCTTCTCTAGTTGTCTGCCCGAACTAGCTCTGTAGGCTTCGCATTATCTTCACATGGGGTGGCCTGTAGCGTAGTGGTTAAGGTAAGTGACTGGGACACGCAAGGTCAGTGGTTCTAATCCTGGTGTAGCCACAATAAGATCCGCTCAGCCGTTGGGCCCTTAACCCTGCATTGCTCCAGGGGAGGATCTCCTGCTTAATCTAATCAACTGTACGTCACTCTGGATAAGAGCGTCTGCCAAATGCCAATAATGTAATCTCTCATTCTGTACTTTAACTTGCAATTATAAACTGAAAAAGTCACATTCTGAAACATGTATCTGAAGCATGGAGCCGGTTAAATATGATATTTCCCTCAGTATCCTCATTATCAGGAGAGCCTCATCGCTGGGGGAACACTCACAAGTGCCCCCTTGTTAAAGGCTGTTAGTTTAACATGATGCAACTGACACCAGAGTTCCTGAGACATGATTATTTCATGCTCCTCTTTGAAGAAGCTCATTTTAATTATGCAGGTGCTGTGAGGCATTTACTTGAGGCTTATTCATCCTTGCAGTTCTTCACATCTTCTGCAGCTGAAAATGAACCTCCGTAATCCCGGATGCAACAACATATATAAAGTGATTTCCACTTCATTAATACAAGGAGAAAGCAGAGAGGGCAGCAGAAAAGAGAAGAGACGGGATCACAAAGCGACATGGCAAGAGATCGTACCCCCATCTAGGGATTGCGTTGCGATTTTTTAAGTTTCATGTATTGCTGAAATGAATTATCACTACTATGTACTTGTATCATATTCCTATCAGTTGTTGATGAATATTCGTCATTGATGCTTATGATTTTGTTCCGTTTTGCCTGGCCATTTTGGTGAACGTGATTGAGATATGCTGGTTTATACTCCGTCGGGTGACCGTCGATGCGACCAGTGTTGACATTCGGTTCATAAATGAAATATATTTTGAATTAAACAATGACCATAGTCCATGTAGGGCGACGTTAGAATGTTCATGAACACACACAGTAATTTCAGTGGAGTATAAACCAGCCTTAACACGTGGCTCACTAAAGTGGAAGGGAAAACTATTTTTGAGAGTGTCCAGTGTGGGTGGTGTGCAAGACCGAAGACCTGTTGCACTTCAATTACTCTTGATTTAGTATTATTTTGCTTGTTTCTGTTATCACTATAAATAAACACACGCAAACTGAGAAACGGCTGGACTGAACCGCTTTCAGACATGGAATTGAAAAGCTGTTTGTGGTGAATCAGGCAGGACAGGGGCGACGACCAGAAAGCAAGTCTCAAACGGAAACCTTTGTGGGAAGGTGAACAGAGAATTGACAGAGAAGCATGCTATGAGACAGAAGACCGTAATTTGAATAGGAAGGCTAATCTTTAAGTTTTACTTTTTAATGAGTAGGCCGTGAAAAAGGAAGGTCATAGTGCAGTGTGGAGAGAGAAAGAGAGAGAAAGAGAGAGAGAACAGCCAAAGACAAATGTCACTTCCTCCCAGGGTTTCAAATTAACAGCCTCCAGTCATCCTGGGGCCCATTAGAAATGTGTCTGTGATGATTCAAAACAGCTCCTGGAAAAGTGCTGGGAAGGCGCATTCAAAAACAATACAATTCTTAAAACCACATGAAATGATTTGTATTCAAATCTGCTCCTGGATACAGAGAGGTCACAGTAGCATTCATGTTACAGTAATGATGCAGGTATGATGCAACAAACCTTTTTTAATAATATCACTGCACACCTTTAACAGGAGATCACACAAACTTACAGTCGCTAATGTTATTAGTCCAACAACCGTTAACTTTCAGCATCTATATCTATCATCTATAAGAGTGCAGAAATACAATACAGCACAACAATAATATGGACAGTTTTAACATTACTTTTAATGTTACAGTTAACATAGCTGCCTCCTAGATGATATAAAAAATAACTTTGGAAACGTATGGCATATCCTTTGTGCCAAAAACTTCCACTGCATTGCACAATACCACTTAATCATCCAGATTAAAGTACCCTATACAAAAAACTGAATTTAGCTCATTTTTATAGTGTGGCACCCCACGGGGGGAGAGAGGCAGAGAGAGAAGGAATAAGGGTGTCCAAAATTATATTTTAATGCATTTTCGTTAAGTGTCTTCAGGACACATTCAATTCTCACTTCCAACAAAGAAGAAAACAGGAAAAAAAATCACCGGCCAAAAAATTAGGTACACCGGTCCTTTCCGAATCACGTGGCTCTGTCAGCCCGTCGGTATCTGGGTCGCGGCTCCGTCCTATCCACGCCTTTCCCGGCACGGAGATCTACGTCCCCGCTTTGTCGCTCGGTTCTGCGTCGGTTTGGCTGTGTTTCGTTCGTGCTGGCTCCGCATCCGTCTCCCTTACTGCTCAGCCCCGTTCTGTGGTTGTGCCCGGCCTTTTGTAGGGCTCCTCTCTCTCTCTCGAACTCGTCCCAGCTGCGCCTGTTGAATCAGAGCCTTAGAGTTCATTGCCCACATTCCCCACGCGCCTTTCCTCCAGTGCTGCTGTCCTTGGTGCTGATCCTCCGCCGGCTCTCTCCACGGTGCTGACCTGTCAAGACACGAATTCGGGAAATACACGTTGTCAAGTATTTTCCCGGGCATTTGGCGTTGGCGCACGTGTTGTCTTACTCCCGTGGTGTACCGATTCCCGATCGGGCCGCCACAATAGCAATAGAGCGATTGACAAAATAGGCTATTCAGATTTTTCCACTTAACACTTAGTCTGAGGGGGAGTGTTATAATTATCCCAAACTACATCCCCTATAATCTTGAACTGAAGAGGAACCTTCCCATGTACAATATTATTTAAATTCACTAAATGTTTAAATGTAAACATTCAGCATTTTAAACTAGTAAGTGTAGCTGATGATACAGTGCTTTAAAAGTGATGGGTCATTTCATATACTTGCTTTGACATTTAACCAGCCTTGCTGTCAGATGTACTGTTGGACACCAGGGAAGCCAGCATCGTTCTCAGACATCCTATTGAGAACCACTCAAAAGATAGCATTGTCATCTCAGATGCTGTTATATTCATCATACTACATCTTTTAAAGTCTCATATTGTTATTGCATTTCTGAATATCAGGAGACTGAGATCTGAGATCTCCCTTAAGAAACAAGTGGGCTGGCACTTTTCTCACCTTGGTTGTAGAGAACCGGCTCTGAAGAGACAGGAGTGAACATTCTTAGCTTTTCTGGCGTTCTCTCTGGCATTAAAGGGAGATGAACTTCAAAGGTGATGACCGCCATGCCTCCGCACCTCCTGTGCCACTGTGCGTTTACCGCATCACTTCCTGCCTGCGTAGTTCACACTTCGCCTCAACTGGCTCCGTCAGAAGCTGTCATGGGGACCAAAGCCATCTTTCACGCCTGCCAGCAGCTGATTCACCAACTGTGGTTATTAAAAGTGAATAAAGCCCACACTAACACAGCATACAGCTCTGACCTGTCATTTCTAAAGCCCAGATCTTCACATAAAATCTATTTTATTTGTGTTACGCTTTTTAAAAAGAGACTTTACAGAGAAGCACAAAGAAGAGCACAAAGGCAGGCCTGAACACCCAAATAGGAAGGGCCAGGTTAAAAATAAACTCCCTGGTGGGGAGAAAAACCCTCAAATGTTAGAATAAACTCCCCAATGGGAAGACATTTTGAGAGGAGACAGGGTTTTGAGGGGGCCCGATCATCAGGGGCTGTAAAAGATGTAAAAGAAACAAAATAAGGGATCTTCATGCAACATATTCAAGGTTCTTAAAGCAGTATATTCTGTTTTTTATTTTTCAGGCCGAGTTAGGTCATTCTCTTACTGCGAGTCACCTAAGTGTTACATTGATTCCAAATAGCTCCTTCTGCCTCTTTGCAGTGTAGCTTCCATGGGAGTATAGATCTACCGAATCCAATAGCGCTTGTTCATTTTGAGCGAACAGGAGTCATGGTGAAGCCATCGTCAGATCAGCAAATAGTTTGAAGCCATGAACGGTACAATGGGGAGCCATTTTTTTTAAAGTGGAGAAAGAAACAAGATAACAAGTTTACAAAGTGCCCATTTGATTCGAGGCAGATGCTTTTAACATCAGTGGCTGTATTTATAGACAAACTAGCAACAAGGAACTTTTAACTGTGCAAGCTGCACCTGCTCTGTACTTTGATTTGCAGGCAGCGTGAGTGAAGGTGCATACTCCCAATGACTGACGAACAGTGAACACTTTTCTTTGACTTTGCCATTCAGTATCTCCATTTGCCAGCCAATTAACATTTTGAGATCGGTCAGTGATCCTGACTCAGGTAAGATGTCAGGACAGGCCAGACAGATATTCTTATTTCCAGTAGGGAGTGGTGGTATCTGTTATCGGTACAGCATCATGTTATCAGTAGCTCTGAGCACAAAGACATAACAACAACCTCCCGATATTCATCACCCACCCGCACAATATAACAAAAAAAAAGAAAAAAGACAGACAAATCAATCGCCCACCCTTACAGTGAAACAAACACATGCAGTATATATAAGTACAGAAGTAGTGCAATGCCAGCATCAGTCCTTAGGGACCTTCATGGGGGAATCTTCAGGTGGAACCTTCATGGAATGGGGAAGGGCTGTCCAAGGAGTTTAAAAGTCTGATTGCAGAAGGAGATTGGTGTGAGAGAGAGAGAGAGAGAGAGAGGGAGAGAGAGAGAGAGAGAAGAAAAGAAAGTTAGGTATCATCTTTGAGAGATAGCCCAGAAAAATACTGTTCTGGGGCATGGAAGGGCTCCACAATATGGTAATTGGTAAGACACTGTTATATTGAATCCAAACCGCAACCAAGCTTACTGTGGGCGGCAGCCCTGCAGGACTACGCCATCGACTCTAGGATCGGCAAGATTGGGCTGGGAAGACTCGCCCACCGGTCGGTCGAGCATCTGCAAGTGCACCTGTTAAGCTGCACACAAACGGTCTTCCTCTGACTCAAGCTGGGCCGACCTGCAACCTGTGAATGAGAAGGGCCGCATGGGATCATGTGCTTCAGAGCAGAGCGTGCGATTGGCTGCACTCTCCTTAATCGATAGCAGGGGCCACAACAATGCCTGTCGATCAGCATAGAACTCCCATTTTTGGAAGAAAAAGGCAGAAACAAATAAAAACTAAAAACAAATAAAAAATACACGGACAGTACAAGCACAAATAAAAGTTTAACTACTGTACTGATAGTGAGAAACGGTAATGGTGGCACTCTCAATACAGCCTCAATATAAAGCAATGCTTTTAAATTTTCCCAAGGTGCCGATGAAGCGAGGCAACAACAAATGCCGGCATAGCCTTCAGCTCAACAAGTCTGTTCCGAGTGAACAAAAGAACAATAGAGAGGCTGCTTGTGCTTGTGTGCTTGTCACATAAATCTGTACTTTTTCACTTTCCACAGTTTAACATTTATCAATACACAGTTTTGATAACATATTCAGAGTCACGTCCTTGGACCCGTCTCAATTCCACAATGTCATCTACTTAGGAAATGTTCAGTGCTAAGTCGACTTGTGTATATGGCCCCTATTGGACTCATTTGCACTCCGTTAAAGTTGAGTTAAAATAACATTTTATTTGTCATTTTTCAGGAAAGCACAGATCGGTTCCCTGAAGTGTATGCTGCCAGGTGTTGCTCATAAAATTGTTAGCATTGCAATAAATAATAAATATAAACATTTATTTCCAGTTTTACAACTACACGTTGTAATAATCCATTATGTTATCTATCATCGTGCCATTAGTCAATGGTTTTCCACAACAGTAAACCTAGGACTTGGTAACCATCCAGGAACCTGGGGAGAACTGTGGAAGCCTGCCCCCGTGAAGCCACCTGTCTCTATCCCGTGACCAGCACCCACCACCTGGAGAACAATGCTTCTAAATCCGAATTGACTAAATTTGGATTTGGACCATTTTTAGAAGGCGATCAAAGGGCTGGTTTTGGCTTATAAGCAGAGGAAACCAAGCAATTGGGGTGGGTCTGTAGCCAGACCCCCATATGATATGTAGCTTTTGTAACCAGGTATGAATTTTAAGACTCTGTGATTAGTTTTTTTTGCAATACTTTTATTTATATCTATGGAGGATGTAAATTTACGCTTAATGTATCACGGCGTGTTGCACCCATAGACCTCTGACAGTAAATCACTCGCCTCCGCGTGGTAGTTCATTCATGTCATGAACAGTGTAAGCCAGTCATTAGTAACATTTGGTCTCATGCGCTGGTCAGCTTGCTGACTTCCCCCTCCTGGAGCATACATTGTTAGCCCCCACCGTTGGCACACATGCCTGTGGGGGTGAGCTAGAGAAGGATTCTTAGAGGCGTCTACTTGGGCCCTGGGGGCCCCCCTTTTCTCACATTCCTGACAGGTTAGAGCACAGGAATATTGGAGATGGCATAAAGATGTTTCATGATAATCCCAGGTCAGAATATAGTCATGTTTGGTGTTATTCTGATTGGTTCAGTGCAACTGGTGTAATGGTCTAGTTTTTGTAACAGTCTACCTTTGATATCATAACCATTCAGGAGCTGAGGGGAAACTGGGCAAAAGCTGTGTCTGTAGAAGCCATGTGTTTTACCACTGACCACTGCCTGGTGGGGCTGGCTGTAAATTATAGATGGGTGACTCGCTTTTAGGGTTAAGAACTAAGGCCTAGATTTCAGAGAAGAAACCAAACAATCTGTGGTGTCTCCTTTCCTTTCATTCACCCAAATCAGGTTTATCCAAAAGGTATATTACCATGAGAGGCACAAATACATATTTACAGCATAATGCAGTTATCATGAAAACTCCCAACTACAGCATTCATAGATATGATGGGGCGGCCTGTAGCATAGTGTTTAAGGTCAGGAAGGGCTGCCATTTGTGAGGGGCCTGAGAGCTGGGGAGTGTCAGGCCAAGGAGATAAGGGGAAGATGTTTTAGTTAAGGGGTCAATAAGTCATGGGAATAGTGACCGACTACCAGGGCACCTCCAAGGGGGAAGACTCCGGACAATGCCACAGTGCCCTCATTTGGGCACTGCTGCCATTACACTGGTGACTGTTCTCCTAGATTAAATATTCAAAACTGCTATTAAGATAGTAAATAGACCCGGTAAAACCTTGAAAACATTGCCCATGTGATCCTTGTTTTATTGCATTAAGTCTTATGTAATGGTAACAGGAATTGCATGTAAAATGGATAATCAGGAGGGAAGTTTCATGAAACTGCAACTGCAACATAATAAAACATAAGGGTAATCTGTTTGGTATGGATGTGATCTGGTGAAATCAAGGAATCGGATGAGATACATTTCATACCAAATTAAGTTTCAGTAACTCAAGGGAAAACCTACTCGTCCTCTCCTGGTAATCATCTCATTTTCCCTACTCAACAACCCCCAAGGGTGGGGGTCTAAATTCCAGATTTGACCACTCCTCCAGGTTGATTTATGGCACTGCTGCCTGGTTCCAAACGTAGGATTTGGCATAAAAGCAAGGGAGACAGACCAATCTGGGAAGATCGTATTCGACTTCCCACACAGCATATTGTACGTGTATGTAAGTATCAGGAAGATCGTATTCGACTTCCCACACAACATGTCTTGTGTATGTATGTATGTATGTATGTATGTATGTGTAGCCGCGGAAGATCATATTCGACTTTCCACACGGCATATTCTATACTCTGTGTCCAAGCAGGCTAGGTATGATTATTTACTCTATCTCTATTCTTAATTTGTGTATTTTGTAATTGATTGTGATATTCTAAAGCTAATAACCTACCTGTCTGTGAATAAACTATTTTGTTTGTAACTTGCGGATTTTCCTTGACTCTAATTCATCTTGTACCTTTTCAGCCTAAATTACAACTGAATACTCAGGGGGAAATGGTTGCTAAAGACCGACCGATCGGCAGTTTGGTACATTTGTGATAGTTCTAAGCTGTGAGGCCAGCAAGTTTCTGCCAATTAAAGGGTCGGTGACGCACGGCTCTTGTGATTTGGTGCGAAGGGAACCCTTCGGCGTTACGGCACTGGTTCCTGCCAAATTAGCTCTAGGGAGCCCAGTTAATGCTACGCCGACCTGGGCTCGCAACTATCATGGCAGGTTTGCATGTATTGTGTTGACTGGACCCTCAGCCTCTGAGTTCTCCACCAAACTGAGATTTCAGCAGTAATGCTAATCCCGGGAGCATATATTGAGTAATGGAGTCAGATAAACGAGTAAAACTATAGTAACCACTAAGCGTACAATAAGGCCCCGTTTGAGAACGAAGAATATTAAGAATTGTACTGATCCGTTTCTGCCAGCTGTAAGCGGGATATGGGGCAGGTCAATCCATATCCGACCCATGGCAACGGACCCAGTATATTCTTAAACATATTTGTGCTCTGTTCTTGTACGGAGGATAATAATTAACCCTACTAATGTTCTCCCAGCAACGGCGGAAGGACAAGCATGCAAAACCCCCTTCGGCCCCCGCTAAATTCTGTCATTGGGTTAGTGTGGGGTTTTACAACAGTCATAGCTAATGTTGGTCTTCTTGGGTCCCTGAGCTGCAAACAGCCACACCCAAGTAGCTATTCCTGTGAACCCTGAAATGACTGCAGATATCTAGCCAGCTCCTGAGACATTCACATAATGGCCGATGTGACATGCAGTGGAACCAGCAAAGGACTGTTCAGAGAGTACATCTCAGTACAGAATTCCTGTAGCAATCATGTCTAAATCATAAATAAGACGTCAAGCAAAGGTAGATAAATCATCAAAATTATTATTCAAATGGATTCAGATATAACAAAGGTAGACTTATTGGCCCTATTGTGGAAATTCTTGGTCAGCCCGGACCAGTAGAAAACGGAAGGCAGAATGGTACTACTGTCTCTATAACTTGGTTTATGTATTATCTAGTCTCTCTGCACAGCGATCATTAATACTTAACCCTATTAACATTCTTTCAACAACACCAGAATTCTGTCGTTGGGTTAGCGTGGGGTTTTACACCATGTACACCATCATGGAGCCATGAACATATTTTATTCTTGCTGAAAAAAAATCACTTTCACTCTAGCACAGTAGCTCAGCTCTCATTAAATGTTCAAACTTCTGGTGGTTTCCGCACACAAATGGCCGTGAGGTAGAGCAGCGCCAGGGACTGGAAAACGATCAGACAAATTAAGAGTGTGGTAAACACCGGAAAATCTATGCGAAAGACCTGGCGAGACAACAGAAACCATTGTGTGCAGGAAGTTTAATCGGAATTGGGGCAGTTATAGACTGAACTGGCATGACTAATTTTCACAGTCACCCTTTCCTTGACACACACAGTGAATGTCATAAAGCAGGGATCATCTATACCACTGGCCCTCCAAATCCAGTCCTGGTTTTCTTTTCTCGCAGGTAATTAGTGCTACTGAGTGGCGAGACTGTGATCACACCTGACTCCCAGGTAAAGGGAGGGTGAACACACCTGACTCCCAGGTAAAGGGAGGGTGAACACACCAATCCTCCAACTGCCAGACGACTGCTCTTACTGCCTGAGCCAACATCGCAGTGCCTATGTCACCAGATGAAATCTGTGCTATGCTGCTGACACTACACTACACTTAATGGTGCTATATCGGCTCGCCAGTACACCCTACCTGGAGAAAACACTGGCTCGGCTTGTATGTCTGAAGTTTCTTACTTTTCTCAGTTGGGTTATTTTATTTGAAAGATACTGTCAGCAGGTCTGCACTCATGCTTGTTTGCAACCGCCACATTGAGAACATCACTGCAACAACTGGACACTGGGATGTAGCCATTTCAGAAAGTGAATTTGCAAAGAAATAAAACTTGGGATTAGGCTTGGATTGATACTGTAAAACCCCACGCTAACCCAATGATGGAATTTAGTGAGGGCTGAAGGTATCAGCGTGCTCGTCCTTCTGGTGTTGCTGAAAGAATACTAATAGGGTTAAAAATTAGTGGCCCCTATGCGGAGACTCTAGATCAGCCAATAAATAAACCACGATACAAAGACAGGAGTACCACTCTGCCTTCCGCTCTTTACTGGTCCGGGCTGACCGAGAATCTCCACAATAGGGCCAATATATTCACCTTCGTTTATCTGACTCCATTTTAGAATAATAATTTAGATTAGTTGTCCACATTTAGTGGATGTCTTATTTATAATTTTGACTTGATTGCTATAGGAATCCTGTACTGAGAAGAACTCGCTGAACAATCCTCTGCTGGTACCACCGCATGTCACATTGCGCGATATGTGCACGTCTCACGAACTGACTAGCTATCTGTAGTCATTACAGAGGTCGCAGGAATAGCTACTCTCGGGTATATCTGTTTACAGCCTAGGGACCCAAGCAGACCAACATAGCTACGGCTGTGCTCGACATGAATGAACTACCATGCGGAGGCGAGGGATTTACCAACATAGGTCTACGGGTGCTATACGCCGTGATACAGTAAGTGGAAATAATCATCCTCCCTAGACCAGTTTGAGGGGGTAAACCACACATTCCCTGTGTAACATTAAGTGTCAGTAAGGAAAACCAAACAGATCAAGTTTTAACAATTTTATTTTACCAGGCAGGTTACATACGTAATTACACACTAGTTTAAAATAAAAAAACATTACAATGGAAACCAAATTACGGAGTCTTAAAAGTCATACCTGGTAATAAAAGCTACATACGGGAGTCTGGCTACAGACACCCTGTACGTAGAAATTACGTGCACGGAGTGCACGGGAGGCTGATTGCATTCTCCCAGATTGCTTTGTTTGCTGTCCTTAAATCCAAAATCTGGCCTTTGATGTTAACCCTAAAAATGGGTCACCCATCTGTAATTTGGAGCCACGCCTCCCCAGGAAGTGCAGGGGTGTTGAGGCACATGGCTTTCACTGGGGCAGAGCTCCACACAGTTTTTCCTCTGGTTCCTGGTTGGTTATGATGTCCAGGGTTTGCTGTTGCTGAAATAAAACCATTGCACCAGTCACACTGAAACAATCAGAATAATACCAAACATGAATATTATCTAAACTGACTTTGTCATGAAACATCCATTTAGTGACTGAGTAAAGAGGGAGAGAGAGCAATAAAGGGGGGTTCAGGAGAAGGTCAGGGCCTAACAGGCCGTGCCCTCTGAAACCTTCCCGTGCCGTAAAGGATGTTGCCCCGTCGTAACGAGTTTTAAGGCTGGAGGCCTGAGCCTTCCCCCACAGGCTCCTGCCCGTATGGGTGCGGAGATAGTGGGAGTTAATGGTGCATGCCCCTGGGTTAAATTACTTTACAGCCACATTTTGCCACAATACCAGAGGAAGCCAGCAAGCTGACCAGCCCGAGTGATAATGCCAGATATTAATATTATTAATTAATTAATTTCTGCCTTACAATACTACTGGTTGCTGGATCATTTAGTGACCCATCCCTCCATAGGTTCACATCGCTTTTTGCTGAAAATCATGGTTTGTTACAAATGCATGGATTCTAAAATATTGTATGCTTGAAATGTGCATCTACATTTCATATTTTTACAGTGCTAAGGGAGCAATCCTATGCTTCTTACTTTCTTACCAGCAGTCATGAGTGTTTTTTTATGTTTTATTTTTTATTTTTATGGTTTTATATTTTATTTGTATCTTGTTATAAATATAGTCTGTATGTTTTTAGAATTCATATTTTGTTCTCTGTTAACATAGTTTCAGTGATATTTCATGTTTATTTAATTTTGACTACAGTTACAAACAGTACTTCAAATACAAACACAGACAGGCTTTATAGTTGTGAGTAAAATGTAACAATGTGTACATAGTAATTTCACTAAGCACTACTGTAGTTATAGTGAAAAGGCCACATACTCAAAAAGGAACTTAATAATCATATTTGTTTCATTCCTTCCTTAAAAATCGAGGTAATACACACATATTTTACATATACACACTTTTTCCCAAAAAAGTGCGTAAGATTGCAGTGGCCATGAAGAGAACTTCAAAATGTAGCAGCTATAAAAGGAATTATACTACGAGCATAACCTGCAGTGCATCCGGAAAGTATTCACAGCGCTTCACTTTTTTTGTTATGTTACAGCCTAATTCAAAAATTGATTCAATTCATTTTTTTCCTCCAAATTCTACACACAACACCCCATAATGACAACATGAAATAAGTTTTTTTGAAATTTTTGCAAATTTATTAAAAATAAAAAACTAAGAAATCACATGTACATAAGTATTCACAGCCTTTGCCATTAAGCTCAAAATTGAGCTCAGGTGCATCCTGTTTCCACTGATCAACCTTGAGATGTTTCTACAGCTTAATTGGAGACCACCTGTGGTAAATTCAGTTGATTGGACATGATTTGGAAAGGCACACACCTGTCTATATAAGGTCCCACAGTTGACAGTGCATGTCGGAGCATAAACCAAGCATGAAGTCAAAGGAATTGTCTCGAGGCACAAATCTGGGGAAGGGTACAGAAAAATTCCTGCTGCTTTGAAGGTCCCAATGAGCACAGTGGCCTCCATCATCCGTAAATGGAAGAAGTTCGGAACCACCAGGACTCTTCCTAGAGCTGGCCGCCCGTCTAAACTGAGCAATCGGGGTTGAAGTGCCTTAGTCAGGAAGGTGACCAAGAACCCGATGGTCACTCTGTCAGAGCTCCAGCGTTCCTCTGTGGAGAGAGGAGAACCTTCCAGAAGGACAACCATCTCTGCAGCAATCCACCAATCAGGCCTGTATGGTAGAATGGCCAGACGGAAGCCACTCCTTAGTAAAAGGCACATGGCACATGTCTGATGAGACAAAGATTGAACTGTGAGGCGTGAATGCCAGGCGTCATGTTTGGAGGAAACCAGGCACCGCTCATCACCTGGCCAATACCATCCCTACAGTGAAGCATGGTGGTGGCAGCATCATGCTGTGGGGATGTTTTTCAGTGGCAGGTACTGGGAGACTAGTCAGGATTGAGGGAAAGATGAATGCAGCAATGTACAGAGACATCCTGGATGAAAACCTGCTCCAGAGCGCTCTTGACCTCAGACTGGGGCGACAGTTTATCTTTCAGCAGGACAACGACCCTAAGCACACAGCCAAGATATCAAAGGAGTAAATGTTCTTGAGTGGCCCAGCCAGAGCCCAGACATCCGATTGAACATCTCTGGAGAGATCTGAAAATGGCTGTGCACCGACGCTCCCCATCCAACCTGATGGAGCTTGAGAGGTGCTGCAAAGAGGAATGGGCGAAACTGCCCAAAGATAGGTGTGCCACGCTTGTGGCATCATATTCAAAAAGACTTGAGGCTGTAATTGCTGCCAAAGGTGCATCAACAAAGTATTGAGCAAAGGCTGTGAATACTTACTTACTTTCTTAGTTTTTTCAAAAAACTTCTTTCATGTTGTCATTATGGGGTGTTGTGTGTAGAATTTTGAGGAAGAAAATAATTTTTTTCCATTTTGGAATAAGGCTGTAACATAACAAAATGTGGGAAAAGTGAAGCGCTGTGAATACTTTCCGGATGCACTGTATAACTAAGAATTTCAAATCAGCATAGTGTATATGATAATGGTTATATGATAATGAAATACAGATGTCCTGAATTAATAGCAATGATTGAAAGCTAATGCTTATATAATCCCAATGTAATTTACAAGTTTGAGCCGATTCTCCAAAGCAAACACATTGGTATCCGTTACTGAGATTCTCTCAAGCAAACACATTGGTATCTCTACAATATTCGCCGTATCCGTCATCTCCTGACGGAGAAAGCCACCGAGCTCATAGTCCAGGCGCTCGTCATTTCCCGCCTGGATTACTGCAACTCCCTCCTAGCCGGTCTCCCAGCTTGTGCCATCAAGCCCCTCCAGCTGGTCCAAAATGCTCCAGCCCGCCTGATCACCAGTCAGCCCAGGTCGGCTCATGCCACCCCAGTCCTCATTGGCCTCCACTGGCTTCCTATTGCCGCACGCATCCGCTTCAAGGCCCTGTTGGCATTTCAGGCTGCTAAGGGGACTGCCCCACCTTACATACAATCCTTAACCACTCCCTACTCCTACTTGTAAATTGTTTTGGACTCAAATGTAAATCCATTACGTAATTATCCATTACGGAGATCCTCTAAAGCTAACACATTGGTATCCATTACTTAAGTGTGGCATATCAGAAAATCGAATGAATATCTGCAAATGTCCTCATCACCCAGCTCTGTTTTTTTTGTGATCACAACTGTGAGGCAGCAGAAGTTACTTAATGCATTCAAATGTATCTTAATAACCTGTAGTCAGTAAACATAAACATAGTTTGTTAAGGATGAAAGGCAGTTGTCCAGAACTATTTTTATGAAATTGCCATTTCTCCAGTAGAGCAATGAAACAAATATGGCTGTAATTTCCGCTACATTAAGTTCAGACTGTGAACACTGTCACAGAGTGAACACTGTCACAGAGAATTGATTTGCTGTTTAAAAACCAGTCTAAACCGAATGTTTGCTATGCTTTTGTTAATAATGACAATAGAAGCATATATGTTATGTTCCGTTCAGAGACCCAAGTGCAGACCAGGGGATAATCAGAAAATGGTAGTGAATCAGTCCAGTGTCGAAAAGCCAGGTAATCAGATATAACAGTGCCAAATCAAGTTTGCAGAAAAAATAGTTGTAATACAGTCCAGGGTAAAAATCCAGATCATCAGAAAGGTAGCAGTACAAAAGGGCAAGGCAAGAGAGTTGTCGATAACACAGGGCATAGATCAAAAACCAAAAAGCAGAATAGCAAACAAAACCAAAGAGGCAAGGCAAACTCGAAAAAGGAGTGTCTCAGGAATCACTAATAAACAGGCTTACAAATAATTGGGTCTGAGTATATATGTATCTGGACTCGTCCGGTGACCACTGTGAAAGGACAGCTGACAACATAGGAAAGTCTGTGTGACAGCTTGGAGAGACAGCTGACTGGAGGGAATAGACCCCACTGGGGCTGTCATTGGCTAGCTACCCATGGCGGCAGTCTCTGACGCTGCTTCAGTTTGTTGGAGACACTCGCCAAGTGCTACAGAAAGTAAACAAAGGAACATACCCCTAGAGCCTGCGAGAGCGGGGGCGCAAGATGGCCCGAGGATAGTCAACACGGTTACAGACCCAGGAACGGACATGACTACGAGCAAGAACATGGCACATGAGACAACCACAGCAGCAGCAGGACACTCACTTCAGGTGTGCACCTGTGGCTGGGCGAAAATAACATCATTCAGGGGGTTGAGGACCCACCAAGGAAAGAGAGGGTGCTTGAGAGAGCAGAGACAAGGGCCTCGCATTGACCAGTACTTCTTATGAAGCAACCAGTCAAATCAGTCGATTGAAGCACAGCGACGGGACAAAAACCAAAGTTCGCAGAGCATCAGCACCCCTGTCACTGAGGAGGATAATACAAGCACAGAAATGCCGGTGGAGGAACCCACCCAACCACAGAGACCTCCAAAGGAGGAAAAGATCAAAGGGCACAGACCGAGTGTGAAGTGGCCCAAAGCTGTTGAAAAGAGAGAGTGGGAAACAGTCAACAACGACCTGACAAAGATCCTGGAGCAACAAGTGGGCACAGCAGAGAAAAAGCTGGAAAGGTTGGGTGACATCATTTACCATTACGGAGAAGAGCGCTTTGGAGTGAACTTAAGGAGAAGTGACAAAGCAACACCAGCACCAGCCAAATCCAGGAGGCAGCAAGAGATCGAAAGACTGGTCAGAGAGAGAAGGCAGCTGAGAAAGCAGTGGTCTCTGATGCAGAGAGAGATGGTCTCATGCTACTCCAGGGGGACATCAAATGCCGGTTGGCAACCTTGCGAAGAGCAGAGAACTTGAGGAAACTTCGCAAGAGGAAGGAACACGCAAGAACACGGTTCTATAAGTTTGTCAAAGACCTTTTCACAAAGGAAAAAAGCGGAACTCCAAAGCAGGAACTGGAAGAGCATCTGGAAAAGGTCCAGCATGACACGAAAAGGCATGAACAGCTAGTTATCCCACATAACATCCCACCTATTCAACCTCCTGAATTCAACCTGGAGACTGGTCCTCCAAAATGGAAGGAAGTAGAGAATACAGTACGACACGGAATCAGCCCCTGGGCCGAATGGAGTACCATATAAGCTCTACAAGAATGCACCAGACGTTCTACGCTATATTTGGAGGCTCATGAGGATGTGGCAGAAGGGAGTAATACCTAAGGCGTGGCGAAGGGCTGGAGGTGTGCTAATTCCCAAGGAGAAGGATGTGACAGACATCAGTCAATTCCGGCCAATCTGCCTTCTCAACGTTGAGGGGAAAAACAGAGAGGAGGAAAATGGTGGTCGAGGAGGTGCGCCGTCGGGAGGAGGCTGAAAGAAGCGCAAAGGCCGTCTCTCTTGCCAAGCAGGGACAATGGATGAGGTGGGAAGGCCTGGAGAGGAGAAAGATCAGCAACTCCTTGCCCCTGAGAGCAACCAATTCCATCATGTCACCATCATTCATCCGAGAGGGACAGAAAAAGCCCAACCATCCCCCTACCAAACCAGAAGCTGGACAGCTAGCCATGGCCCGGGATTGGAAGATGCTAGTCGATATAGGCCAGCAACTGATCTTTCCACCTGAGATTGCAGCCACCACCCTTAGGCCAGACTTGGTACTCTGGTCCCCTTCACTGAAGTCTGTTTACATCACAGAGCTCACAGTCCCATGGGAGAATTCAACCGAAGAGGCCTATGAACGCAAGAAACTGCGCTACACAGAACTGGCAGCGGACTCTCAACAACGAGGATGGAATGCGAAAGTCTATCCGGTTGAAGTGGGATGCAAAGGTTTTGTGGCTGCTTCCACCATCAGGCTGCTGAAAGACCTTGCAATCCATGGACAGGCTCTGCGACAGACAATTAGATCAGTCTCTGAAGCGGCCGAAAGAAGCAGCCAGTGGATATGGATCAAGCGGAAGGACCTTTGCTGGGCTCAAAGAACACCAACATGACCTGCTCACTAATCCCCCCCACCCCACCCCCCACTTGAAAACCCAGGTCAAAACCCTCCAGGAGGAGAGTGAACAAGGTATGCGGTCAGCTTTAGGGAAGAGGACGCCCCCTGCCTTGCATAGTCCCGTGGGCTGCGCCATTTAAACAGCCAGGCAATTCTGATTGGGCATGGGACACAAGCTCAGGCCTGATCATCCTGTAGCTGGCCACCTTTGATGAGGGTGTCTAGGGTTGAAAGGCCGAAACACCCCCTGATTCAAAGGTACACTACTGAGGATGTGTCCCAAAATTTACATCCTTCCTATGTCTGAGATACAGCTCCCACGCCACTCTCAACTTCAAGGCAAACCTCATGTGAATACCATCCATTGGCACAATGGACAGTTTACCATCACGTCCCGTGTTTCATGATTCTGTAACAGGTTACAAGTTACTAATTACTAAAAACACCCTAAATAGCGAATAGGCTAGGTTAATGTGCATTCCAGTACCTGGTTTACTGACGCACCTATCAATCATTTCCGGAGGCCTATAAATAGGCTGCAACAACTAGGTACAAGAAAATGCCTTACCTATTGGGGTTCTTGTTCGAGCTAAGGAATATGGATAGCGGGGCTCCAGTTCTAATACGCCGGTAACTGGCTACGTGGAGCTCCGACCGTTTGTGGTTTTAAACTGTGTTGTACCCACCTTTTCCCTGAGGTGCCGTATTTATTTGTAATTTTAATATGTCCTTACTACAGACTACTACTACAACTGTTCATCGAGTTGGGGCTTTGGGTTACTGGTTACGTTGCAGTGCATGGTTTGGGATCTGGGTTGGGGTTACTGGTTACGTTGCAGTGCATGGTTTGGGATCTGGGTTGGGGTTACTGGTTACGTTGCAGTGCGTGGTTTGGGATCTGGGTTGGGGTTACTGGTTACGTTGCAGTGCGTGGTTTGGGATCTGGGTTGGGGTTACTGGTTACGTTGCAGTGCGTGGTTTGGGATCTGGGTTGGGGTTACTGGTTACGTTGCAGTGCGTGGTTTGGGATCTGGGTTGGGGTGGCTGGTTACGTTGCAGTGCTTGGTTTGGGATCTGGGTTGGGGTGGCTGGTTACGTTGCAGTGCGTGGTTTGGGATCTGGGTTGGGGTGGCTGGTTACGTTGCAGTGCGTGGTTTGGGATCTGGGTTGGGGTGGCTGGTTACGTTGCAGTGCGTGGTTTGGGATCTGGGTTGGCGTGGAGGTCGCTGTGGCACCGTCAGAAGTGGTGCCTTTCTTTTCACTGCATGTTATAGCGTATGTGTAGAAGTAGAATATTTGTGATTCAACGTGTCCATATCGCATTTATCGATTTACAGTGTGTTTGTGTATGTCTGCTGGCACCTTCACGAGTGAGTGACCTTTCAGTTCCCCTTCCGGTAAGTCCTCCACCCTCCACAGACCCGTACCCGCACACACCCAGTAGCGCCACTAGCAGCGGGGAAGACCTACCGGCTCATTTTATAAGATTGGGATCCTGTGGGTTTTTGTGTGGGTTTTCTACTGTGTTTCTTTGGATTGTAACAAATAAACTCTGGTTTTATTATTGAATTCACGTCTCTGCTTGTTCATTTACTTGAACATACCTAGGTGGGGACTGATCACCAATCCTCAATTCTTAAACTATTTCCTTGGGCGTAATTCCCAAGGTGGTGTAATTGCGTGGTGTTATGCCAGGTCACATATAGATCAATGTTCTGACAAAGAATAGAGCTGACACCAGGGTCTAAATACACAGGGGAATGAGACAAACTATGCGGGGCATGGGACTGAGGATGATCTAACAAATAAACATAAGGTGAGAAACATGAACGGGTAATACAATGACGAGAGAGGAATGAAAATTCACGAAGACACATATGTAATACAAATGGCTCCAGAGTAGGGAGTAGAAAATTGCACAGAGTTAAGGAATGTAGTGATAGGGGAGAGCAGGTGCGAACACTTCGCTGAATCAAGGCAAGTAATTTAGAGACAGAACAGGGAGACGGAGTTATAGAGCAGTATCGAAGTACAGATAGAGTTTGTTAGTTAACGTGATTAAATTACATTTACCAAAAACTATTGACTGTTAGTTAATTAGGTAGACAGACAATGTGTGTGTTAATATAATTTAGTAATGTTAGTAGTTATTAGTAGATTAGTGCTGTATACAAACATAAATGGATAAAAGCAGGAAGTAAGAAAAAATGAGAATGGGAAGGAATCGTGGGAAACTGTAAAATTCCGAAACCACCCGAATAGTGAATCGTAGACAGTGACTCGGGCTCAGAATACATTAAGACACAGACATCACAAGGGAAGACAAATGCAATGAACTATTAATAAATAAACAGAGGACCAGACATGAATAATGAAAAATGATAAATTACAAGGATAACAAAATTAAACTAACAGACAGAACTCAGGAACATTAAAATATGATTCAAGTGCAAGTTTTAAAACACTAACTGTTGAAATCGAATGCATTTTCCCTCATTTAGCACGGAACCATGAGAAGTGTCATGCAGCAGAGCTTTGTTTAACGGTCCTTCGTAAAAATGTAAATTCAGTGCGATGTGCAAGCAGAACAGTAATTACATAATTTCAAAAGGAGAAGCTTCCATATTCAGTTACAATGAAGAAACACTTTTGAAACACTTTCAAAAAGATGAATGCAGTGTTGTAAATATATTGATGCACACAGGCACATATGCATGAGCACACACAGAGGTATAGGTATTGTTAAGTATACTACCATTAATAAAGTGGCTATACAACATTGGTAAATGTATCCGATATACCTACACATCACAGCAAATTGCCTTTTCTGGAGGCAAAAGGGAGCTCATTAAGGAAACTTGTATAAGGTACTAAACTATGCCCTGCTTAAAAAGGTGTATTTATCAAGTGTGTTTTAGTTCCTTCAATCCTGAATTACAATTACTTCAAGTGTTTACGTCTCTGATGTCTCGTTTCCTGAAGGTCATATAAAGAACAGGAAATTGCATACTTCATCCTCTATGCATCCATAACAAAAGAGTGCACAGCATGCATACAGCGAGGTCCATAAGAAGATTGAAGAAGATTGAGCCGTGGCTGCTACCCTGTTCACTTCATATGGACCAAAATCCCTAAGTTAAAGCTGACATTCTGCACCTTACATTCATAAAGAGTGAACCGTGTAGGATTTACAGCCCTTCTAAAAACTTGTGTCACAGTCCAAATACTTACAGACCTCATTGTAGATGATCTATTCGGAAACTCCGAAAAGTTAGACAGTACTTCAGCTGTTAAAACAGCTCTGCATTGATCTACCCACACTCCAATCAAACCTCCCTTTTACCACTGGCTTACCTCTTAATCATTCAGTCCTTCAGCTGCATTCAACATTTTAATTACAATGGCGCTTCTTAATCCAGAGTGATTCATACGTGTTATGCTTGCACTTATCGGCAATTTTAGAGATTTAGGGTTATCTTGGGTGATACTGAATTGCCACTTGCATATTAAGTTTCAGTTCTCATTATATTGTAATGTCAAATGTACTTAATAATTCCAACTATGACTTCAGCTGACAGTAGAGGGACCGGGTCATGAATTAGTCATGCTGAATGTGTCGTGACCATGGTCTTCTCGTTCAAATTCAAAGTGAATATCAACTGATTCAGCAAGTTTGTAAAAGTTTCTTTGACCACAAATAATTTCAATGATGCATTAAAGCAGAAGGAGAGGGAATAGAGGTTAGTATTAAGAGTTTTTATAGTTTTTCCTTCTTTGTTCACTTAATGATGCACAAATGATATATATTATCATATATTAATGTTTAAAGGGTAATGAAATGCCAGCTTTGGCCCAGTCTCTGCCCACTGCACAATTTAAAAAAATGTGATTTGGAAAAAAGGCGGCACGGATGGTGCAGTGGGTAGCACTGCCGCCTCACAGCAAGGAGGTCCTGGGTTCGAATCCCCGTCGGCCGGGGCCTCTCTGTGAGGAGTTTGCATGTTCTCCCCGTGTCTGCGTGGGTTTCCTCCGGGTACTCCGGTTTCCTCCCACAGTCCAGAGACATGCATGTTAGGCTGATTGGAGATTCTAAATTGCCCGTAGGTATGAGTGTGTGAGTGAATGGTGTGTGTGCCCTGCGATGGACTGGCGACCTGTCCAGGGTGTATTCCTGCCTTTCGCCCAATGTATGCTGGGATAGGCTCCGGCCCCCCTGCGACCCTGTTCAGGATAAGCGGGTTCAGATAATGGATGGATGGATGATTTGGAAAAAGGCGATGGTGTCAGTTGGGGGGGTTGGCATGCAGTGACGTATCAGTCAAGAATGAAAAATAAGATTAATGAATCTTCTTAAATCCCACGTCAACTACATTATGATCCAGAATCTGAAAAGTAGACTGACCAGCTAGACTATACCAGAATATTACTCTTAACATCACATTGCAGAATAACTTTTATCTGGGTTTTAAACCCGTTTTCTGTGTGGTAGGCCGCATAGCAGCTTTCTGGTGTTGTGCAAATCGCTATGATTTTAATATACGTATGACTACATTTATTTACTTCTAAATACTTTTTCCATTCCCTGTGGAAACACTGCCAGACTTCCCCCAGGATCAGCGAGAGGGGCGGAGTTCTTACGTTTATGCAGGTTGTCACCCTGGTGGCACTTCACGGATTGGAGCATGGCTCAAAACAAAACTTTTCAGTCAGGGTTGCCATTTTGTTTGCAGATAATGGAGTGGCATGGCTTAATAACATTAATCCTATTGTTTAAAAATAATGCAATCTATAAAACAGAGGCAAGGCACTCAGTCCTACAACTACAAGTGATGTTTATTACCCCTTTATTTATTTATTTATTTTCTCAACATTAGCATTTTTATTCACAGCAGGAGGTTGTGGAGAAATGAGAAATTATGCATTCATTAACCATTGTATAGGCTGACAACTTAGATATATTTAACATTTAACAAGATGGAAATGTCAGAGAGGGAGAGAGAGGGAGAGAGAAAGAGAGAGAGCAGTAAACCAATTGCCAGACCTTTACCGCCTTCCATTTTTAATTCAACAAAAAGAAAAGGTAAGGAATTCAATATTGAGAAAGTGTCAAATCCAACAAATCCAAAACTCAATAAAACTCTCATAGGCGTCATAAATATTTCACCCAACATGGATTGAGGATATTAGTCCTGATTGGGTGATGTCCAGGCTCTGAAGGGGTCAGGTTAATCTATGGCAGTGCTTTGCTATTTTATGCTCTGAAAAATTCATGAAAGTAACTTCAAAGTTGTCAAAGGCATGATAATATCATCAAAATATTCCCTGTCTCTGCTTATTTTCAAAGAGACCAAACACAAATATCTTTAGAGGTAATTATGCGTAGCTATAGCTATACTTGGTGAAATGGTAAAGGAACTCCTGCCTCCAACAATTTCAATGATGTTTGTGAAAAACACACATAGAGATCTTCACTCTCAGGGGAAGAGCCTCGCTGCTGCAAGAGGCCCGTAATAGTGACGCACGTGGACATCCACTTTTATCTGGAATAGCTTGGAAAACATTATTTCAAAACAGGGATTTTTCAACAGCAATTACTTCTGTAGGAATGGATATTTCCAGTTGAATGCTTCAGGTTTACTCATTTTATTAAAAGATACCGACATTAAGCTTGCTTCAGTGGCTACAGTAATCGGAATGTCCACAGTAAACAAGCAGCGTGGTGCAGCCATGCTGAGCCTATCTTATTACATTACATGACAGTTTATCCAAAGCCAGTTGATTAGACTAAGCAGGGGACAATGTTGGGTCATGGGTCTTGGCCCAACAGCTGCATGAATGTTATCATGGCTACACTGGGGCTTGAACTCACACCCTACCCGGTTCCAGTCATGTACATTTTCCATTTGGCTACAGGCTGCCATGTTTTTAGAGTGCTTCTTCAGAGAGGTGGTAAAATGTCAGCCAGGACACCCAGTCCAGTTGTTTATCTGATGAAACGATTATCTTATTTTAACCTAAATTAACTGAAATCAGTGTTCAAGAACACCATTGCTTTGGATCACCAGTAGTCATTGTTACTTGGAAAAGGAATTTCCTTTTTGGTATGGGGAGGCTGTAACAATATCATACTATAGGACCATGAACAAGTTACCTATATTAATGCATATATTCCCTCTCTTGTTTGGCGTAATCTAAAAACTAGACATGCAACACCATCGAAATGAAAGGATATACTGTAATGAAATTCATAGAAGCAGATTTGATGATAAGGAGAATTACACAGTGGTTTTCCTGCAATGAATCTGTCAAAAGCAATCTAGGGTTCGGGATGCAAACTCTAATCCAAAACATTCCCTGCAGGAAATCCACCTGTAAAGCTCCATTTGTCCTTATGGCTAGCTGCACATCTTTAAGAACTGAAAAAAAGAAATAAAACAAAAACAGTATTTGTGGTCAAATTAAGCATAAGGGAATCTTGTTAAACACCTGCCCCATATTTTGGAACCTAGCGCTAAGAAGATTCCCAAGGATTTAGTTTTTCAGTTCTTTATTATAATCTGCATTGGGCAATTTGATTGCAGCATTAAACCATGAAACAGAACATACAGACAAAGACACACACCTTCCTACACTAACTGATGATGCCTTTTAATGCATTCCTGATCTTGATGCTAAGATTATAAAACAAACAAATTGTTGTTATGAAAACTGCCAAACCAATCACTTCGACTATGAGCGGCCAATCAAAAAAGAACAAAGAGGATGTGCCACAAACGACTTCACCTGAAATGGGGTTCACTCTCTGTGAACCACATCTTTAAAAAAATAAATTAAAAACACTTAAATGGGATGCAGCATGGCCAATAAGCTATTTATTGTGCTGTGATTTACTGTTTGTCCTGCAAGTTATTAGCAAAGAAGCCCGCAGCCAAATGCACAAGCTTTACTGTTGAATGTCCCTTTGAGTGTAATTAAAATGCATCCAGGGATCCCCTTTGCAACTCTCTCACTTTTTCCAGTATAATTAATTTGCTGTTCTATGTTACTGTACCTGGAGTAAAGGGGGCATGTTGTTTGCTTGGATATTTATTAATCTTCAAAATAAGCAGGGTAACTGCACAAATGTGTTAAGTGAATTTTACAGTTGAGAGCCATTCTTGGGAAATGAATAGTGAATCTTTCTTTCCAGGGGGGGAAACAGACCGAAATGCATCACAGGATTTTGAAAGGGCTGTTTATCCCCAAGGGAACTTTAAATCTCATTTAACGGTAATTGTTTTGTGAAGGTAAGGATAAATGATGGAAGTGGTTGAACAGTTTCATGGTTACACATGAAATAACCATTTTCTCTAAATGATTTTAAATAGGCTTTTGGTGGAGTACCGATATCACCCAAATTGAAAAACAATGCATCTGAAACGATAAGCCATTAAATGCTGCATGGACCCCCTGAGTCTCACTGGCCCAGGGCTGGGTTTTTGGCATTCATTCATTTTGCAATTTACAATCACTATGGTAACATGATATACCGCTATTTTAAGATGCCATTTATTCAGTAACAACAGGGCCTTATTTTGTAACATGTGGCTGGCAAAACATGTGGGGAGACCTCTTCTTCTCTGCACTTTTGAAATCCACATACTACAAAAAATAAGGCATTGTCAGTGTCCTTTTCACGGCAAGGGTCCAGCAAACCAAATGAAGCAAATGTACATTGCTTACTTAGAACTCATCTGGAGGAATTAGCATTGTCTGTTTTGCTGTTAGATAATTCTACAAAAGTACTTGTACAGAAATGCTATTATCTACATTTTGTATCGGCACTCTGAAACATTTGGTGTAACGACAAGTAATGGTAATGCAGTTGCGAAGTATAGGCATTCTCTGTGTCCGTGCGCAATGAACTGCAGTATAATTTCTGTCCATCAGAGAACCAACCAAGTGCATGTTATTGAAATGATGACCACTACGTGGCCTATAGCCGGGGGTGTAGCCACAATAAGATCCGCACAGCCGTTGGGCCCTTGAGCAAGGCCCTTAACCACACATTGCTCCAGGGGAAGGTTGTCTCCTGCTTAGTCTAATCAACTGCCAAATGCCATTAATGTAATGTAATTAATGTCAAAAAAAACTATTTTACCTAATGATATTACATTTCCATTGGTGTATCATTTAATAGGCATAATATTTTTTCACCTGCGGAACAAAAGCGGAGCATTTTCAACACGCATGTGTAGACTTTGGCAAAAGCAGTTCTTGTGATTTTATGCCAGAAACAACAAAAAAAAACGTATTTTGCAATGCCTATGTGTATGTTGAATCCAAACCAGACCAGCTTTCGAGGTGGCTCAGATCATTCTTGGGCATATACAGAAACTGGACAGATCTCTTCACAATTGTCTGTGTTCAGATTGCAAAAGACATTAACCAATCTATGGCTGTAGTCTAAACGGCATCATAATTTACACATCAGTCAGTTTTTAGGTCTTTCAGGGGCTTTGCTGGACTTGGAGCCGCTCCAAAGGGACAGGTCGAGCCCTGTGCACTAGCATAGCAAATTCAAAATGAAGGGAGACAGGATTATCCTGCGTTTGGAATGCATGACGGGGTCACAACTGGGCACGTCTAAAACTTGCCTTAAAAACTTGAGAAAAAAAACTGAAGAGTTTGGCACCCAAAGACAAGTGCACACAAAGAGAAAAGCAGACGAGGTGAAAAATGGGTGTGAGGATGCAGACTAGAGAAAGGAGAAAGAGAGGTGTGGGGGGGGGGGGGGGGGGGGGGTGAAGGCTCCCTTGAAGATCCTCCAGGGGCGTTGCTAAGGAACGCTCTGTTCAGATCTTGCAGAAAAGGCTCGTGCAGCGAGGGTCGGACAGCAAGCACCCCGAGCCTTGTGTGTTGACAAGGTGCATTAGTCCTGTGTTGACATTGCCTTTAGCCGAATGTCACTTGAAGGAACGCATCCCGGCTCGTTCCTTCATTCTGCGGGCCCGATAGCATGTCGATAATGAACCCAGAAAGCCAGTTGATAATGTCTGTGTTCCCCAGTTATCTGATTGCTCTGGTAGCAAGAGCAAATGACGGTGAAGCTAAACACCATTGATCCGGCTCTCCACGCAAATTAACAGCTCCCTGCAGCCTTCTGCAATGGTTTCCACATCTGCCTTCTTTTTTCATGTGGATGCAATCAAAACACCAATCAATATTCACCATGCAGGAAACAGGAAACCAGCGGTATTGATGCAATGTAAATTAAAGCATCTCTTTCTCAGATAATTTTGTACTCTAGTGAGCACAGCCACCTTCTATCAGATAAAAACACAAATATAAAATGGTGCTTTATGTCAGGAAAGAAAAACTCCTGCTCAAGTAGGAGTAAACACAGGAAGCCAGGAGTGGATGGGGGACCAGGAAGTAAAAGACATGAAGGCAACTGTGTAGTCTGAAATCTTTTCACGAAGCCATGCATCTCATCCTACATCCTAAAGGGATACTGAACCTCAGCCTTTTAAGACATCTCTGATGTTATATCGTAAGTCATCGACAACAAACGGGTTTAAATTGTGCAAATGTACATTTGTGAAAGATGGGATAGCTGAGAAAGGGACACTTTAATTTACATTGCATCAATACTGCTGTTTTCCGAATTTCCTGCATGGGGAATATTGATTGAAAGGAGATGGATAAAGAACTCCCCATTCAGATTTCCCTACAGGAAACCCTGGATACAGAGCGATGACAGCGTCTGTGTGAGCCTGCGTGTGAGAGGCAGGAGGAAGTGTGCACTGCTAAATGTGTCCCAGGCCGGCAGTCGAGCTCTGAAATGTGCAGGTGCTGAGACAGCTGGTAGCACTGCTCAGTTCTCATTTCCAAAATTAAACAAATTCACAGTCGGGATATTAACGGGTCCTGTGAATATCCCGACCGTGAATTTTGAAGCTGCTATGTGGTTTATTAAAGCAAGTTTCAAACAAGTTGTTATATTGAAATTACAAGACGTCAGATTCCACCAGGTCCCATCACCAGCACTCAAGTGTAATGCAGTAGCCTGCCTGCCTGCTACACAGCTGGTGTGTAGGGGTAAACTAGTTCAATGGAACCTTCCAGAAAATATATTTGATGGATTTCCGTGCTTAACCACGGGATTATATTCGGAAAGAGACGTTATTGATTTTTTTTTTCATGATTTGAAGCCACAGGACAGAATGCCCCATATGGTCTGATCCACCAGGGGGAACTACAGCAAATTTTTTGAAAACACAACACATTCCAGTGCAACTATCCGGATGGACAGATACTGCACTACTCTGGGTAAGCAGAAACATATCTGAATATCATTTTTTGGTGAACTGTCCCATTAGCCGAATGAGCTCCCAGCAGTCTGGGAGTTTACTTATCTGTGAGATGGAGGACTGGGGCGCACTGTTAATAATGTGAATGACACATTCAAAGGTGCTTTGTTTGTGCACTTCTAACACCTCCGCCATTAAAAAGAGGATACGGACTGAGGATCGCAGTGCTCTCCGCCTGGACACGGAAGTTCAGGGAGGTCACTGCTCCCTCTCTCTCTCTGCGTCTGTAGTAAATGCTAATGAATGCAAAATAGGTTCCTGGTATAAAGGCTGTTTCTACAGGGCACAGAATTGGTGGTCTGCTGTTTAATGTGAGGAATAATAATGAATGGGTCTGTCACTTGCAAACTAACATAACATGAGATTTATACAGTTTAATCCGTAAATACTACAGGGACAAAACAGGCTTTTCACATTTCTGCGGGTCATCTGCTTGGGGCTGTCAAACCTATAAAGACAAACAAATGTCCATGTACAGCACCTGCTTTTCAGTCCAAAGCACTGTACTCATGCTCTGAATTCCAATCCCCCACTTCTTCTGATCGTCATGTTGCCATCTGCAACACAGAAATTTGCTTCTGGATCACTTGGTTGCCAGATGCTCTCTCCAGTTTGATGTGGGTACTCCTTTGATGTTCACCTCCCCCAGGAGATAACAACATTTGGGGGTTGGAGGCATCTTTCTGCTCTCAGGCTGGCTAGTGGCATTGACAAGGTCGGGGCTATAAATGAGATTCACTGCATGCCGTGAAAACTCTAAGAATGCTTTCACTGAATGTTTTGTTATCTCTCTGGTCACAATGAAAATGCATCTTCCGTCACAGAAATGTCACCTGTTTAAGCAATATGGTAATAAAAGTTGTTGCATTAAAGGAATGCATTTAGCTGCTATAAATAAGCATACCGGGTACCGCGCATAGGCAAATAGCTGATGTAAATAAGCATACCAGGTACCGCGCGTAGGCAAATAGCTGATGTAAGGCCTCTGTCAGGGATGACAGCATATATAAACGATGCATACATGCAAGTTTATACGCACCAGAGCGCATGAACGTGAGCGTTCCTGGGACCTTTGTCCTTTCTTCACTGAGCGAATCATACAATGTCATTTTGAGTGACGTGTGAGTTCATAATTATACGCTGGGGTGAGTCTCTCCAGGTCTCTCTCTGAAGCAGGGCTCTCAAATCCCCAGCCCACACACAGAAATCTATCCACTAATTTGACATTATAGCACAATAGAATGTAATACTGTAAAACAGCCCAGATAGATTTTTAATAACCTTGTCAGTATGATTATTTGTATCATTGAAACAGCAGGGCTAATCATTAACATTTGTGAACATGACACAGCACACACAGCAAGTGTGACCCAAGAACAAAAATCAATTCAAAATACCAGTTGCCAATTTATACACATGCGGTTTAAATACAGCTATATTGTTTTTGTATTTTTTTTGCCTTCTAATTTTTCCTGCCAATTGCCTTGTTAGTATTTGATTCCTGAACCCAACAACAGCAAATCACTTTAGTTCAATAATCTCACAATAAAATAAGCATGAGACAGTGTATCCACTACTGGTGGCATCAAAGCAAACCACGCGTTGCAAACAACTTCTCGGCAGATGTCTGAAATCTGAACAAGTAAACTTACGGTTACTTTTGTGAGTGAAAATAAAAGTTCTTAGTCATTTAAATTGTGCTACTAGTTTGTATGTTCTTTTCAAATGTCTACTTTCCAATCCCAAAAGGAAAGATGTTCAGGAGTGCCAACAGTTTCAAGAGAAAAGGCTGGTGGGTTTTTGCAGAACCTACTAGAAAATGCACCTGTCTGATCTGCACTCGGGAGATGTGGGGTGAGACGGGAGCCACAGCGTACGATAGGACTAGCAATGCAGCAAAAATGTAACAGAGGAATCAGATGTGGCAGTTGAAGCAAATGGTAGGCTGGAGGACAGCCAAAGCAGGAAAACCATGAGCGTTTTTCTGGGGGATTGAGTGCTGCAGGTTGCTAATATCATCGGTCTAGCTGTGAGAGGCTTAATCCCTACATTGGCAAATACAGATGCGGACCCAGTTAATGAGCTATCACAGTGACGTTTAAGCACCGTTTTAGGTGCTTGAACAGAGCACTGACATGCATGACAGAAGAGCGTTGCCAGTGTTTGGTAGATTACTTGGGAAATGTCATCTGGTACGGATTACAAATAACATAAATGAAAATGTAATTAGTAGTGTAATATTTTAGACTACTTAAAAGGTGTGGTCTGATTACTTTTGGATTCATTCTCACATAACACTGGTTTATTTTGTTCCGTGTAGTGCGTATAATAATCCTAATCTTATAACAACAATAAAATATTACGTATTTTTTTTTACTGACTACTCCTTGTATTATCAACAAAAGAAGCATACATTGCATCTGACTGGTCATAGAAGAATGACATTACATATGTATATACCAGAAGTGGTACACTGACAATTGTCCCATTGAGACAGAGAAAAGAAAAAGTACAGAGTTCTCTGACAGAGATGTCCAGCTCAGTAGCTAAGGGCCATGTTTTTCTGCTGAACTGCAAAAGGAGCACATGTTGAGACTGTTCTTCAGTGAGACTGTTTCGTTTTGGGGTAAGAACATTGTCCCCATGGCTGAACAGCATATATCCAAATTGACTGTGTCAGTGACACTGCTATTTCACAGTTTATTGATATTGTGAGATCTATTGAATGTATCAATACATATGTATTATTTCACATGTTACTAAAGGACAGATTGAGAGCAACATAATGAGGCATCACTCGATACCAAATACTTGCTGTAATGTTCAATAGAACATTATGCTTTTGCAAACCGCAGTTTTGAGAAATCAGTTTTGCATGCTTTCCCAACACAAAATCCACTTTTTGAAAATAATTGATGGTTTACATGGTTAGATTTGGCTTATGCTTTACTCAGTATGTTCATGTTGAATGTGCAGTGCTGAATAACAGATTAAATATTTAAAATTATGAATCAATTCCTATTCTTTTTATGTCCTTTAAGCATTCTGTGACACATTAACAGTTGCTCACCATATTGTTTAATATCAATAATGTTCCCATCACCTACTCAATTCTTACTGACAAGCTATTCCTGTATGCAATTGGATCTGAAAGGCTGGGGGACTAAGTGTTGCTGATGGATTGAAAATCCTTCCCATTGTGGAGAGTGTGGGGGTTGATCTGTAAATTGAATGATTGGAGGACTAACTGGGAGAAAGAGATTTAAAATGCCTAATTAAAATGCATTAGAATACATCTGCCACGCCTAATTAAAATGTAATCATGTAATCTTAAAAAAGTGCAATCCAATTACAGTACATTTGACAACACTAGTAATATGATTACAAGTACTTGATCTTTTAATCTGATTACGTAATTCAGATTGCATGTAGTCCATTACTACCCAACACTGAAAGTTGCATAGTACTTCAAAGTGAGAGAATAGTTGCATAGATTCATTCTGATGCGCACAGCCATGGCAACAATCGAGAGTGTGACAGGATTGAGAGTGCTGCAAGGTATGCCCTGGGAAGCACTGGTTGGAGAAACCACAAACAGCGCCCGTCAATGCCTGCAATGTTTGAACACCAGGAACACTGTGCAAGCAGGCACAGTCGTCCATTTCAGCAGTCTCTTTAATAGGCTAGTGGTAGTTTTTAGCAAATGGGTTAATATTGACCCTTAAATAACTTAAATATAAACCGTATACAAATAAAATGATATTTGCCTATACAATTATATTGTGAATAATTGTTAGAACAGGTTTTCAAAGGCCTATGTCGTTGAACTCAAAATCTCCACCGAAGAGGCAAACGTAATAAAACATTTACATTTTTGACCCACCTTATTACAGTTGCCCCTTAGATGCCACTTGGAATAATGCAGACCCTACCTTCCCATTAGCGTAGGAGAGAACCGAGACAATTGTAACATTTTTCACTTTGTACTCAATTACTAAAAAGTAATTAAAAGTTGTGAAATGTGACTTCAGTCAGTTTGGTGTAGCTTACTACAATTTTTCTGGTCAGACCGGTCCACATTTCACCCTTTTAACAACCACCTACTCAACCCAGGTCTAAGGAAGTTTCTGTAATTAATAGTTTTCGTTGAAAGTATGCTGTTCAGTTTGTCTTTGATATTGCTAAGCATCACACAAGCAAGGAAATGCATTGGTTAAATTGCATTTATTATTTGCTGTTTTTTTTTTTCCCCACATATCTGAATTTTTACATTCTGCTCTCCCAATAGCATAACACCCCTATGCGTGGAACAAATACTTGAGTCGGCTAAAATGTAAAAGCCTTGGCAGCCGTGAATGGGATCGAGGTTAATGGCTGTTGGCAGAAACGGACCACGGAGTTTGCATCATTGACAACAATAACTTTGAACCCTTACTACATCCTGTAGTACTTACTTCTTCTGCATCAATAGGAGGATTAATTGGAAGACGTATCCACAGCCAAGGGGTCCAGGTGGGCAATTAAGCGACGAGTAAGTAAATATCTTGCTAACAAGAGCAGGATGAAATCTTGGTGAAGTCTGGGTGTAATTAGTGGCAAGCTTTGTAGATTATTTGGGGAGGTAATAACTGACTGACAGGAAGATTATATCAACCTCTTGCTGTGGGACGAATTAATTGCAGGTGTAAAAATGGTCAGAGTTAACTGGTAACCCTACTTTTGAAGGATGATCCATAGAAAGGATTCCTGAATTTCAGATCATAGCAGTTTACACTAAATCCAAAATCTTCACTAAAATACTATGAATTTTATTTGCAATATTCCATTAGTATGAAAACACTGGATTAAGCATGATAAATTACAATTCAAACATAAAAAATAAGAGAGATTACCAAAAAATAAAAAGTAGACCCCATAATTGTCTTTAGGCAGAAGATTTATTCAGTGTTTACAGAATCTGAATGAGATGAAAATGGCCTTGAATAATGCCGACCATGATATGAATAGTTCAAATGCCTGATAAGGAGGCTTGGATAATCTTCAAAGAACAAACTGTATTGTCTATGGACCACTAATAGGCATGCACATGCAAATCCTGTAATAAATAACCTAATACAATTACATTTGGGTAATGTTGCTGTCACTGAGTTGGGTCCTTTTATTCAGTTTAGCATTCTGTTTCTATATCTTTTTCCAATTCATTTATTTCAATTTGTCGATCAACAAACACAATGTGCATCTGGCAGATAAAACTACTGGATTATGTTTGTGACATTGACTTAATAGCATCCCTGGGATATCTTAAGCTGCTGCAGCCTGGGTGATTAAATGTGAATTAATTAAAAGATAATTATATAAGGCAAATTCATTATTAGTGTTATGCAATGTTCATGTATTTCTGTCCGTTAGTTATTTTGTAATTTTTGAAATTTATTATTTTTAATTATTTCATATCTGAATTTTCTGTTTATCCATTCATAAGTTATTACATTTGTCTCCCCTGTGATGTTGGGGTTTGAATGTCCTCTGAGCCTGAGTCACTCCCCTGTCTGTGTGCTTCACTATTCGGGTGCTTTCGGGTGTTTCCCACGATTCCTTCTGGCTCACTGTTCTTACTTCCTGCTTTCTCTCCATGTCATGTTGTAGATAGCACTAATTTACTAATAACAACTAACATAGATTTTGTACAGTACTAATTATATTAACACACTGTCTGTCTAACTAACTAACAGTCACTAGTTTTGGGTAATTAGATTTAATCACGTAAACTAACATACCAACATTATCTCCAGTTTCGATTCTGCTGTGTAACTCCGCCTCTCTGTTCCATCACTAATTACTTGCTTTGATTCAATAAAGTATTTGCACCTGCTCTCTGCTATCACTACGTGTCTTAACGCTGTGCAATTGTCTACTCCCTAACCCGGAGCCGTTTGTATTACATGTGGGTTTAAGTGATTCCAGTCCGCGTTTTCATTTCCCCCTTGTTATTGTATTACTATTTACCATTTATTACATTTATGTTCCTCACCTGTTGTGTATTTGTTTAGCCCTCCTCACTCCCTTGCCACGCCTAGTATGTATCTTCCCTGCGTATATTTAAACCGTGGTCTATCTACTTATTCAGTGCCTGTTTATTAGTGATTCCCGAGACACACCTTTGCCCAATTCCGAGTTTGCCTTTGCCCTTTTGATTTGTCACTTTTCTGAGTTTTGGTTTTAATATACGCTTTGTGTTTTCAATATCTCTCTTTGTACCCTTTGTACTTTTGCCTTTCTGCCCTTCTGGATTTTTGACTTTGGACTGTTTATTTACCATTTTTTTTGCAACTCGATTTGGCACTGTGTTTTTCGGATTACCTAGCTTTGACACTGAATAAACTATAATTCCTGATTATCCCTTGGTCTGCGCTTGGGTGCCTGAACGGACATATTTAATTGTTTTCTAATGAAACCCTTGAAAAACCTCTGTCAGTTGCATTGTTTGGTTTTAGCAATATACCAGCAATATACAATATCTGCTCATGTGAAATTCAAGTTGGATATTTTGAGGCACAATGCCTAAATCTGCCAGATGTTGGATGTAGGCCGACTGATTCCAGATAATAATACAGTAAACAATGGAAAGAACAGGGCATTCAGCTAATCTTGCCTCATCATATATCAACAGCCCAAAGAGCATCCAGCAGTTGTGAATCCTGTTACACCCCAAGGGTTCATGTGAGCCAGGTAACTCCCCTTCTCACCCCTCTATTGACTATCAACATCAGTGTTTTAAACGGCAGCTAATGGGACTGCATTATCTAATATCGCCTGTCAAGTCCACCTCTTTTTCCCTCCAAAGGACGCAAGGACAACTCAATTTCTCTCCAACTCAAACTTTTATTTTTCTTTTGGTTGGTTGGTCTTTTCAACACAATAGTCAACACAATAGGTTGTAAACCTTTAAAGACAGAGAAACAAAAGTTAACATCTTAAACATTTTAAATTACTCAATCTTAAGTCTTTTAAATGGCATAAAGAATAATACAATTACATGAGGTGTCCACATTTTAAATGGAATAAAGATAAATCCTCATTTTTAGTAAGGTTTTAACATTTAACAGAAATGTAACATTTTTACCTTTGTAAAAGGTAAAAATCCTTTCCTATCCTTTTGGATTCTAAACTTTCAGGGTTCTTTTCAAGCTCAAAATGAAATATCTTAGTGCAAACTCATTAAGCACAAAATCAATTAAATAAATGCTGCAGTGCTTTCATTAACCAATCACACAGCAGTTAAACATAAACTTGACCATGTTAAACAACAGTTCAAACATCATGAAAGCAAATAAAACATTTCACCAACCATTGGCGTCTTTGGACTGAATTTATCAGTGGACTTGGAGCTTCTTCTCTCTGCAAATTGTTTGGTTGAATGACTGAGCTTCCCCCAGTCCTTCTCAGGTGCTCTAAATCAGTGCTGATGACTGCTCAGGCGACAAGCAGCCTGTTTGCTGCTACTGGTGCACTCTGGGAAGTGTAGTTTTTCAGACCCACTCCTTTTTCAGGCATTCTGTGCCTTCTTGATTATATTCCTGAGACTTATGTTGAAACTGTGATGTGAGACCAGGGATGAACGATTTGGGAAACTAATCTAATTGTAATTTTTCAGACTAAAATTATGATTGTGATTCGATTTTAAATTATTTTAAAAGTCCCTTTCCTTACCGGCAACTGAGCCTATGGTATCCTAATCACAGTGAGAATTCTACATGGCGATATGGTAGTCTTGTGTTTCATTTGGCGCTTCCGCCTTGAGAGATCTGCCAGGCCGCTGCAGACGGCCAGGCCGCAAATTCAGCTCAGCCAGCCACAGATTATGTGTACATACAACTTCACAGACAGGTTTTCTTTCATGTCATTTTTTAAAAATCTATAAATCTATGTTACTGAGCTAGCTAATTTGCTAAACCTGACACGATTTGCTTTGTAGTTCCACAAGCTGCTGCCCTCCAGCTCCAACTCCCAGGAGGTCAGCAGTTACAGAGATACTCAAACCAGCCTGTCTGGCACCAAAAATCACGCCATGGCCAAAATCACTGAGATCAAATGTTTTCCCCATTCTGATGGTTGATGTGAACATTCACTGAAGCTTCTGACCCATATCTGCATGATTTTATGCATTGCATTACTGCAACACAATTGGCTGATTAGATAATTGCACAAATAAAAATATGTAAAAGTGATGAAGTGATCACTGATTGTACACTTCTGCTGCTGTAGCTCATCCACTGAAGAGGTTTGATATGTTCAGAGATTGTTGTAATGTGTGGTTATTTGCGTTACTGTCACCTTCCTGTCTGGCCCTTCTCCTCTGACCTCTTTCATTAATGAGGCATTTTTGCCCGCAGAACTGCTGCTCACTGGATGTTCTTTTGTATTTCGCATCATTCTCTGCAAACTCTAGAGACTGTTGTGTGTCAAGATCCCAGGAGATCAGCAGTTTCTGAGATAGTCAAACTACCCTGTCTGGCACCAACAATCATTCCACAGTCAAAGTCAATCAGATCACATGATATTTTCTCTGAAAAACAACTGAACCTCTTGGCCACATCTAAATGCTTTTATGCCTTGGTACCACATGATTGGCTGATTAAATATTTGCATTCACAAGCTGGTGCACAGGTCTACCTAATAAAGTGCTCAGTGAGTGAAAGTATTCTTTGCTTGTGATTCTAATCTGGCTGTTACCATGGAGAAAGTAAAAACAGTTGGGTTCACTTAAATATTCTTGATTCCGAATTGAAATCGAATGTTTGAATTTGTTAGCCACACCTGCACTTTTTGATGACAATTCAACGTTTTAGATAGAAAATTATCATTTCCATTATAATATATTCATGAATTTTTTTAATTTTTTTTTTAGCTCTTCAAAAGCTCAAAAAGTATATGTATACAGCACATAAATATGAGGAGTATTATTATTATTATGCAGGAACAGATTAGCATCAGCATTATTGCTGTAGGATTGGGTTTTATCTCCGGGTCCTTGAAAGCAATGTTAGAGAGTAAACCTACCTAAGGGCAGTGGGCCCCTGGAAACATACTGTGCTCAGTCTGAGAGCCCAACCAACAGCGCAAGAAACAAGGACAAAATGGCTGCCTGTGTCAAAACAATAGGGGGCTGTGTCAGAGTTACACCAACTGAGACGGGATTAACCTACTTTAACTGTCTTAAAATATAGATAGTCCAGAGGCGCCTATCAGAGACCTTGATTCATGTGAATACACGCAGCAGATTCCCCAGGTGAATAAAACCAAAGTCAGGCACAGCTCCAGTGCGCTTTAGCGAAAGGTCAGCTTGACATGTTTTCAGAAACTCATAATTCGTTGACCGTAAAATCAGGCAAGGCCGAATTAGCAAATGCTGTCCAAGCCAAAGACACTCGGATATAAACACGTTTATTCACTAATCCTCAGAGCCGTGCTTGTTTTCTCTTCCCTCAACAGCATGCTTTACTGTCCAAGGGTTTCGTGTGAAAGTGAATCAAACTTTAGGCAGGAATGCTTTTAGTTATTATAATCAAACTGGTCAAATTTGTTGGGTTTTCAAATGCACTTTTTACTTTTGCCATAGCAACAGTACCTTTTTAGAAACAACCTTCAATCTTGGGCAGTATTTTTGAAGCACTAACAGGCTCGTGACATATTACAGAACACAACAAATAAAGAGATGGCATTTTTTTGTTTCGCCATACCCAGCTTTGTGTAAAGGATAAAAGATGAGAAAGCAGCACTTTTGTGGCAAAACTTGAAAGTCCTCTTGAATAGGACCATGCAGAGGCACACTGCAAGCATCAAAGTCTGTGCAGCTTCTTGAATGTAGCTGAGGTACATTTCCCATGATGCAGTCTCTTGATCGCTCGCACCGATTCGTGCCGCCATTTAGAAAGGGGAACTGCACAGGGGATGTCAAAAGAGCGCTGGTAGAAGAGGGAGGCAGTAATGGCAACACCGGCAGCAAGAGAAAGCGTAGAGGGTGAAATCCATTCGCTTACACCTGAAGTTATCGCTCTAAAAAATAACCAGGGGGTGCCCAAAGCAACGCTTTCCACTGCTGGACCTGGGTTTCTGTGCCCATTAAGAATTTTGGGATTTTCACACGGGCAAGAAACGCAAAGGGAGCGTGGTGCAGCAAAGCCACCTGTCTGAGCCAGTGCGACACGACATTCATCACCCGACATTTCATACAGCCACTCACAAGCGCTATTCCTGGGTAATATTTTATATCAGCGCGCTTTAATGTGCATGTTCCTCAGGATAATGGAAAGCCTTTGTGACGGCTTTACGATGTCATCACTCTGCCTTTCCCGTCACCCTGTTTAGCTGCTGAATTCATTCAGAGAGGGGCCCGGCCTACAGAGGAGCCTCTGCTGGGGAACGAGTGGGGCGGCAGTGCTGCACGCCAGCCTGTCCGTCTGTGAGCCTTTCAGACTGATTCATGTGAGAAATTCCCTGATACCCTGCTCCCTGTACTCGTTTGCCGAGTGATTACTGGCACAGGCCAAGAAGGAAAACATGTTGGTTTTAACTGTGAAGTAGGTTTTGTTGGAATGTTTTTGTTTGTTTTTTTCGGAAAAATTCTCAATTCTAAACTCCATTGCTACCAGTAGTGATTGTTCAGTTGTGATCTCCCACTTTAAAGGGTTAACTGGAAATCCATTGCGGGCCCCATTAACCTCAACAAACCAGTTGTAAAAAAAAAAAATGAAACTGCAAGAACAGGAGCTCAGGGTAGAGCACCCATTTGGAAACTTCACCAGATAAAGACGATGAACATGTCCAATTCATTTTTCTGTATCAGCTCAAGAGTACATACAATACATCTTGAGAAACTTTTTCTTCATCTAGTGCCTCCCTGTGTGCTGATTTCTTTAAGCTATTGTGTTATGAGGACAATACCGCGATACTTTGTGGATGAATCAGGGACAGATTAAGTCACTCTCCCACACACACCGCATCGGCGTCCACACTGTGCAGTCTCTGTCTCCAAATTGTAAAACATGGCGGCACTGGTAAACGTGACATACAGGTCCATGTTTTTTCTACAGTCTATCGTTGTGACACAATTCAATAGCCACAAAAAACTAAGACCAAAAAGCCTCGCATATCAAGACTAGCCCAATTTATAATGCTGTGATAGGTAGCAAGTGAATAGTGTTTAACACCTTAAGTCTCACTGGCCCAGTTTGGGGTTTGCATTCATTTGCAATCAATATGGTAACAGGACATACCATTTTAAAGTGTTAAAAATCTGTATAACCTATTTTAAGTTGCCATTGCTTTAGCCACAATAGTTCCTTATTTTGTAACATGTGGGTGGCAAAACAAGCCAAGGGGGACCTTGCCTTCTCTGCATTTTGGAAATCCATATACTACACCAAATAAGGTAATCTCAGTGTCCTTTTCACGGCAAGCATCCAGTGAACCAACTGCTTAATAATGAAATTCTAAAAACTCAATACAATGTGTCATGATCTGTGTTTTCTGTTCTATGGCCTTTCTTTTTCCGTTCTTTGTTTCCCTCTGTGGCCACCGTAGTCTGTCTGCTGTGTCATTTACCTTCATTCATTCATTTTGTCTGTGTTCTATTAGTGTCTCCGCCTCCCCCTCCATATTTGTACTTCTTTCCGGTCTCCTTTCATTACACCCACATGTCCCTTATTTTAATGTTTTTTTTCTGTCTGTTTCTGTATCAACCTGTTTCGTTTTCAACCACCGCTTCCTGGACCTTCCATTTGTATTTCTTTGACCCGCTGTTTTTGGATTCTTTGGTTTACCAGTTTATGTTTTTGGATTTTGACTTTGTTTATCTGCCTGTCTGAACTGCCTTCTCATTTTTGGACCTTCAGCCTGTGACCTCGACTACCCGCTGGATTACCTGTGTTATTTACCTCTGCTTCTATTACCACTGCCTGTACTCTGTTAAACCTGTTTTCTGGTTATCGAACCTCGCCTGTCGATTCTGCTGCCAACTTAATAAAGACTCTGAACTAGGGTTCCTTGCTATTGGGTTCCTTGTTCTGAAGCCTGACAAGAATGTCCATTGTTTACTGGAGGATGTCTCTGGAGGAATTATCATTGCTGTCCGTTTCACATTTGCATACCTCTACAAAAGTACTTCTACATAGGAATGCGATTATCTACCTTTTGTGTAAGCTCTTTGAACAGGATAAGGCCATTTTCAAAGTTATTGGACTCGCAACATGAGAAAATGTGTTATATGGCTGGGATACACAAATGTTTCTGGTTCTCATTCTTACCCTCTAATCAGGGACTGATTTAGATATGGAATATCAGGTGAATGGAGTCACTTTGTAATAAATGAAGATCAATCAATTAACTACCGGTAGAAAAGTGAAACTGTAGTATTACCTTCCCTTGATGGCAAGGTGGGTTTTGAGATATTTTTCAAGCATCTCAGAGTAGGAGTGCTAATCTCAACAGGAATCATATCACATGCCTATACACTTTACTACTTAACTGGCCTCAGATCATCACTCCCGCTCTGAGACACTTTGGCTGTGATCTCAGTTCTGTGCCTTATATTCTGATCACAATGCCACCAAGGCTCTCTTCAGGAGCTGAGATTAAAAATGTAGTCACTGTTCCAAGCCCTTTTATTATGTGATCACAAATGACAGAGAACCTGGACATTTAAACCCATACCCGGGGGCCAGGCTGGGTTACCAGTCATCTCAGACCAAGGAACTGGGGGGATATGAGGTTGCGGGGGCCTCGGCATTGCCCTTGCCAGGGGGGTGCTCTGGGGGCTCCTGCATGTGCACGACAGCTCCGCTAACGGCGTCTGAAGGCGCAAAGACGAAGGGGGCGACATTCCACTTAACAAGAAGCTCGGAATATTTAGGCGTGTCTAAGGCGAAGCGATATGACCAGCATGCCGTCCCATTAAGTGTGATGCAGTGCATCCGATAAGACAGCGGTGTGAGAGGCGCCGCTCATTTCAGGTAACAAAAACTGACAGTGACTACGAATTATGTATTACTTAATGCATAATCTGTTTTTTTCATGGCGCTGTTGACAGCAGAATAAATGGTGTTTTGAGGAGGACATCCGTCAAGACGGCTCAAGCACAGAGTAGATACGTTATCTTATTCCTAAAAAAAGGAACTGGCTTGATCATAAACAGGTAGTCACATTTTCCCCCACCCCCATGAAACCATCAAGTCACACAGAGAACAAAATCCTCTCTGCAGCTAAAAGCAGTCTAAGTGTCTAATGCGGACAGCAAGGGGAATTTCAAGATGATCTGTGTAATAAATGGCAAAATTGGTGTGATAGAATATTAGCTCTGAGGTATCAGGAAAATTGCAGCATCTTGAGAGAACTTTGTTCCTGCCAAGATCCACTTTGCATCTGTTATGGATTGTTTTTCAATGAAGGAAGTGCATCCTAAAGTGTACAGGAGGACTGGTGGGAAACTTGGGAAGTGGGGCTGGAAGGTTTGGGGGTTGGGGGGAGGGGCATGCTTTGAGAACCGCTGGAGCGAAAAAAACACCAAGTGAATAGACATATGGCGAAGATCAAATGCACATCACCAAGGGAAATCCGGGAGATAATTAGAGACTTCTTATTAATTCGACTGAGGTATTTAAAGCTGGGTTTGCTTCACACAAACATCTCCTGAAAAATCTGTCCATCGGAGACTGGAAATTTACATTGGGATTTTCTTTCCATTTTTCTTTTTTTATCTCAAAGGTGATAGCTGAATGACTTGTCGAGGCCTCGCATGGCTGTGGTTTCTGATTAAATTTGCGGGTGATGTCGATTAGGCGAAGGACAATATGAATTCAGACACTTTTCAGCACGTCTGTCAATATTGTTATTTCGCTAACCTTGAGGGGGTTGGGAGGCTGCCCTAAAAACAGTCTGTTTACAGATGGTGCCCGAGTGGCCCACACAACTATGCATTTCCCAGGCCAAGCCGAGTGTCTTGAATGGTAATATTATTGTAAAAGGAGACGGCTCTACTTCAGCTATCTCGCGCAACTGCTGTCAGTTATAAAAGTGCCGCCAGGGAACCTGAGATGATGACTTGATATTCTGATTAGGCTATGTGAGGAGTGAGACTCGTTGCAGATTTGCTCTTTATCTCTCTCACTTTCTATCTCAGTTATGCTCTGCAGCAGACAGATTTTGCATCCCCTTTGGATTATATTTTTTCATCTTTGGCTGCACTATGAAGTTTAATTGCTGCTCTCCTACCCCTCAAATATGATTTTGAACTATAGTCACATGCTGATACACTGTGACCAAGGATGAATAACATAACTTGTTTACTACCCGTTATCAAAAATCCAGCCAAAAAACTTTATGGATCCCCTATATACACCAATGGGCCAAAACATGGCATATTATGACCACCTGCCTAATATGCTGTTGGTTCCGCTGAGGCATGGACCCTACAAGACCTTGGATTTTGTCACCCAAGTGACAGTAATCAGAGAGAACTCCTTTTACGCTTAACTATTTTTATTTGAAAATAGGAGAGGTTAGCACACACCATTCAGATGTGCTATAAGTCTCAAAAGTAATTTCACAAGACAACATCTCTGTTCCCCATCCTTGAGTCAAACAGGTGTGGGGTGGGCTTTGCTAAGTGAAGGTGCACAAAGTTGTCTCATATTAATTAGAATGCAAAACAACCTGGGAGCTGATAAGCTAATTTCTCTGTTTTAATGAGTCACACAGCTAAAAATGTTCACAAGGAAACACCTTTGTCATGTTCCTTAAACCATTCTCAAACAATCTATGCGATGTGGCAGAGCACATTATCCTGCTGAAAGAGGTCACTGCCATGGGGAAATACAGAACATTTTCCAGAGCACACCACCAGTTCGTCTTCAGTGCATCCCCGTGCCATCTCTTCTGTAGGTAAACGGTTAACACATACCTGGCAGTCCACATGAAAATGGGACTCATCAAACCAGGCAACCTTCTTCCATTGCTCCAAGGTCCGGTTCCGATGATCGTGTGCCCATTGTAGGTGCTGGGGTTAGCATGGGCACTGGTCTGCAGCTATGTGGCACCATATGCATGTGTTGTGACACATTCCTCCCGTAACCATCATTACAATTTTCTGTGACTTGTGGCACAGTAGCCTTTCAGTCGGGTTGGGCCAGATGGGATAGCTGTTGTTGCCCTTGAGCATCGATGACCCTTCGGCGCCCGATACCGGTTCATGGATTGTCCCTCCTTGGACCACTGTCGGTAGGTACTCACCACTGCTGACCGGGAGCACCCTACAAGCCTAGCCATTTCGGAGATTCTCCAACCCAGTTGTCTGGCTATATCAATTTGGCTCTTGTCAAAGTTGCTCATATCTTTACGTCTGCCCATTTCTCCCAAAACAGGAGCTACCCTGGACCCCTCTACATTACATTATTGGCATTTGGCAGACGCTCTTATCCAGAGCGACATACAATTGATTAGACTAAGCAGGAGACAATCCTCCCCCGGAGCAATGCAGGGTTAAGGGCCCAACGGCTGTGCAGATCTTGGCTACACCGGGATTAGAACCACTGACCTTGCGTGACCGAGTCATTTACCTTAACCACTACGCTACCAGCTGCCCCGTCTTGGCGGGGAACTTCACCCCAGGCCGGGGGATTTGTATATGGGTTGCCAGTCAGCTTTCATATGGACTGTGCCACACAGCCTGTTACAAGCTTTTAATTAATCAGCTCTCTCAAGACCATTACTGCTGTCTTTGTTTACCGAACACAATGGAGGCCTAGTTCTTACAGTGCTTGTACTTTATACAAGCGACAGGGCTCAGGCTGTAAGAGCAGTCGTCTGGCAGTCGGAGGGTTGCCGGTTCGATACCCCGCCCGGGCTGTGTCGAAGTGTCCCTGAGCAAGACACCTAACCCCTAAATGCTCCTGACGAGCTGGTTGGTGCCTTGCATGGCAGCCAATCGCCGTTGGTGTGTGAGTGTGTGTGAATGGGTGAATGAGAAGCATCAATTGTACAGCTCTTTGGATAAAGGCGCTATATAAATGCCAACCATTTACCATATAAATTTCAAGTTCTTGTAAATGGCTGTCAGTATACAGTACACAGCAATAAAAACAGACCTGTGTCATGCTACGCACAGAATTATTGAGCCATAATATTTTTCAGATTCTTTAATGGTGCAGCATTTACAATGCTTGCAACACAAGAGCATTATATTACTAGCATTCCAATTAAAGCGGCAAGAAAAGGTAAGCAGACCCTTCGAATTACCTGCATTTATGTATACATATACATGGTCTAATCTTCATCTACGTCATATGAACACAATAATGAAGGCAAACAATCTGTCTTAACTAATAACACAAGAAGCATCGGTTGATGTGAACCATGCCTCACAAAAAAGAGATCTCAGTAGACCTACGATCACCAATGGTTAGTTAGACAAATTGTCTATAAATGGAGATGATTTAGTACTGTGGCTACTCACCCTAGAAGTTGGTACCCAGTTAAGATTACTCCAAAGACACAACGCAGAATGCTCAAAGTGGTAAAAAAAGAACCCAATAGAAGAAAAACATTGAACGCCTCCATGGCACGACACCATGGAGGAAGCCACTACTCTCAAAAATAAAAAGAATAAGCCAAAATGCACTATGACAATCCACTACTGGGATTCTTTTTGTGAACTGATGAAACAAAGGTTGAATTGTTCGGGAAGATCACACAGCACTACGTAAGGTGTAAAAAGGATGCTGCATACCAACATGAAAACATGATCAGGCAAACACACCGTGTGAGATTCCTCTTTGCAAGCACAGACTACACCTCTACACCTGCTGTAACTCCACTCACTGACATCTGACGCTGACACTGACATCCTTCTGTTGTGATGCTTGTGATGCCCCTTTCTCACCCCCTACTCGACCCAGCTCCTGGTCCAAGCGATGGTTCTGTCCCGCCTGGACTACTGCAATTCCCTCTTGGCTGGCCTCCCAGCGTCCGCCATCAGACCCCTCCAACTCATCCAGAATGCAGCAGCTCGTCTGGTCTTCAACCTTCCCAAATACTCACACGTCACCCCCCTGCTTACTTCCCTCCACTGGCTGCCTGTCATGGCTCGCATCAAATTCAAAACATTGGTGCTAGCCTTCCAAGCAGTTAAAGGGTCTTCCCCAGCTTATCTGCAAAAAATCATCAGACCCTACACCCCTGCCAGACCTCTTCGTTCAGCCTCCACAGGCCGCTTGGCACCTCCCCCTCTCAGAACCTCCACCTCACGCTCACGACTACTGTCTGTTCTGGCTCCACGGTGGTGGAACGAACTCCCCGTTGAGGTCAGAACTATAGAATCTCTCCCCACCTTCAAGCGCAAGCTGAAGACACACCTCTTCAAGCAGCACCTCTCCCCATCCCTCCCTACCTCCCTGTGAACCTTAATTGTTGTCTCTGTGACTTGCTTTGTGTATCGGTATTTTTAGTTGGCTAGGTAAGCAGTGTTTGGATAGTTAACTTTGGTAACTTTTGCTCTGTTTGTTTGTTTGTTTGTTCAAAAAAAAAAAAAAAAAAAAAAAAAAATTGCCCTTGTCCTTATCTTTGTTGTACAGGTAGCAGTTGAAATTGTACTTACCTCTAGGGTCTTTCAGCGAACTTATCCCTGGTTATGGGTATGCACTTTGTTGTACGTCGCTCTGGATAAGAGCGTCTGCCAAATGCCAATAATGTAATGTAATGTTGTGCAGGTTTTACTGCAGCTTTCAGTTGTTTTTATCCCTTCAATCTGCTATGGTGATGGTCTGAATCCTTCCACTTTTTCTCCCTAATGAAATCCTTTGATGTGTTGGCAGTGTGTTTTGGGTCATTGTTTTGCTGCATAAAGAAGTTCCTCCCAATTAGTTTGGACACATTTCTCTGTAAGTCGGCAGACAGAATGTTTTTGTAGACTTCCAAATTCGTCCTGCTGCTACCATCATGAGTTACGTCATGAGTTAAATAAAGATTAGTGAGCCCACTCCAGAAGCAGCCATGCAAGCCCAAGCCATGACAGTTCCTCCAACTTGCTTCACGGATGAGCTTGTTTTTGGATCATGAGCAGATCCCTTATTTCTCCACACTTTGGCCTTTCCATCACTTTAGGACAAGTTAATCTTGGTCTCATCAGTCCATAAACCTTTGTTCCAGAACCTTTGTGGCTCATCTCTTTGTACTTTGTACTTCTTTGTCAATTAGAATCTTGTGATCTAGCCTCTATATTGCTGCTCTTCTTCGAACGGTTGATTGAAATGCCGTCACCCCTTCACCTTGGAGATTGTTTGTGATGTCACTGACTGATGTGTTGAGGTTTTTCTTCATACCTCTCACAATGTTTCTGTCATCAACTGCTGTTGTTTTCCTTGGTCGACTTGTTCGATGTCTATTGCTCAGTCCTCTCTTTTCTAAGCTTCAAAATGGCTTGCATTTCTTGCAATGACAGCTCTTTGGTCTTCATGTAGGTTTAACTTTTCTAACACAAATGCAGTCAAAACTCAAGGCTAAAACAAAAATTAGACATTTAGAACTATTTATTGTTCAACCAATCAATCTAACAGAACACATCCGGGCAACAAGAAACATCCATCAGTCACATGCTCCAATACTTTTGCTCCCCTAAAATTGCGTGGTCATATAAAAGCTGATATTAAATAAAAGCTGAAATTCAAATCTATCATCTCATGCACATCTTTTGACCTCAAACTCAGATGTCTTCAGTGTATAGCAAGGAATTGACATTGCTGTTATAATACATTTGTAGGGGACTGTATGGTTATACAAAGAGTCTAATGATTCCAATCTTATAAACCATACAAAAGGAGACTATGTTCAAAAATAAATGTTTTGCATTGTTACACCAGACCACGAAATGAAACCTTTCAAAGTATGTGGTTTTAAATGGGTTTTAGCACCCTCATAAAGCCTCATTATTCACAAAGGGCATAGGAAATGTAGCGTAGCGGCCTGTAGCGTAGCGGTTAAGGTAAATGACTGGGACAGGCAAGGTTGGTGGTTCGAATCCCAGTGTAGCCACAATAAGATCTGCACAGCTGTTGGGCCCTTGAGCAAGGCCCTTAACCCTGCATTGCTCCAGGGGAGGATTGTCTCCTGCTTAGTCTAATCAACTGTATGTCGCTCTGGATAAGAGCGTCTGACAAATGCCAATAATGTAATGAAATGTTTCAGCTGTAAATGGTATCAGTCAACTGGGCCTTGGTGGCTTTGTACTATTATTTTATTTTAGCATTCATATTGAGGCCTTCACCTTTTTAAAATGTAAAGAGGGTGAAGAGTTGCGATTCCTTCTTGATTTCCCTTGAAAAATTAGCTCTCCAGTCTCCGAATGTTCTAAAGATAGACGCTAAGCATGAATGTCACTGTAGCTTTCCCTCCTTGTTGTAATTTTAAGTGTGAAATGAGCTGAATCGTTCCCATGAATCTTAGTTCCTGATTGCGCATTGTGTAAAGACAAGGCAGTCTCTATTTAGCAGGTTTAATGGGGTGTAAATAACAGATTTTTTTTTTCAAAACAGTTATTTCATGGTTCATCAAACCAGTCCAAACCAATAAAACGGGGCCTGTGCTAGGTTTTCTAGCATTGATCTGGAGCAAAATAGATTTTGTAGAGGGAGTTAAGTTAAAAAAAATTTTTTGATAGATTAATCATTGCATTTTCTGCTTGGTCCAGTCTGAAAAATATATCCCACTGCTTTTTTCAGGGAAGATTCTGGAACTATTTAAATATAACTGGAAAGTTATGGATTGAGGTGGTAAAAAATGTGGTATAACAACTTTTTGTAGAACTTAGCAAGTATACAGTTTGATCTTGCTCTGTTTTTTCTTGGCTGAGTAGCTTTTCTTTTTCTTTTTTAGCTGAGTAGTGTTAGTAGTAGTTTTGCGTTGTTTGTTTGGGTAGTTTGATGTTGTGTTAGCTGATAAGCTTCACTTTGTGTTAGATCACCACAGGTATCAAAAATGTTTCAACATTGTAAAAGAGAATGTCTACAAGTTCTTGAAGATTGTAAAGCTGTAATGTTCCTGTTGGTACCCAGGCAATTTCACATGCATCAACATCGCTTTCCATTTCATATGGAAATGAGAAACACGACTAAGTCTTAGCTTAACTGAAAATCATTGTAATGCCCTTCAAAAATAGCAGGGATCACTGACTTTCAAGAGTAAACCAGAGCAGGGTTGGCCACAGATCTGGGTCCATGGGGATCCCAGTCATGAAAAGGATACCCTTGGATCAGTAGTAAATCTGGACTGCACTTCTGTATTCACCTGACCTGTGTAGCAGATAGCGTATTATGGTACGAGCATTAGCATAATTCATTGAAAGGGAGAGGTTTGAGTGACAAAAGGTACACTATCTATTATGCTGAAATAGGGAACGCAACAATGGCCCAGCCATCTGACACCAGACACTCCACTGAACCCTGACGATATTGCATACCCGAAAATCAAACCTTGCACCACGTTTTGTGCCACCCTTCTTTAGTCAAAGGCCCCATTCATGTCATTGTGCCCTGATGTGTCACACACAGTAGATAAGCAGGCAATTCAGCGAAGCACAGATATGCTAGTTTCATCTGAGCTGAACCAATTTTGCTTTTGTGTCGACCTGCCTTCTTGCCAAGGCTCAAATTCTAATGTTCATTTGCTGTTCTGTAGATGATAGCAAGATACCTTTTTGTTCCCGCAGTGCAAAGGCTCATGCAAAATGAGGAATTGTTTAATGTTTGCTGAGGTATTATAATGATTAAGGTAATTTCCTTTGGTAGAGTGTCTGCGTGGCACATTCAGGTCAGTTTGGAGTAATTAAGAGCGATATTCTGTTCTCCCAGATAACCTTTAAATTAGAGTGGTGACATTGGCTCAGGAGGTAACAGCAGTCGTCTGGCAGTCGGAGGGTTGCCGCTTCAATCCTGCCCTGGGTGTGTCAAAGTGTCCCTGAGGAAGACACCCCCAATTGCTCCTGACAAGCTGGTCTGTGCCTTGCATAGCAGCCAATCGCCGTTGGTGTGTGCGTGTGTGTGTGTGTGAATGGGTGAATGGGAAGCATCAATTGTACAGCGCTTTGGATAAAAGTGCTATGTAAATGTAGACCATTTACCTCTGACATTTGTTCTCACGAGAAGAAAGATTTGCTCAGCATACATCATCATTAGTGGGCATAAAAGTCACACACATCACAATTATGCTCACATTTAGGCAGAAATAATCATTTCCTTGTGTAATTTAGGTGAGAACAGAATGGCTTGCCGGGCCTGTAGGGTTAATTAGTAATAGGAATGAATCTTTTGATTGAATTCCCTTGAGTTGCTTAATTAAACCCCTCCACAATGTGTGGGTGTCAATAAATCCTCCTAATAGCCCGCCACTCTCAGAATAAACCTTCTGGTGTATTACATAGCCACGTGAACACATGGCAAAGAACAGGAAAAAAATCCTGTGGAGTAAACTATCCCCTCTGTCCAGTGTGGGTCTCTGCAATTTCACAGAGTGTGAGCACTGTGGTATCCATGTGCGAAAGTCAAGTGGGCCATGAATGAGATCTGAGCAAAAGTTTTACAGATGCTCATGGCGATATGGCTGAGTTTCCCTGCTAGGTCAGCTTCCTGAATATCAGGAAGTTATCAAAGGATACTCCTGTATTTTCGTAGGCCTAAACGGAGTTTCCTAAAGAGAAGTTTGGTTGAATTAAATACACAAGGGCAGCAAGCAGAATAGTGCCATGGATGGTGCAGTGGGTAGCACTGCCACCTCGCAGCAAGGAGGTCCTGGGTTCGAATCCCTGTCAACCGGGGCCTCTCTGTGTGCAGTTTGCATGTTCTCCCCGTGCTTGCGTGGGTTTCCTCCTGGTACTCCGGTTTCCTCCCACAGTCCAAAGACATGCAGGTTAGGCTGATTGGAGAGTCTAAATTGCCCGTGGGTATGAGTGTGTGAGTGAATGGTGTGTGTGTACCCTGCAATGAACTGGCAACCTGTCCAGGGTGTATTCCTGCCTTTCACCCAATGTATGCTGGGATAGGCTCCAGCCCCCCTGTGACCCTGTTCAGGATAAGCGGGTTAAGATAATGGATGGATGGATGGATGGATGGATTTTCATTAGGTCAAAACAGATTGTGTGTGTGAGGGTGTCTCGGTGGCGCAGCCTGTAGAGCACTGACCGCATGCTCATTGCGAGCCGCGACGTCGGCAGTTCGAATCCGACCGTCCGACATTTGTCGCATGTCTTCCCCTCTCTCTCGCTCTCGTTCTTCCTGTCTCTCTATACTATATACTGTCCAATAAAGCTGAAAAAGGCCTAAAAAATAACAGATTGTGTGTGACCACACCCATACATAGACGTGTTACAGACCGCTTGATCATCTGATCCTCGTGATCCAAGGCGGATACTTGAATGTTCAACCCTGGTCTATAGGAAACCATATGTAGCATATGGTTGTGGCAACATTAAAATGACATGCAGAGCAACTTTTAACTTAATTTAATCTAGTTCAATCATCTCTAGTTGAGGAGCCATATTCAATCCATTATTCTCTGTTTTTGTATAGCACTATTTACGAGCAGCAGTTCATAATGGACAAATGGACATTTTACAGGTTTGTTTTACTAACAAACTAAAAAATGATTCCGCAGCCCCATAAAAAGCAGTCAAACAGAACCCCTTGAAAATGGTAAGATGCAACAAAGAATAGCTCAATAAACAGTCTGTTACTAGCAAACATTAATGCATTCAGACATTATGGTGCGTCTAGCACAGCCAGTAATTTAGCTCAATACCCAATCATTAATGTTCTACGGCCCACTGCATGAGCAGGATACATTGAGCCAAATGAGAGGCTATGAACACGGTTTCTGTACGATCAGGGCCCTAACAGTGGCACATCTTTACAAATACAAAGCACTCTGCCGTGTGATTTCCGGAGGGAATCTCAGAGAAAAAAAAAGGAAAGATTCAGACAAACCAAAACACAAGACAACCAAGTCCATGCTAGAAACAGAATACAGCAGAATACAGAATAATTTAGCTCAAGTACAGCCTTTCCAAAGCATACATTTCCAAACATGGGTGAGCCAGGTAAATGAACATTTCCGACGTTCGTCCCAGTTCTTTGTATCATGAAATGAAATTCCTCTGAAATAACAGTTCTTGTGAGATTAGGGTTCACATATCCACAAAAACATTCATGATACACAGTATACAGAAAAGCATGAATTGGTTCTTATATTTTATGTACATTGAGCTTAGGCTTTAGTGTATAAACTGCCTAATGGATAATACTTCCAAGATACTCTGAAATTGCTAGAGCTGTTGGTTCTACCTAGTAGTTACTTGATTGAATATTCTCACTAATTGGGAAGAGACCCAACCCCTGGAGACCCAAGCCCCTTATTACAGGGCAGGAATGGAAACAAGTTATACTTCTGGCATTCATTTGAATATTCCTGTTATACTGTTCAGTATAGTCCAGTTTATTCAGTATAGTCCAGTTTATTTTATGGAAGCTTTTCTGAGCTTTTTAGGAGTCCAAAGGTTTATGATTGGAAAATACATGCATCATAGATATGGCAGTTTTTGTACTGGCACAGACTTTCACATTAAAGCCCATTCACATTAAAGTGTCTTAAGAACCTGGATATCCCTGTTCTCCATTGCAGTCAAAATACTATTTTTTTTAGCTTTAACTGAATTTACCTGAATGGCTTTACTGACTTTGCTTATCTACAGTCAAAGGCACAGACATATGCCAACAGCTTAGAACCTTCATTTTATTCTTGTTTAACCCCTTACGTATCGCCCCTTTTCTTGACACAAGCTTAAAAATTACATACCCAAAATAAAATGCCTACTATTCTTGAACCCCTTTGACTACAGGCATAATCCTGGTCTCTTCTAAAAGTTAACCCCTTGGGGTTTGTTTTCCAGGAGTCAAATTTGGCCAAATATTACTAAAGCAAAGTTACAGTAGATCAAACACAGTGAAACTGGAAGTTTCTTTTCTCAGTAAAAAGATCATCTGTTTTTGAGTGGATACAGATTATTGTAGCTGTAGCTGGTGCACTTAGAAACACAATGGAGCCACAGGCTCAACACTGGACAAATCCACACTGGACAAATCCTCTTTCAAATTTGAGGAAAATATCGCCAAAAATGAGCATTCTGCATAGTTTTTTTTTAAAATCAATGTCTAGTTTTCCAAAAAGGACATTTGGAGACACACATGAAATGATACTATACAACACTTTTTATCCTGAAAAAAGGTGTTTGCACTCCCCCTACCTCTCTGACCTTTGAACTTGAGAAGATCATATAAAATAAGTACTATAATCACAAGAATACCATCTTGCATCGTAATTTGTTGAGCTTTTATCAAATACCTAACCCCCTTCCATAATTTCACATCCAATTTATTATTCAAAAGCAGACTGTCTCCTTAATAATAATAATAATAATAATAATAATAATAATACAATATTTTGAGAATTTATTTAGATGCTCACCGAAAAAAGAAATAGGGTCATGTCACAGAAAATGTCCTGTATTATGTTGTCAACGGTGCTTTCACTGAGTTGCTCAGAAATAGTCACTCAGACAAGAGATTTATTAGAACTCTTCGAAAGGAACTCTTCCACCTATATGTAGGCATCTAAATTTTGTTGTAACACGTCAACCTTTTTTGCCATAAAATCTAAAGAACTGTTTTTGATGAAGCACAACAGATTCCGCGTGTGTATTGATAATGCTACAGTTTCATAACGCATTCTGTGTGGTTTTATGCAAGCCTAATGACCTATACACCCTTGGAAACGTCATGTCATTAGCTAACATGCGTTTTAGCTGTCACTTCAATAACATGCCCATAGTCAGTTCTTTGATGAGCTGAAGAACGGAATTTTCTTACACACAGATGGGGGTAACACATTTTCTCTGCAGCTACATTACAAATACTGGTCAGAGACAGTTGTACTTTTGCTCGTCGTGTTCGAGAGAGCCTATACAAGCATAGATAATAGAATTTCTATGTATATAATATTTGAAGTACTTTTGTGGAAATATACAACTGCGAAATGGACAACAATGATAATTCCACCAGAGAAATTCAAAGTAAAAAATGTACTATTAATAGAACAATATTATATCAACCTTTCTCTGAGTTAGTCCATTTTTAGAATGAGAAACTACTATGTATTTGGTATGCTGGTCACTTGTCGTGGAAAGGACGCTGACATTACCTTATTTCTTGTAGTATGTGGATATCCAAAATGCAGAGAAGCTGGGGTCCCCCCACAATTGTTTTACTACCTATGTTACAAAATAAGGAACTGCTGTCGCTAAAGCACTGTCATCTTAAAATAGGTTATATAGACGAACAGTGCCAGCTAGCTGATTCATGCACAAGAGAGAAGTGAGGAAAATAGCAGCAGGTAGTAATTTATACTAATCTAAGGGTGAGAAACCAGGGAGTAACTGGCCTATCACAAAACAGTGTGGATTTTATGTTACGCGTTCATCACTGATGTACAGCTACTGCAGCCAATGTAGAAAATGAATAAATAAAGCAGGCCAATTCTCCAATCACAGATAATGATTTGATTAATCGTACAACACTCGAGATCAGAAAAAAGTCAATACTCGTTACAGGTACTTGTCTTAAAAGAGTACTCGGTTCACCCCTACTGCTGCCCCACCTGCAAATATTTCAGCCCACTGTGCATTACAGTGGTCCCATGGTGGTGGTCGTGCAAACAACAAAGTAGTTACTGTGGAAAAACCAAACTACGGCTGTAAAAGCTATAAATTATGCTGATATAGCATGAAACATATGGAACGCATTTGTCGACTAAAGGGTCCAAGGTATCAAATGAGCCATCATGCTGCTGCCAGAGATGCAGTAGATACTACAAAAAAAATATTTAGGTGAAACAATTCTTGTATATCTGGCAGCAGCATGATGGTTTTAGGCTCATTTTATATTATTTTATTTACCCTCTTTTTTTAGACCACAATAATGCCATACTGTGCATTATATCACATTACAGTACTCTAAAGGCAATTCCAACACCAGCCCAGGGTCCAATGTAGGGTCTATATACAGTGGGCTCCAGAATGATTGGCACCCTTGACACATATGCACAAAAAGTGCTGTAAACTAACAAATAGGAGTCATTGCCTTTAAAGGAATCAACCAAAGTCTTATATTTAAAAAAAGAAAAAAAGAAAAAGGATTTCCCCAAAAAACAGGCTCCACAATTATTGGCACCCCTGGGTTAACACGCAACTGTGATCTGCAAGCCACAGACACGGCAAACAGCTTGCCAGTGTTGCTTGCTTTAATGGACAAATTATATTCTAAATCAGAAATCAGGTTAGTCTACAGCACCTTGCATGCTGAAATGAGTTGAAGAGCCGCACTGGGTAACTCATTGTAAAACAGTTTTTACATGATCACATGATCAAAAATTCACATGTTCACGTATCAGTTGTAAACCAGAGACCATGGGAAAGGAATAACTTGTCGCCAAATAAATAAGACATTGGTTGATTATTACTTCCTTTCTTCCTCCTGTTTATCTCCCGGAGACTGTGACCCAGCCTGGCCTGAAGCCACCCCCAGCTGCAGGCACTGTGAGGATGTGCCGCCATTTGCTTTTGTACATGGTTTGTACGCCATATTTAGCATCCTCTCATTAAAATGGCTGATGAGCGTCATGTCGGGGCAAGTTATTTTCAGAGTCAGAGTTTACTAATGCGGCTTCAGATTCACATTCAGATTCTGTTGTTCGCTGGGAGGAGCATCTCAAAGGATTTAGTTCTGTCTCTTTCCGTGGTGTAATTTGTCCTGTATTTGACTCATCCTAGTTATTTAGGAGCAGTGGGGTGGGATTAAGGGCCCAACAGCTGTGCAGATCATGGTAAATGGTGTAAATGGTAAATGGCTGGCATGTATATAGTGCCTTTAAAGCACCTTTATAGTGCCCAGCAGCAGGTGAATTTATGCTTCTCATTCACCCATTCACACACACACTCACACACCAACAGTGATTGGCTGCCATGCAAGGCACCTACCAGCTTGTCAGGAGCATTTTGGGGTTAGGTGTCTTGCTCAGGGACACTTTCACACAGCCCGGGCGGGGGATCGAACCGGTGACTGTATGGAAACTGCTCTTACCACCTGAGAACAATGTCACAGCTACCACGCTCAGGTCCTGGCTACACCGGGGCCTGGCTATACCGGGGCCTGGCTATACCGGGGCCTGGCTAAACCGGGGCCTGGCTATACCGGGGCCTGGCTAAACCGGGGCTTGAACCACCAACAGTCCAGGTCCCGGTCATGTCCCTTAGCCACTATGCTCATTATGCTATTAACAGACCCGGGAAGACTGATCCTACATCATACTCATACTCCAACATGGTTCATAAATACAGGCCCAGGTGTCTCAGAATTACCATGTAAGCAGAACTGCAGCAGGTGGGTTTGTAGTCATGGTGATAAGTTATATTCAAGACCCATGGTGCTTTGTTAAGCTCGATAAACTGTATTCCATCGTGGCCATCAGATTTCAGTAGCACTAGATTGCATCAGATTCAGAAATCATGTAGGAGATATTTAAAACATGACAGCAGTAAATTAAAACCCCTCTGTTTACTTAACATTAGCTATTCATGAAACTCCATACGTGCTTTAGTGTATGTCCGACAAAGACCTCCTTGGCCCGTGTTTTTGCGTTCCTGCGGTCTCGTATCTGGGATGCCACTGCTAATGATAGCCCTATTTGATATGCAACCCACAGTCTCGTTAGGATGGGACTGATTGTCTCTTCCAGGAAATGTATTAATTAAGGGTGTAGGGTTCGAGCATGCAATCGCTCTCATTTGCAGATGAATAAACAGAAACATAACAGTCCATTAAACACAAAGATTTAGAATGTAGTAAAATAATTTTTCATATGAAGTTCAGGGATTGTCAAGGGTTCCAGTAGTTGAAGGCTATCAGAGTGGGGTTTTTTTTTTTTCTTTCTTTTCTGCAATCTGCAGTCCGCACAGACTACTTGCAGTAATAAAGAGCCAGTGCTGGAGATTAACTCATAGTAATCTAAGTTTTATTTTCAGGCAAAATGTACTACTCTGACCTGGTCTCATACAGGAGTCCTTGCAGACCCCTTATTGCAGTGCAGCCTCTGTAGTTATGCGAGTGATGACTTCTGCAGACAGTAGTCACTGACACGTCCACACCTGCCTCCTGAAGAGTTGGACAGGTGTTTGTCCGTTATTTATCTGACACGTTTATATCAACATATAGTTGATTTGATTGTGAAGGGGACAATCTACCCTGGAGCAATGTGGGGATAAAGGCCTCGCTCAAGGGCCCAACAGCTGTGCAAATCATATCCTGGCGACACCGGGGCTTGAATCTCCAACCTTCCGGGTCCCAGTTGTTCAACTTGCACCAGTATCCTTCAGGCTGCGCCATTATGGGGAGAATTCTTTGGACACTACTGGAGCCTACTCTCCTTTAGCCTACAGGTCCTTTGTGAGCTCACCAGTGCTCTTTTTCTTCTTAATTACATTCCAAACAGTTGATTTTGGCAAGCATAAGGTTTGGCTGATGTCTCTGGTTCTGTTTTTTGTGTGGAAAAAACAGCTAGGGCAGGAGTTCCCGAACCGAGTTTGGCGACCCCTGGGATAATGGGTGTGTTGGGCGGCTTTAAAGGCTGCCTGGCCATCGAGTGTGGTGATCATGTTTCTGAGAAACGCAGAAGAGTGCCCTGAACACATCTGACTGCCATCTGCCCAGCGCTGGCCACCTCCAGTCAGAACATGGACCTGCAGCCACCAGTGCATGATCCGCATTCCGGCCAAATTCAGCTCAAACCTCCCTTTCTTACAAGCTCCCTCCACTTCAGAATTATTTTGCACTGTCCATGTGTCCATTAGCCTGAATTTAGTGAATGATACTGTTCGTTAAAGTGGGCCTGAGCCAAGAAATTAATAAATGTAATGTGAATGCTAAATTGAGCAAAGGGTATTGGCAAATGTGCCCTTCTCTCACTGAAGTCCTTGGAATCGATTGTGGTTATAAGTTGTAAACAGCCGCACTGTGCGCTTTTGTAAACAGTTTGTATTTAGAGGCTGTTGGCCTGGCACAATAACGGGACACATCTGCTCAGGCTTTCGAGCAGCACTTTGGGACTGGCATGGCGGGTAACGCTGGCGCTGGTCACAGCCAGCTCTGGAGTTGGTGCCATTTTGTTATAGCTAATTGCACATCCTGCTGCTGACTTGCTTGCAGGTGGATGAACTCTGACATCTTAGTTTTCACATTTATTTTTTATTAAATATTTAAATATTTAGGGCTTGGAATGGCTCCTTTGGATGAAGAGACAGAGAAACAATATTAGGGGTTTATGATCAGCAGGAATCAGATCCGTATGGCTTGAGGGGAATACATACATGGTCCAGTATGGAGGGCAATCAGCAAAATACTTTATGGGGGAAGATAATTCATATTGAAGTAACTCACATGTTTGTACTAAATACTGAGTTGACTATGTAGTTTGGCCCTATGTTCGGTCAGGATTAATCCACACACCTGTGGAGCTTTTAAATTTGTCAGACATGTAGGAGTGTTGAGAGGCCAAAGGGGGTGATAGGTAGCACGCAGGACAACACAATCCTGTGCTAAAAGTGGCATGTTTATTTTCCGTGTATCAAGTGACAAAACAATGACTAATAAACCCCCCAAAAATAAAAACAGTTCAATGTAAACAACTTTACTAGCACTCTTGCATAATCTGAACTGCTATGGATTAGCAGAGGTTGATGGAAATGAATGATGTTATGAATTGGGAATGAAAACAAAACAAACAGAAACAAAGAGTGCAGGGAAACTGAAACTGACAGATTTATATGAATATAAAAAGTCTGTAAAGGTTTTTAAATGAGGGAAAAAATGGCACAACCGTTCACATGTTGCATAATCCATCTAATAAATCAACGTGATTTCCATGACTGTAACATTTATACTCCTAAAACCTTGCTTCCATTGAATTATTTACCATTAAAGATTTTTTTGCCTTTTTATAATAAGTGAGGACAGTCTCTGCTTTCTCCACAGGCCTGAGATATTGTGTCACGTATTGTAAACCCAGCTCCCTTACAGTATCTGCACTTCACAAGGCAAAAATATGAGCCAGAAATTGATGGTCGGCCATGAGCAAGCCAGAGCCGTCACTTTGACATTTTGGCAAGATAGTAAAACTGACACAAAGAATTTTCCCAAATTAGTTCAGTAATCATGCTTTATAAGATATGGGGGGTTTCAGCTCCCAAAATACATATAAATTTCCAGGGGGGGAATTTTCCTGAAGGAAATGAGTTCATCTTCATAGTCTTGCCGCGTCATCAGAAATGATCAAATTTATAGGACTGTGGAAAATTGAAAATGTAATATATTAAAGATGGCTTTAATATACTGCTTTTGTCACCATGAAGACAGCATACAGTGATTGGACCTTCAGACTGAACTGTCTGGTTAAATCATTGTGCAATTTAGTTTAGTGTAGCTCTCAATCTGATATGAACACAATGGAAAACAGATTTGCATCAACTTGAGCAGTTAAGTAATTTAGGAGTGTATTGTTGCCAATAGAGACATCGGTGCTTATAATTACACCTGTAGAGAAGCAATACAACAACATCATGGTAGAAATGACCCCTCCACCCTGACATACACCTCATATGGGACTCCCACACCACACCAAACACACAGAAATTATCTATATTTATCAGTAGTTCCTGTAATCTGCACTTCAGGGCAAACCTGGCTCTGCTGACATGGACAGTTCGATGTTAAAATTAAATTTTATGATTTCTGATTCACATTCCCAAGTGTCGGGTCTTACGGCATTTCATTCCAGCTCCTGCTCTTAATTATTTAATCAGCCCAATAAATTATTCATTGACATTTTTGCTAAATCCCTTGATAAGCTGACCTAAATTGAAACGACATCTGAAAACTCATGTGTCCCTGTATGAACTGGGTTATTGTGGTTGAATCTACAAACAGCAATGATTTATTCAGCTGTTTAGGGAACCATACCTGTGCCAGGGCAACAGGTGGAAACTAAAATCTGTACACACACCAAGAACAGAATTGCACACCCCTGTCTCATGGCATTATCCCAACACACAAGGAGAGACTCATGAACTCCCCATATACACAGTATCTGCCCTCCTGAATACAAACAAGTTCCTGTATCACCCTTTGAATGCTGTTCAGAAATACGTGAAAAACACAAACTGAAACATAACAGGAGGTGAGAGGATGCACATAATAATAATTTCATAATTTCTAGTTAAGGTAAAATGTTAAAAAGCTTGGGAAAATGCCTTCATCTGTAAAAATGTGTTTTGTGCTGATTTCTTGCATGCCTTATCTATAGCGACTGACTCTACAGATGGGAGACTTGCAGGGATGTGTCAGTGATTCTGGAAGATGCAACGGTTTGTGTCTCCACTGCGCCTGGTGCTCGATGACACACTATAATTATGCTAATGTGTCTCACCGCTTGGTTAATTGAGACGTCGAAGACACTTTGCAACTAGGAGTTAAGTCAACCGACGGCATTAATTGAACTGGCACCCAGGTCATCGGAGAACAAGCTTAATTGCTTGAGGGTGTGAGGTTTTGGAAGCTCTGAAATGGAGCCTGGGCCACAGGCTCTGGAGCAGAAATTCCAGGAGGGCAAAAGTGGCCCTCTGCAGGCTTGATGGAGGCACGGTGCATTTTAGATACGACTGAGCAGGGGTGTAGCACAGAGTTATGGGCCCTGTGCGTATGCACTCTCTGTGGGCCCCCTTAAAATTATAGACCAGATCAATCTTTTAAATCCAGGCCTTGTAAGCCGCCCCCCCTGCCTTGGGGCCCGGGTAGCCAGTTATACTACTCCTCCCCACTGCGACACCCCAGACTTATGAGAATCTAAAAACACATCTCTCATTTGAAAATAGACCAGAACACGTCTTTCAGAATCGGATACACTAATAACCGAAGAATTAATGAACGATGTGTGAGGAATTTTGAATGTGTAAACACGTGGAGGGAGTAAATTATTAAGACATTACTTTAGGCGTTTTCCCATGGCTGTTCATCCCCTTGTATGGATGTGCGTATGGAGGAAGCATTGCATATTCAATTAGCCTGTGGTGCTTGATGCATGGACCAGACAGCTCAGAAGCAGAAGTGGATGACTGCCACTGTTCTGTGGCTTAATATAGCCTTTCCCAAGGGACAGGGGGCCTACTTGGAATTTCTAATAGACAGGGGATTCTGCACTGCAGGAAGAGGCAAGACTGCTAAAACACACACACACACACACACACACACACACAGTGACATCAATTATACACATTTAATGAAATACAGTGCAGACAGTGCAAACAGTGCAAAACGGTGCAAGACAGTGCAAACAGTGCACATTGGAAACTACTGTTTCTGTTTCTTGGCAGCAAGCTTTTTCAATGCCTGCAGCCGCCGCTTTCTGGCATTGAAGGGAAAGGAAAGGAAAGGAAAACTTTTTTAATAATCTGACCATGTTCAAGGTCCCTGGCCACTGGGTGGAATGAAATTGTTATGGAAGCAGCAGATACTACACACATGATTAGCTTTGTTTGCTGCAAAGATGGTTTGTAATAGTACTCACTGTAAGAACATGCTGAAGTGGCTCATCCAGACAGAATGAACATGTGGCACGGTTACAGGCCCTGCGAGTACGGTCAGAAATAAGGACCATGCAGATTGACTGAAGAAAAATACTGATTATTGGCTTAACAACCAAAAACAACCTGTGATTGCTATTACAGGTTACAGGTATAGGACTAAGGTGAAGATCATTTATGCAAAGTGAAGTGAAAGATAATGTATGAAAGCGCAGAAAAACACGGAGATGTCATTTACTGCTCCCTAAATTAAAGAGACCCTTTTCCATTTTTTCCCCCTCGTTTCAGTATGCCCAATTGTTTTTGCTTTAACTCCCATTGCTATAACCAGCACTATCATTTTGGAAAAGTGTGGGCAAGCATATACTCTCCTCCAATGCAAGCAATCAGTCAAGGCCTCTTATCACACAACAGTATACAAGCCAGGCTGGGAGCTGTCTTACCTGTGGGGCTCAACAAGAGACACAAGGGCTGTGATCTTCTGTTACCCTTCCTTCCAGGGTAACACAAGAGCCAGTTATGCATGGTTGGCAGTGGAACAGCACGGACTCGATACCCTGTCCATATTTTAGAATACTGCCTTAACAGCATGAGCAGGCCCCTCAATGTTGACGACTCATTACACTAAGGTACTGTGGCCCACAAGGGATCGTACTTCAAAAACGAAAGCACAAACATTTTAGGAAAATGTGCTCCAAGAAACGATGCAGATTTCAACATGCAAAAACAAAAAGCTGAAGCAAAAGCAACACATCTGATATGTGCTGCAGCAGAGGACACAGACTGCAAAATGCCAAAGCAAGTGTAAAAGCGTGTTTTTGTGTGCATTTTAAAATGTGCAACATTTCTGGATTTGGAGTGCGTTTCCTTCAAATGTTTCTGCTTACGTTTTTGATCTGCGATCGTTCTTTTGGGCCTGTTTCTGATTTTGTTCATAAATTTTAGCTGCAGTGGGATTTCCTATGGACTTTTAAACGTGTAGACAATATTTTCCAAAAGCACATCATGGAAATATCTGTATTTTTTGGTGAAGAGACAAGACCTATTGCTTTGCCAATCAGAGTTACAAATACTGCAACCATTTAGATGAAATGATAAAGGAGTGGTACTTTACTGTGGTTAGTAAAAGCTGCCTTTATAATGAGGTCATGAAAGTTCATATTCAGAAAATACTTTTGCCAAAATAAGTACTCAAAGGAAAAGGGAAAGAGCTAAAAGCAATAAATGGAGCTTTATGAAATATAAAGGAGAGAACTCAGAAAAATGACATTGCTTCATTTAACTGTGTATTTTTGGTTTTAATAGTTTATGAGATCACAGAAATACAACATTACTCCATTTACTGTAACCTGAAATGTTTGGTTGCTGTATTTATGAGAACACAGAAATGTGATGAAACTTGATTTGACTTTATTTTGTAACAACACACTTGTCAAAATGGCCGTACAATAAACAGAAAAAAAGTCAAAGAAAAGGTAGCCTAAAGAAGGTAGAGGCTCTGCAAACTAATAGTCTCTCACAGTTATTATGCAAAGTATTATTTTTCAGTTTAATCAAGCCATATGTTATATAATGCGTACAGTAGGTACAATATGATGTATTACATCCAAAGAAAAATGTATTCGTTTAGACGGCACTCTTAATGAAAAAGTTTGTACTCTGAAGAATGTGGAATCATGAACAGAAATTTCACGCCTCTGAGTAATAGTGTTCTCAAAATATGACATTAAAACGAATGCAATGCAATAACAATATTTTTGTCATTGTTCCCCATTAAGTGCATTAATATATAATCTATATTTCCAAAAAAGGTTAAACAGGTACAGGCATAGCTGAAAATCTTAAAAGCCTCCACTTACCCGCTTTGGGAACAGAAATCTGAGAGATATAAACACCTCAAGTTCACCAAGTGTACAAGCAATGTGGCTGCCAGGCAACATATAATCCAGACATTATTCATATGCCGACAAAACACATTACTGCAACCACCTGTAAGACTGATAGTCATTTGGTAGACAAGAAGAATCAACCATTATGCATGCAATATGATCAAAGCAATTGTGACAAAAATAATTCTCACACTGTGAACCTTTGTGTGAAGGACAGAGCGTTCCAAAGGAATACTGGAGGAGTACACTCTCTCCCATGCAACACGCACTACGCCACGTGACCAAACACAACTGCGCTTCCTTCCTGGCTGGGCTCAAAGGAAAACTGAAATCCGCAATATAAATCCTCATTTCAGAGTAAGGTTTCAGACCAACTCCCTGAAGACCTTAATTAATCAAACTAGGATCTTAAATGATCTTAAATTGCTACCCATCCATCCGTTATCTGCTCATTCCTGGGGAGAGTTGTGCAGCAGGAGCTGGCCCATGAAGCAGGTTAAGAAATGTGAAGATTCATTTTGAGTGAACTTAAGAAGTCATATGGGGATTCCACAAAAGTAGATTGAAGTTTAGGTGCTCAGACTAAATCAAGCCAGACTAATTCAGGAAACAGAGATAACTGTGTGTGCACAGCCTTCTTAAGCAGACCGAGAGGTCTATCATGGATCTGATCATCATGGCAAAAATATTATCAAATATCTCTCACCACAAGAAAGTTCCTCAAATCCTCCCTCCTGTTGGTTTGGCCTTAATTTGACCAGATCTGAAGGGAAGAAGATGAACTTTTTAAAGAATCAGACCACGTTCAAGGTCCCAGGCCACTGGGTGGAATGAAACTGTTGTGTTGTGTGAAACAGCGGATATTACAAATGTGATTAGCTTTGTTAGCTGCAAAAATGGTTTGCAATATCACTGTTGGAATGTCTTGAAGTGGCTCGGCCAGAGTAGAGAATGGTTTAAACCGTTATTACAAGGAAGGCAGATACCACTGTCATTTAATTCTGAGAACTCACACTTGCTGAGTAATTGCTGATTGATTGAATGTGTAAGTAACTATTTGATTAAAATCCAGTACCTACTTGGATAGACCTAATTAAATATGGGTAGGCTATTCCAACAATGTTAAAGAACTGAAACTGTAATACAAGATCGTCATGCCATCTATAAAACCTCAAGACTGTAAATGTACCACTTCCATAGGATTAAACATGGTCACATAAATCAAAGGCTCATGTGTTGTCATTATCTTGATTAGTTAATATAATTAACCTTGATTAACCTACATCTTTCTCTAGCTGTCCTCTTTGCTGTCAAACATGAATGCAGTCAATTGGGAATATTGGTTTTGAGCAAAACATATGGCTAGGTATCACTAGGGGGCGACTTCATATCAATTGGCAAAACCAATGGCTTGAAAGCTGGCCCCTTGGTGTAAACCCTCGCCCATCTCCTCTTCAAATGCATCAAGCTAGAACAATAGAGCACAGACAAGTATTTGAATTCAAAACAAATAGTATCTGAACCCAGGTCTGGCTGGAGCACCTACACACAATTTAGACAGCATGTCTTTGGATGTGTGGGAGGAAACCGGAGTACCCAGAGGAATTCACACAGACAAGGGGAGACCATGCAAACCACACAGAAAGGTCCCTGCTGGGATTGAAACCACGGATGTTCTTGCTTTGAGGTAGTAGCACTATCCACTGCACCAACATGTTACCCTGAGCGTCACTATTTTAGAATACCCTGTTCGATTTAATTTGTATCTTTCAGAATGTATTTTAATAAAATGGTTCTTACATTGTCCTACAGAACCCTGTCAAAAATGGAGAAGGGTTCTGCTATGGATAGGGGTTACCATGACCACATAGAAATCTGAACAGCATGCAGTAATAGAATAATTCATTTGAAGAAAGCCATCCGTTGGTTATTCAATGCTTTATGCCTATTCCACACAGTGACATTTGCAGTGAAACATCAACTTTGATAGGATACTCAGGACATATGGTTCAGATTTGCTGCCGAAATGCTAATTTGCTGTTCATTGCCAGCCATGGTATTTTTTCTTCCTCAGCTTCCCTCAAGCATGAATAAGGCAGAAATGTTTTTTTAATGATATCACTTAAGAGCATCTCCAATGTGAACAATAAATATCTGAGGTGATATGTCATCCTCTTCCGTTTATACACAGCCAGACTGGTGTCAATATGCAGGCAATACTACACTATGGGGGGTGGGGTCACCATTTTCAATAAGTTTAATTTAGCAGCTCCACAAATTAAAGGCTGCACTTCAACCTCATATTCAGAAGAATGAACAGAAACTGTGCCGCTGTCCAAATACTTATGGACTGCACTCTACGTCAGTTTTTATATTTGCATAAAATACCTTTACTTGCAGTTGCCAATAAATACAATAGCTGCTAAACTGCAAATATGCATTTTGCCAGTCATGAACAATATGTACGTCATGTATAGACATAGATATAATTATGTCCCTACTGAATCCAGTCACAGAGGGAAAAAAATGAAGAAACCAGTTATAATCACAAAAAATTCAGCAGTGCATTTAAATATGAATAAAACATAAATGCGTAATGGTATTGGCAAATCATAATTTGAGAACTCGGTTTGCTTTGATTAGCAGTTTGTACAGCCCTGCTTTGCCCCAAAGCAGTACATAGTCTGCATGGACTTTTCCAGAATAATTTTGCAGTCATTTTCACGCAAGTCACAAAGTAAGGATCTGGGTTGGCTATAGTGATCATATTGCCATTGTTAGTACCAGCAAGTACACTCAGGCCAGACTTGAGTTAGGTGGAAGCACTGGTTAATTTTAATGATTACCTGACTGACATGACATTGTGAAAGCCGCATTTACACTGGTGAAAAATTATACCTACAAAAAATGGCAGGTCGATACTCAAAACAGGTAGGCCGATAGTATGCAGTAATTAAGCTTCCTCCATAGGGCGTGGCTTATACCAGTCGTTTGGTTTCTTTCTATATTGATTTCCTGCTGGAATTATATGCATCATCAGACTCCATAGTACACCCACTATTCCAAAACCACTCTCAAAGAAATGTTTTTTTTCTTCTGGTCGGTTAATTTTTGGGCGGCGGAATCTCAGAAACTGCAAGGCCCTAGTCTTTGCACATTACAGAAACATTACACATTATGTTTACTTACATAAGTTGTGCAACATCTGTATGTTTTGTGACCTTGACCTACTTTTCCAAGATGGCTGCCCTACCAGAACAAAACATGTTTTTGCTGATAACTCGATAACTATATTTCAGTGTCAACTTGAAGCTTGACTTAAATTACAACTTTCTCAAAAAACTATAGAGGCAGAATCTCAAAACCTGCAGGGCCCTGGAACTAGTCCTTGTATAGAGATGTATATGTATTGAAGTTTTGCAACATATATACACTCACTAAGCACTTTATTAGAACATTTTTACTTTATGTTGTTGCGTTGTATGTTCAGAGATGCTCTTTTGCATACTACTTTTGTAATGTGTGGTTATTTGTGTTACTGTCACCTTCCTGTCAGCTTTGACCAGTCTGGCCATTCTCCTCTGACCTCTCTCATTAACAAGGCGTTTCTGTCTGCAGAACTGCTACTCACTGGATTTTTTTTGGGGGGCGGGGGGTTTTGCACCATTCTTTGCAAGAATATCATCTCAGGAGATTTGAGTATCTCAGCCGTTTCTGAGATACTCAAACCACACTGTCTGCCACCAACAACCATTCCATGGTCAAAGTCACTTAGATCACATTTTATCCCCATTCTCACGGTTGATGTGAACATTAACTGAAGCTCCTGACCTGTATCTACATGATTGTATGCATTGCACTGCAGAGTTTATATTTACATTTTTCATTACTCGGTCAGAAAATGTACATTTACATTTAACTTTCAAGAACATATTGGGCAAGCTCAGCGACTTCTAATTTGCCCATATTCTAATAAATATGTGCAGATTGTTCAGACATGCAGAATATTCCACAATGTTAAGGACATATACCTTTATTAGGTAGACCTGTACACCAGCTTGTTAATGAAAATATTTCATCAGCCAATCATGTGGCAGCAACTAAATGCATAAAAGCATTCACACATGGTGAAGAGATTTTCAGAACAAATGTCAGAATGGGGAAGCAATGTGGTCTAAGTGACTTTAACTGTGGAATGATTATTGGTGCCAGACAGGGTGATTTGAATATCAGAATCTCAGAAAATGCTGACCTCCTGTGATTTTTACGCACAACAGTCTCTAGAGTTTGCAGAGCAAAAAACAAAAACCATCCAGTGAGCAGCAGTTCTGCGGGCAAAAACTGTTGTTATTGGAAGGTCAGAGAATGGTCAGACTGATCAAAGCTGACAGGAAGGTGATAGTAACGCAAATAATCTCACATTACAACAGTGGTATGCAGAAGAGAATCTCTTAATGCACAATGCATCAAACCACCAAATTGGATAGGCTACAGCAGCAGAAGACCAATAAGTACAATAATTGCTCAATGACTGTACATTATTATCACAGAGTGTTAATAATGCAAGTGCTTTACAATATTTATATTTTCTTAGACCTTATGTGTCTCTTATTCCATAATAGTCATTATATTTCTTTAGAAATTAGTAAAGTGTCTTGTTTTTAATTTAAAAAAAACATTCTTTAAATGAGAAACTACAAACAGAGTGGAAAATTATTTTAGGCACACACAATAAACAATAAAAAAATAACATTAAATAAGTATATTAAATATGTATGATTAGAGAGATTTTAATTTGGTCTATAAAATAATGAGCAAATATTTTGAGTGTTTTATTATTATGACAGCGTTTATTTCTTGTAGAAGTTGATAATTTGCTTGGGGACATGGTAAAAACGGACACCTGTAGAAAAGCAAAGTGGTTCAAATACAAAAACATTTATTTAAGATACTTAATTTACATAGATTTACATACACAAAGCTTTCAGCATTACCACAGTTGATGGACCAACACTCTGTACCAAAACATTATATAGCTGTACAATAATTCAAGCTCATTGGTTGAAAATTGAAAATTCAAGCTAATTGGTTAATACATATTACCGCAAAAAGCAAGAGGTACTTCTTCGATTCAAAAAAGGCACCTGATAATAGGAATGACCCAAACGCTGTAGGCTATGTACACTGAAGGGGGGCAGCCAAAGCGTTTTCTTTCCGTGTTTACAATTCATAAAACCGACAAGAAAGTAGCCTGCTTCAAAGTAACATATGCCTGTGTGAGTGATGACCTCATCTTTTATATCGTTCAAATGATCTTCTAGCTTACACGTACCAAGTTAATTATATTTGGCAACACAGTAAGAACACAACGATTTATTATTTTGAAAAGTGATATTAGGTCCAATTAAAATGTAAAATGCACAAAAGTGTATACTCTTTTTTACATAAATGGTTGGCATTTATATTGCGCCTTTATCCAAAGCGCTGTACAATTGATGCTTCTCATTCACCCATTCATACACACACTCACACACACACCAACGACGATTGGCTGCCATGCAAGGCACCAAGCGGCTCGTCAGGAGCATTTGGGGGTTGGGTGTCTTGCTCAGGGAAGCTTCGACACAGCACGGGCGGGGGATAGAACCGGAAACCCAGACAACTGCTCTTATGGCCTGAGCCATGTCGCCCCCAGAAATGGAGTCATTTCTTCAGACAAATGCCTACTTATTTAATTCAAATCACAGCGGTTGTGCGCACATATCGACCAACCCTGTTAAATAAATATCTATAGATTATCGTAAATGCGCATTGTATTTGTGAAAGCATGACCACATACCGCCTCTGTAAATACACACTGCATAGGTTCATTATGTCGTTTAACTTTTTTTGGCTCTTGCTTATTTATGTATTTTTTAAGTTACTGCAGTAGGCGCCTAGCCTACACAACTGGTTCCCGTCAGACTTTAAAAGCGCTTCAATCAATTATAAATTATAGGAATTATAAAACCCAATAATGACGCCACAACACGAAAGCTTGAGTATCACATAGGAAAGGATAATGGTGCTGAGGGACCTCCCAACAGTGTACAGACTCCCAAATTTTAAGCACAAGTTGTTGAAGGCAATCATTCCGACAGAGGCAATACCTCTCTCTCGAGGTATTGTGGTCGAATTTTACCGAATGTCAATTCCACCTGGGCACGACCTATACAAAAGGCTCATACCGCAGCAAAGCAGTACAGTAATAAGGAACTGGAAGGAAGTCACAAATAAATGTGCATCGAAATCATTGCTGTCTGGCAAATGGTTATTTAACAATACAGAGCCACCACCGAAGAAATTTTGATGGCTGTCAGTAGAAATGTGTCCGTTCTCCCGTCTCCACGTTATATTGCTGAAACCCGAGGAGCGCCATCCTGAGAATTTTCGACCGTTTCAGTGGTATCCTGTTCATAAGGTTTGAAACACTGAGTAAGAGGAGGTAGTAAAAGCTATCTGACACGTCAACGTATCAGAGCAGCATCCCGCTAACTCTGAACAATAGGACATGAACACCCGTTTTCAGGTCTTCTTCCTGACCCGCCTACCAAAAACAAAATACGGTTTTCTTAAAGGGACAGGGCTGCATTTAACGTGGAAGATAGTATTTGAATACTGATTCAACTGATTTGTTTGTAGGTCTCACTGGTTGCACGTATTGTACTTTTTGTATCCAATCCAAGTCAAGTCTCAAGTCTCTGAGCTAGAGTCCTAGTCAAGTCTCAAGTCTCCAGAATCGTGAAGCCTAGACAACAGTATGGCTATAGAAATTAATCACGATTCCTATGCTAATTGAAGATATAGAAACCAGAAGTCTAAAAGCCATATTTTGTATATGACATCAAGTGTGGGATAACTGAAAAAACCGGGGCATACAAAAAGATAGTGGTTATTTAATTTACTTATTCGTATATCAATTAACTACTACGCCTGAGCCAACGTTTTGTTAAAGCCTTTCTCAAGTTGGCAGGAGAAAGGCTTTGCCAAAATCTCAGGTCTGGTGTGATCGATAATTGGTATATCAATAAATAACATAAGATAAATAACCATTCTATTTTTTAAGAACTCTGTGTGATTCATGTGACATAATGTAAGCATTACCATGGGCCTGTAATATAAGATGAGGGTCAATAACAAAATAGGGGCTGGTTATATGGACACAGATTAATCTTAATCTTGGACTAAATGCAGTTTTGTATGGATAATCTCCAATTAAATGTACTCTAGGACTAGTTTTAATCTGCATCAGCGACTTAATAATAATAAGAACTTTATTTGTAAACAAAGTTACAAAGTGTTGAAATTTGAAATTTGAAAAGGTAACTGTTAAGCAGTTCATTCCAAAAAAAATCTAAAGAGACTAGATATTGTTTATGCAAGAAATCGCAAGCTCTATAGGAAAACTTTGAATCCTAAGGAATGCCATTAACCAATGCATAGTAAAATTATGAATAATTTCAAAACTGCATGCAACTACAGTACATGCCAAACTCTGGTTCCATGGTAACTTTTAATGTAATGTAGGGCGGCCTGTAGTGTAGTGGTTAAGGCAAATGACTGGTACACGCAAAGTCGGTGGTTCTAATCCCAGTGTAGCCACAATAAGATCACACAGCCGTTGGGCCGTTGGGCCGTTGGGCCCTTGGGCCCTTGAGCAAGGCCCTTAACCCAGCATTGCTCCATGGGAGGATTGTTTCCTGATTAGTCTAATCAACTGTACGTTGCTCTGGATAAGAGCGTCTGCCAAATGCCAAAAATGTAATGTTAACGTCAAATACAAACAAGCTCTCTCTCATATTTGTATGAAACTAGAATACCAAAAAAATGTCCACACAGCATTCTAAATCACTCACTGTCCTGCTTGCATATCGATCTTAAAAACCATACTGAAAGGTTTTTAAAATAGTACAACCCTTGGTCAGGCTCCAGATCAAAATTATATGGCCAATTTACTGAAAACGCAGCTGCTTGTGTGAACTCCGTTGACAATAAAAATGTACGGGGCTTTTCAAGCCAACCTCAAGAAGTTTGTTTTAACGTTACTGCACCTTACACTCATGGTTTTCCAGCTTGCATAGCTTTCCAAGATCAACGATTTGAAATGCAAGCCAACATCGCTACAATGTGGCAGTCAACAAAATAAGAAAATATGCGCTTCTGTGATGCTGATCAAATGATGACACAAAAATGATACTGAATCTGAAACGCATAACAGTGAGTTTAGCCAAGTTACGTTAACGCAACAGTGAAAAGCGGTGGGATCAGCTCCGGTGCTGGAAAACTGATTTACCTTTCCGTATGAGTTTTCAAATGTCTGTTGAAATTTGAAGTGGTTGCTTCCCCATCTTTTCACTGCAAGTCGAGTCTGGAGTCTGTGTATGTGCGACTTAAGTGCAACTCGAGTTCGAGTCCAGTCACCATCTCTGATTCAGGCATACCGACACAATCTAAACTGAGTAAGTAAATAAAGTTGAATCAGAAAAATCTACTGGATAAATGCTGAATTTTACATTACAAAATGCTGATATTTACATAACAAAATTACATTACATTACATTACATTACAGTGGGAGCAATAATTATTTGATCCCTTGCTGATTTTGTAGGTTTGCCCACTTACAAAGAATGGAACTGTGTAGAATTTTAATCATAGGTACATTTTAACATTGAGAGACAGAATGTCACAAAATAATTCACAATAACAACATCATAGAAATTTTATAAATTTAATATCATATTTTCTCATGAAATAAGTATTTGATCCATAGAACAATAGGACTTAATACTTGGGGGAGAAACCTTTGTTGGCAAGAACAGAGGTCAGACGTTTGTTGTAGTTTTTCACCAGGTTTGCACAGATCTTGGGAGGGATTTTGGTCCACTCCTCTTTGCAGATCCTCTCCAAATCCTTAAGGTTCCGCGGCTGTTGCTTGGCAACTTGAAGCTTCAGCTCCCTCCACAGATTTTCCATGGGATTTAATACCTTAATATGCTTCTTTTTGAGCCACTCCTTTGTTGCCTTGGCCGTATGCTTTGGGTCATTGTCATGTTGGAAGACCTATCCACGACCCATTTTCAGTGCTCTTACTGAGGGAAGGAGGTTGTCACCCAAAATTTCCTGGTACATGGCCTCATTCATCCTCCCCTCGATACGGTGAAGTTGTCCTGTCCCCTTAGCTGAGAAACACCCCTAAAGCATAAGGTTTCCACCTCCATGCTTCACAGTGGGGATGGTGTTTTTGGGGTTGTACTCAGCATTTCTCTTCCTCCAAACACGAGTTGATTCCAAATAGCTCTATTTTGGTCTCATCTGACCACATCACCCAAGCCTCCTCTGGATCATCCAGGTGTTCTTTGGCAAACTTCAGACGGGCCTCTACATGTGCCTTCTTCAGCAGAGGAACCTTGCGTGCACAGCAGGATTTTAATCCACGGTGTAGTGTGTTACTGATGGTTCTCTTCGTGACTGTGGTCCAAACTGCCTTCAGGTCATTAACAAGCTCCTCCTGTGTAGTACTGGGCTGATCCCTGACCTTTCTCATGATCATTGATATCCCACGAGGCGAGATCTTGCGTGGAGCCCCATACCGAGGGAGATTGGCGGTGACTTTGTGTTTCTTTCTTTTCTAATAATTGCTCCAACAGTTGTTAACAGTTGTATGTCAGAAAGTTCAGTTTCCAGTGCTATCACAAAGATAAGGACTTGGGCTTTGTAAATTCATCTGATGACAAAGGATAATATTAAATTATATTAAATGTTCAATTTGCAATGTGGCACACTAATGCAGAAAACAAAAATAAATATCTAAGACCAAATTTACATGAAAAATCTAGACTAAGAATAGACTAAGTATACAAATACAGTTAATACATAAAAAAGAATTTGGTATTATATACTTAGATGCCATTTACTTCAGCCAGACTAGTTCTTACAAATTTATGAAAGATCACAGATTTTATTAAAGCAGTATAGCTTTTCAGAAAATGAACTTGGACAGTAATACAAAAATAAAATTCAACTGTGACACAATCGGACAATATCAAATATCCTGTGTAAAGAAAATACATTCCCTTGCCTCAAAGCCGGCTGCAAACATTAAAAGGCTGTCAATTTGAAGTGATAATCAAAAGGCACATTTATAAAAATGTAGCATCTTGTTTGGGCCTTTCAAGAATCCAGGCGTCTGAGGTGAAAATGTCATATTCTGCATGCTGATCTTTTGTGTGATTCCAAATTGTAGCGTAGACTCGCTTCATTGAGAATGTACTCAACCCCCTTGAACTTTTTAATTTGAACACTTTCACCAACACAATACATACAACCCTTGTATGATGCAAGGCTTATATTTATGATTTACAAGTTAGAAAAGTTGAATGGTGTCCTCATACAATCTGACTAAATCTTCTGCTGAGGTTTACACACTGTGCCTACATCTCGCCATGTGAGTAAAGTGATCATTGACAGCACACAGTACTCAGGTCTCAATTGTAAAAGCCAATGGCTTTTGAGAATAATGGAGTATTACCATCACTAATCCATGTGCTATACGACTGCTTTGCATTGTGACTGCTACTTGTGGAGGCCAGTAATGAGCTGAGGGGGCAAACTCCAGTCCTGGAGCCAATTCAGCCAATTATCAGCAGCCAATTATAGCCTTGAGAACAAGGTGTGCCGATTATTTAGCCACTTAATAACTTAGCTGTAGTATAATTTATTCTCACACCCACAGTCTACAGAGACGGCATGGTGACTAAACAGCAGCACACACGATTTACCCCAGAAGCAGAGGCATGCACCACAGCGGATAAGCACATGAAGATAATGATGGCTCCAAGAATCCTTCACAGATGTCACAGAGATAACAACATCTCCCTGGGACTCCAGGTTTCCATTGATCACTCATTTCACCTCCAGAAAAAAGGTCATTTTGTTATGCTGTGGAGACCCAGGGGGTCTATCAGTCATGTGCACCATAAGCTCTGGCTCTAAATACATTGGAAAAGAGAACAGCAAAAAAAGTTAATGTTTTTAGATGAGGTCCACGTCCCAAGATTGGACCATCCAGAGTTCCATTTATTGCTGTATTCAAGATAAGAAGTTCTTGTAAAAAAAAAAATCCTTTAGTTCTCCCTGGGAAAAATAAAGTTATTCTATTCTATAGTCTGTCCTGTTCTATAAAGTGAGTGTGCAGTCTTTGAGAGCTGCAAAATGGAACACAGTTCAGCAAGTTAACATTTTGCCTTCAGTTCAGTTTCAATGCATACTGGCGATTGTCTCTCCAAAATGGCATCTTTCCAGGAAATTAAATTTCTTCAATACATTAAATTAGAGAATTCAATAAGCTTTACGTGGTCACAGAGCTGTGAAACAGAGGGCTCATGAGACTGTGTGTCATGAATATTGCAAGTAAGTGTGACTGTGGTTCAGTAGAACACTATGGTCTAATAAGTGTCAACACAAACGATGCGTGACAGCTAGAGTCTGGTGCTTCCAAATGGAAGAGCCAACAATCTGGGCTGAAAGCAAATGTGGGTTGGAAGTCTAGATAAATGCAAAAAAAGCATGGTCTTTGCTTGCTGGTTCACTTTGACTGAAGGTAGTTTGAGATAGGGGGTTTCAGTAAGTCATTCTAAATGGAGAACAGTTTGCTAGCTTTGAAGCAAATGTCTAACTTTGGGGTTTCAATGAACCCTTAAACATCACTTTGAGAATAGCATGCAATGTCATTAGCCGGTTCTCCTGAAGTGGCAACTGTAGCAACAATGGCTTTTAGGTAAGTCTAAAAGATGGAGCTTCTGAAACAAATAGCATAATCCCACTCTACATCAACACTGAAAATGAAAATATTTTCCAAGAAAAAAATATTTTACAGACCTTAATTTTTGAATGAATTCTTTGCAAAAAAAATGTGGGACAAATGTACCATTTTCTAAAACAGGAATGACTACACTGTTGTGTATGAATTCAATGTCTGTTTGGCCTTGATAGCAAATGAATGTCTTGAGACATTTACCTTGTGAATAACTTATGTGTTTTTTGGTTCTCTATCACTGCACTTTTGGGCAGGATTTGGTTTTGCAATCAGGTATTTTCTAGCTGTTTTTTGCACAGAGAAATGTTGTGAGAAAATGTGCCATAAGAATTGTCTGAGAAGTAACAATGAAATCACCTCCACCCACACAGTAAACCAAAAAGAAACAAAGTGAAGAACCATCTTTCTAATGGGAAGATATAGTTAGTAACATAACAAAAACATTGTCAGATAACTGTCACAAGATGGTGAACAGCCACACACTTTTTCAAGCATGAGTCACAATATGACATGAGCACTGGGCTTCAGAACAAAGGAACCAAAAGCAACCAGGGAGCAGAGTGAACAATGGTTTTTATTAATCAGAAGGCGGTTCGGGCAGGCAATAGTCATACACAGGCAGCATTATGAAGTTCATAGTCAAGAGCAAATACTTGTACACAGGTCTACCGGACACAGCAGGGATAATACATAGAGTGGTCGTGGCGACAGGCAAACGTTTGTACACAGGAAGGCAATCCTGTTTTGCAGGAAGTTGCAAAACGAGTCCAGTAACAGCAGGTCAAATACAGAAGGATAATCCAAGAGGCGGAGGTAGGGGTACAAACAAACAGGAAACCGCTGGAATGAATGGTACTAGACACATAATGATCTGGTGGGGAACAAAGGGAAACAGGGAGGTATCAATACACAGACGTAATGAACTGAAAGGACGAACAGGCGTGGGACAGAGGAACCAAGAGCAGACTCAGGGAGGCAAAAAAAAAGGCAGGGTTTAATGAACAATGGGCTGATCAAAATCCACAATCCAGAAACAGGCAATGGTCAAAAATGTAGGCAGACAGGTCAGATGACAGGCAGAGTTCAAGAACAGGAAGGCAGTCCACACAGACGAAGGTACAAAAAACAAAATCCAAAAACACAAAGTCCAAAGCCAGGCAGAGATCAAACCAGAAATATTAAAATACAGAACAGACCAGACAGAATACAGGGTTGAAGGTATGGGGTACAGGAGGGACAGGAAAATACAGGACAGACAGGATACAGTACATTACATTAGATTATTGGCATTTGGCAGACGCTCTTATCCAGGGCGACGTACAGTTGATTTTTGACTAAGCAGAAGACAATCCTCCCCTGGAGCAATGCAGGGTTAAGGGCCTTGCACAAGGACCCAACGGCTATGCGGATCTTATTGTGGCTACACCGGCGATCAAACCACCAACCTTGCGGGTCCCAGTCATGTACCTTAACCACTTGGCTACAGGCCGCCCTATTAATGATTCAACAGAATCAAGTCTTACATTTTTCAAATAAAAAAATATTTCCCCAAAAAACAGGCTCCACAATTATTGGCACCTCTGGTTTAGCACTTTGTGCCAACACCCCTGGCAAAGATGACAGCTATGAGTCTTCCTATAATCTCTGACATGGTTAGAGAGCACATTTGGAGGGATTTTGGACCAGTCTATTCAGAATCCTTGATATCCTTGGTATACCCCCCTCTTCAGTTCAGACTACAGGTCTTTCATGGGATTTAAGTCTGGAGACTGAGATGGCCATTCCCAGTCAATATTTCCTGATATTCTGTTGAATTCATTGATCTTAAATAGTGCCCTTGGGCCACTGGCAGCAAAACATCTCCAAAACATCAATGACCCACCGCTATATTGGACAGTAGGTATGAGGTGCTTCTCCTTGTATGCATTCCATTTTGCCGCCAAACATGTTAAAATGTGCTGTTAGTGAGAGAGGTCAGAGAGTAGGGCCAGACTGGTCAAAGCTGACCAGAAGACTGGTCTTGAGCTCACTTGTATTGGCAAGGTGTTCTCATCATTTATATGTTCGCACATTTTAAGATGTACAGTGTTAAAAATCCATCGGCCATCATATATCACCAAACTATAAACTGGTCTTCAGTCTCTAGTTTCTAGCAATGTTTCTATGGTCATTCCCTTCCTAAAATGATGATTGACTAAAGTGGCCTCTTTGTCACAAGAATCAAATTAGGCTATGCCAAAACAATGTGTTTATTAGGGGTGAGCCTAGTACTCATTTTACATGGATACCAGGAACAATTATTTATATTTTTGCAAGCATGAGTGTTGTACAATTAATTGGATCTTTATCCGTGATCTGAGAATTATACTGGCAATGCGGATAGTGGTGCTGATACGAACGGGCAGGCTCATACAACTCAGCCAAAAGTGCTCCTTGTAAAATTGTTCACGCACATACACACATCATTTTATACAGATGGTTTCGATTTTTAATTAATGTTAAGATTAACCAGATAAAGAATTAATTGAGATTTCCTGCATAACAGAGTGCAAAACTGTAATAGTTCTGCTTCAGGTGAAAGTCTTGGATTAAATGTGCTGCAAATCGCAATATAGTTACGGGGGACTGTTGAAATGACAGCACTTCCACATTACGTCACGCCCACTTCCAAGTACGAGGAACGGATAATTCAATTGGTTTACTTGTATAGGTCCAGACCATAACCGACAAAGAGAGAGCAGAAGTCCAAACACAAGCACAGAACCTGCCCCAGACCTGGAGAGATGGATGCTGGGAAATGCCTTGCAGAAAAGTACATGCAGGAGAAAAGCGAACAGAAAAGTTTTCTCAAAGGTAGATTTCACCACTCGTCCCCACCTTCTGGATGTTCAAAGCACTTGTCTACTGGGAAGAGCGCGGAAGAACAACCTCCATTAATCACCAGACCCGTATTCCGGTGTCAAAGCCGAGGCCCCTGTGTCTCCACAGCGGCCCAGCCTCACGCCATCTGTTCCCCTGCTACTTTCAAACCGCCCGTTTCCCCCTCGTACGCTAATCCTGCTTCCCATCCAGGCTTATGAATGAGCCAGGTGTAGTTGTACGTGGGACATTACATCACGCCCATGTCCAGGTTATGTCAAGCCCACTCATGAGTATGTGTACAGATATGGATAATTTAGTCGGTAGAACGGATGCCGATACAGATATGGATAATGCCATACTCGCTCACCCCTAGTGTTTATTAATATGGTGTAGTGGAATTAGCAATAGACAGGTGTGTCTTATGATCAAACTCAACAAGCTAATTACACTCCCCCTCCCCTTGTGTTTTATCCATATTGTTTTCCATATACAATTTTGGCTACGTCAGCAACCTTGAAATCCACACTTGAAAGTAAAAAGGAATCTCTGACTCCCAAATAACACCTAGCCGCTGGAGAACAGGTGCTTGTGTCCCATGCTACATTGCTTCCAATTCAGTGCTTGCCAGGATGAATGGCGTTTGAAAGTGAACACATTGGTGATTTATTGTGTGGTGCCTCAGTGCAGGAGGTCTACCTCTGGAGCCACTCATTGTTTCCCACGCGCCTTCGCTTTGCACAGGCACGGCCAGGCTGGTAATCTTGCTCTTATTGACTTGGAATCAGTGCCAAAACTGGGATGTGTTATGGTGTACAGACTGAGGGGAGTTTGAATGCTGAAATTATATTGCTGTTGATTCATTGGCTGTGTCTCATTTTCTTAAAATCAGTCTTTTTGGAGATACAGGATTTTTTTTCATGTTGCTGACCAAATGCATTTTAAAATAAAATTCAACTGTGACACAATCGGACAATATCAAATATCCTGTGTAAAGAAAATACATTCCCTTGCCTCAAAGCCGGCTGCAAACATTAAAAGGCTGTCAATTTGAAGTGATAATCAAAAGGCACATTTATAAAAATGTAACATCTTGTTTGGGCCTTTCAAGAATCCAGGCGTCTGAGGTGAAAATGTCATATTCTGCATGCTGATCTTTTGTGTGATTCCAAATTGTAGCGTAGACTCGCTTCATTGAGAATGTACTCAACCCCCTTGAACTTTTTAATTTGAACACTTTCACCAACACAATACATACAACCCTTGTATGATGCAAGGCTTATATTTATGATTTACAAGTTAGAAAAGTTGAATGGTGTCCTCATACAATCTGACTAAATCTTCTGCTGAGGTTTACACACTGTGCCTACATCTCGCCATGTGAGTAAAGTGATCATTGACAGCACACAGTACTCAGGTCTCAATTGTAAAAGCCAATGGCTTTTGAGAATAATGGAGTATTACCATCACTAATCCATGTGCTATACGACTGCTTTGCATTGTGACTGCTACTTGTGGAGGCCAGTAATGAGCTGAGGGGGCAAACTCCAGTCCTGGAGCCAATTCAGCCAATTATCAGCAGCCAATTATAGCCTTGAGAACAAGGTGTGCCGATTATTTAGCCACTTAATAACTTAGCTGTAGTATAATTTATTCTCACACCCACAGTCTACAGAGACGGCATGGTGACTAAACAGCAGCACACACGATTTACCCCAGAAGCAGAGGCATGCACCACAGCGGATAAGCACATGAAGATAATGATGGCTCCAAGAATCCTTCACAGATGTCACAGAGATAACAACATCTCCCTGGGACTCCAGGTTTCCATTGATCACTCATTTCACCTCCAGAAAAAAGGTCATTTTGTTATGCTGTGGAGACCCAGGGGGTCTATCAGTCATGTGCACCATAAGCTCTGGCTCTAAATACATTGGAAAAGAGAACAGCAAAAAAAGTTAATGTTTTTAGATGAGGTCCACGTCCCAAGATTGGACCATCCAGAGTTCCATTTATTGCTGTATTCAAGATAAGAAGTTCTTGTAAAAAAAAAAATCCTTTAGTTCTCCCTGGGAAAAATAAAGTTATTCTATTCTATAGTCTGTCCTGTTCTATAAAGTGAGTGTGCAGTCTTTGAGAGCTGCAAAATGGAACACAGTTCAGCAAGTTAACATTTTGCCTTCAGTTCAGTTTCAATGCATACTGGCGATTGTCTCTCCAAAATGGCATCTTTCCAGGAAATTAAATTTCTTCAATACATTAAATTAGAGAATTCAATAAGCTTTACGTGGTCACAGAGCTGTGAAACAGAGGGCTCATGAGACTGTGTGTCATGAATATTGCAAGTAAGTGTGACTGTGGTTCAGTAGAACACTATGGTCTAATAAGTGTCAACACAAACGATGCGTGACAGCTAGAGTCTGGTGCTTCCAAATGGAAGAGCCAACAATCTGGGCTGAAAGCAAATGTGGGTTGGAAGTCTAGATAAATGCAAAAAAAGCATGGTCTTTGCTTGCTGGTTCACTTTGACTGAAGGTAGTTTGAGATAGGGGGTTTCAGTAAGTCATTCTAAATGGAGAACAGTTTGCTAGCTTTGAAGCAAATGTCTAACTTTGGGGTTTCAATGAACCCTTAAACATCACTTTGAGAATAGCATGCAATGTCATTAGCCGGTTCTCCTGAAGTGGCAACTGTAGCAACAATGGCTTTTAGGTAAGTCTAAAAGATGGAGCTTCTGAAACAAATAGCATAATCCCACTCTACATCAACACTGAAAATGAAAATATTTTCCAAGAAAAAAATATTTTACAGACCTTAATTTTTGAATGAATTCTTTGCAAAAAAAATGTGGGACAAATGTACCATTTTCTAAAACAGGAATGACTACACTGTTGTGTATGAATTCAATGTCTGTTTGGCCTTGATAGCAAATGAATGTCTTGAGACATTTACCTTGTGAATAACTTATGTGTTTTTTGGTTCTCTATCACTGCACTTTTGGGCAGGATTTGGTTTTGCAATCAGGTATTTTCTAGCTGTTTTTTGCACAGAGAAATGTTGTGAGAAAATGTGCCATAAGAATTGTCTGAGAAGTAACAATGAAATCACCTCCACCCACACAGTAAACCAAAAAGAAACAAAGTGAAGAACCATCTTTCTAATGGGAAGATATAGTTAGTAACATAACAAAAACATTGTCAGATAACTGTCACAAGATGGTGAACAGCCACACACTTTTTCAAGCATGAGTCACAATATGACATGAGCACTGGGCTTCAGAACAAAGGAACCAAAAGCAACCAGGGAGCAGAGTGAACAATGGTTTTTATTAATCAGAAGGCGGTTCGGGCAGGCAATAGTCATACACAGGCAGCATTATGAAGTTCATAGTCAAGAGCAAATACTTGTACACAGGTCTACCGGACACAGCAGGGATAATACATAGAGTGGTCGTGGCGACAGGCAAACGTTTGTACACAGGAAGGCAATCCTGTTTTGCAGGAAGTTGCAAAACGAGTCCAGTAACAGCAGGTCAAATACAGAAGGATAATCCAAGAGGCGGAGGTAGGGGTACAAACAAACAGGAAACCGCTGGAATGAATGGTACTAGACACATAATGATCTGGTGGGGAACAAAGGGAAACAGGGAGGTATCAATACACAGACGTAATGAACTGAAAGGACGAACAGGCGTGGGACAGAGGAACCAAGAGCAGACTCAGGGAGGCAAAAAAAAAGGCAGGGTTTAATGAACAATGGGCTGATCAAAATCCACAATCCAGAAACAGGCAATGGTCAAAAATGTAGGCAGACAGGTCAGATGACAGGCAGAGTTCAAGAACAGGAAGGCAGTCCACACAGACGAAGGTACAAAAAACAAAATCCAAAAACACAAAGTCCAAAGCCAGGCAGAGATCAAACCAGAAATATTAAAATACAGAACAGACCAGACAGAATACAGGGTTGAAGGTATGGGGTACAGGAGGGACAGGAAAATACAGGACAGACAGGATACAGTACATTACATTAGATTATTGGCATTTGGCAGACGCTCTTATCCAGGGCGACGTACAGTTGATTTTTGACTAAGCAGAAGACAATCCTCCCCTGGAGCAATGCAGGGTTAAGGGCCTTGCACAAGGACCCAACGGCTATGCGGATCTTATTGTGGCTACACCGGCGATCAAACCACCAACCTTGCGGGTCCCAGTCATGTACCTTAACCACTTGGCTACAGGCCGCCCTATTAATGATTCAACAGAATCAAGTCTTACATTTTTCAAATAAAAAAATATTTCCCCAAAAAACAGGCTCCACAATTATTGGCACCTCTGGTTTAGCACTTTGTGCCAACACCCCTGGCAAAGATGACAGCTATGAGTCTTCCTATAATCTCTGACATGGTTAGAGAGCACATTTGGAGGGATTTTGGACCAGTCTATTCAGAATCCTTGATATCCTTGGTATACCCCCCTCTTCAGTTCAGACTACAGGTCTTTCATGGGATTTAAGTCTGGAGACTGAGATGGCCATTCCCAGTCAATATTTCCTGATATTCTGTTGAATTCATTGATCTTAAATAGTGCCCTTGGGCCACTGGCAGCAAAACATCTCCAAAACATCAATGACCCACCGCTATATTGGACAGTAGGTATGAGGTGCTTCTCCTTGTATGCATTCCATTTTGCCGCCAAACATGTTAAAATGTGCTGTTAGTGAGAGAGGTCAGAGAGTAGGGCCAGACTGGTCAAAGCTGACCAGAAGACTGGTCTTGAGCTCACTTGTATTGGCAAGGTGTTCTCATCATTTATATGTTCGCACATTTTAAGATGTACAGTGTTAAAAATCCATCGGCCATCATATATCACCAAACTATAAACTGGTCTTCAGTCTCTAGTTTCTAGCAATGTTTCTATGGTCATTCCCTTCCTAAAATGATGATTGACTAAAGTGGCCTCTTTGTCACAAGAATCAAATTAGGCTATGCCAAAACAATGTGTTTATTAGGGGTGAGCCTAGTACTCATTTTACATGGATACCAGGAACAATTATTTATATTTTTGCAAGCATGAGTGTTGTACAATTAATTGGATCTTTATCCGTGATCTGAGAATTATACTGGCAATGCGGATAGTGGTGCTGATACGAACGGGCAGGCTCATACAACTCAGCCAAAAGTGCTCCTTGTAAAATTGTTCACGCACATACACACATCATTTTATACAGATGGTTTCGATTTTTAATTAATGTTAAGATTAACCAGATAAAGAATTAATTGAGATTTCCTGCATAACAGAGTGCAAAACTGTAATAGTTCTGCTTCAGGTGAAAGTCTTGGATTAAATGTGCTGCAAATCGCAATATAGTTACGGGGGACTGTTGAAATGACAGCACTTCCACATTACGTCACGCCCACTTCCAAGTACGAGGAACGGATAATTCAATTGGTTTACTTGTATAGGTCCAGACCATAACCGACAAAGAGAGAGCAGAAGTCCAAACACAAGCACAGAACCTGCCCCAGACCTGGAGAGATGGATGCTGGGAAATGCCTTGCAGAAAAGTACATGCAGGAGAAAAGCGAACAGAAAAGTTTTCTCAAAGGTAGATTTCACCACTCGTCCCCACCTTCTGGATGTTCAAAGCACTTGTCTACTGGGAAGAGCGCGGAAGAACAACCTCCATTAATCACCAGACCCGTATTCCGGTGTCAAAGCCGAGGCCCCTGTGTCTCCACAGCGGCCCAGCCTCACGCCATCTGTTCCCCTGCTACTTTCAAACCGCCCGTTTCCCCCTCGTACGCTAATCCTGCTTCCCATCCAGGCTTATGAATGAGCCAGGTGTAGTTGTACGTGGGACATTACATCACGCCCATGTCCAGGTTATGTCAAGCCCACTCATGAGTATGTGTACAGATATGGATAATTTAGTCGGTAGAACGGATGCCGATACAGATATGGATAATGCCATACTCGCTCACCCCTAGTGTTTATTAATATGGTGTAGTGGAATTAGCAATAGACAGGTGTGTCTTATGATCAAACTCAACAAGCTAATTACACTCCCCCTCCCCTTGTGTTTTATCCATATTGTTTTCCATATACAATTTTGGCTACGTCAGCAACCTTGAAATCCACACTTGAAAGTAAAAAGGAATCTCTGACTCCCAAATAACACCTAGCCGCTGGAGAACAGGTGCTTGTGTCCCATGCTACATTGCTTCCAATTCAGTGCTTGCCAGGATGAATGGCGTTTGAAAGTGAACACATTGGTGATTTATTGTGTGGTGCCTCAGTGCAGGAGGTCTACCTCTGGAGCCACTCATTGTTTCCCACGCGCCTTCGCTTTGCACAGGCACGGCCAGGCTGGTAATCTTGCTCTTATTGACTGGGAATCAGTGCCAAAACTGGGATGTGTTATGGTGTACAGACTGAGGGGAGTTTGAATGCTGAAATTATATTGCTGTTGATTCATTGGCTGTGTCTCATTTTCTTAAAATCAGTCTTTTTGGAGATACAGGATTTTTTTTCATGTTGCTGACCAAATGCATTTTCTAAAAAGAATACAGGATTACAGGAAAAGAGAATACCACTACTGATGTGGAGAAAAAACGATTTTGTACCTTTTGTACTTTCCTGCACTTGCTTCACTAAATGGCAGTTTTAATACAATTAATCACTTTCAGATTTGAAAGATATGTGATTGACTCTTATCAACTACAGATTAAACGGGGATCACGTTGTTTGGTACCTTCCATTGAACACTAATGTTTTATCAATAAGCTCAGCTGCTATGTTCAAGGATTTCATATAAAAAAGTTACTAAGTACAAAGTAATGTTACTTTGCCCCCAGATCTCTTCGTGAAAATGTATTTAGGATTCTCATCTTGGAGAGACACAGCCAATACTCATTGTTTTTCATTTCTGCGGTCCAAGAAGGTCCAATATGCGATTTTAGTGATCAGACAAAATGTTCTCTACTGTAACAAAATATTGAACTGTATATGTGTTGCATGTAGGAACAGGAGTACAGAGTCTTCCGAGTAACTGTCGGAGTTGGTTAAGAGGGAAGATTGCTGATGTGATACACTCAAACACTGGAATACAAACATGCAGTAAAGTCTAGCTACGCCAGCTTATAACCAGTTTGACCAACTCAATTTTCAAGTTGGTCAAGATCAGGGGTCAGCAACCCTGGTCCTGGAGAGCCGCAGGGTGTGCTGGCTTTCGTTGTTACTTGGCATTAATTGATCAATGAAAGCTGTTGATTACACAGTTAACTCACCTCACCTGGTTTCTTGGGTCTGAATCGGTTGCTTATTATAAGGTGGAGACGAAAGCCAGCACACCCTGCGGCTCTCCTGGACCAGGGTTGCCGACCCCTGGTCAAGATGGTCATAAGCTTGTCTAGCTGGGTATGAGCTGGTCAACCAGCTTTGCCAAGCTGCTGATGGGATATGTAGGCTTTCTGTTTCTCTTATCTTTTGTGTTGTTTCCTGTGGAGCCAGGATGGGAATATTAAGGTGCTGTCCACCAGGTGGCAGCACTGCCTCAACAGACAGGTATGGCCACAGCTGTGATTGATTGCAATCACCGTAGCTGTGGCCAATTACCTCATTATTGGGCTGTAAGAGGCCTGCGGTTTTCAGTTGAGAGACAGTTGGGGGTGTGAGCGATGGTTGAAAGCACTGCAGCCTGAGTTAATGTTGGGTGAGTATGTTTGTGATTTCTCCTCTGTTTTGGGTTGCCAGTTTTGCCTTGTTTTGTTTCATTAACCTTTGGATTTTGGATAAATAAAAGGCTTAAAGCCAACCTATTCTCTGAGTTTTGCTGTCTGTTTACCAGGTGGTCATCTTGAACCCATGTTACGACCTAAGGCTCGATTTGGCCGTAACATAAAATGGACAGCAACAACAAGATGAAGGAATTTACAAATATTTATTAATGACCTTCCTTTGTGAAGACGTATGCAAGCCTTTTAAACAAGTGTGAAAGCACACAACCAAATACAGGCCTTTTGGACAAGTGTAAAAGCGAACAACCAAACATAGGCCTACTTAACAAGTGTCCAAGCCAACAAGCCAACAAGCCAACACAAAACACAATGCCAGCACGAGGAAGGAGCATTCGCCGTGCAGCCATGAGCTAACGAGAGCTGTCTCCAGAATGGTGAAGCTGTGCTTTTAAACCCCCAGCTTCCAGGTGCGTCCAATCCAACAATCAGCGCTGGCTCAGTTCTCCTTAGCTCCGCCCACCTTTCCGTTCCTGCAATCAGAACACGAGCAAAGAGAAAAACCCAGAGCGAATCGTGAACCTGGGTCGTAACAATCACACTTCCCTATGAAGAGGAGCTAAATTGAAATGTATTCATCCCTTTGTGTATACTACAATATCCTCCATATGTGACCTCTTAATTATCTTGCCATTTCATTTTAATTCCTTGATCTTTTCACTTTGTCCAAGAAACAAATTCATGCTCGCAAGACTGACACTTGTGGTTCCGAGGGGAGATGATGATGTGATATTAAGTAAATTTTTTTTGTGGAAGCATTTGTATTGCATACTACCAACATCAGGTCAGCATTGGGACAGCATGTTTAGGAACCACGTAACTATACTTCCCATGGTTCCACAGGACACTTCTGTGACATTTACAACATCGCAACCAGTGTGACGTCCAGATACAGTTAAACCAATACAGTATAAGAACTATGACAATCCCATTGCCTCTCTCATCGCCCTCCTGCTGCCGACGTGGATAGATCCTGAGACGTCCACGGCAACTAGGCCTCACAGACACGGCTGACCTTGCGGTAACTAAATTCTGTAGGCCTATTACTAACCAAGTGGAATCTGAATCACTGACCAGAATGAACTGCAGAACAACTTGCAGCTAACAGACTTTTCCAGACATAAAAAGGACATCTTTCAACAACCGACATTCCTTAAATCCTTAAAGCACAGGGACACAAACATTCCTTCACTCAAACAATGGAACACAAACATTCCTTCACTCTTTTGTGTTTAGATGGAAGATGCACTGGCATATAACACTCTGGTGTGTGGACTCAATTGCACCACCTCTGCATTGAATAAGGCCTTCTCTGCTGATTCTTTCCTCATTGGAAAGCTTAATTGTAGCAGCTGGTGTATTTAGACTGGACATTTTACTGGATTCAGTTCACAGGCTCCAAGGGGTATGATTAATAGGATCTGAAATTGAAAAAAAAAGATTGTAGTTGCCATCGCACACTGTTAGCGGGTGGTTGAACTATGATAGTAGGTATATCAGCCACTTTTACAAGGCTTTAATGTGCCTAATCAACAAGGCTGCTGATGAGATATGGAGCAATAACCGGCACAGAAAATTATTCAATAGCCTGAGGTGTTGGAAGTAATTGGAATAATATTCAATGCAGCTAATTTTTAATTGGGTGGCAAAGACAGGGGCAGAAATATGCCCATGTACTTTCACGTGGCATCGGGCTGATATTACAAGTGGTTATTTATCCGGGCCGCTGTTGGCAGGCTGTGGACACCTGGCTCATTCATAAGCCTGGATGGGAAGCAGGATTAGCGTACGAGGGGGAAACGGGTGGTTTGAAAGTAGCAGGGGAACAGATGGCGTGAGGCTGGGCCGCTGTGGAGACACAGGGGCCTCGGCTTTGACACCGGAATACGGGTCTGGTGATTAATGGAGGTTGTTCTTCCACGCTCTTGGACATCTTGAGGGGAGCAGTGGAGAAATCTTCCTCTCCGTGTGATAACTTCAGCTCTCTTTGAGAGAGATAACCTTTCACTCCTCTTTTCTCCCGCATGTACTGTCCTGTACAGCTTTACCTAGCATCCATCTCTCCAGGTCTGGGGCAGGTTCTGTGCAGGGTCTGGACCTACGTAAGTAAACCAATTAAATTATCAGTTACTCGTTACACGTACTTGGAAATGGGCGTGGCCTAACCCAGAAGTCGTGTCATTTAAACAGTTCCCCATAATACATTGCGATTTGCAGCACATTGAAACCCAGACTTTCACCTGAAGCAGAACTATTACAGTTTTGCAGGTAAATCTCTTTTCAATCTTTATCTGGTCAATCTTAACATGAATTAAAAACCGAAACCGTCTATATAAAACGATGTGTGTAGGACCAGAAACGGAGGCATTGAGCAGTTAAACATGGGCGAAGAATGGCTAGACGTGAAGGATTTGCAGCCGTCCTCACACATTAAAGTGTGTTCAGACCACTTCAGATCACAGGTAATCTGACCAGAAACATCGGACATAACAAGCAAGCTCACTAGCTAGCAAGTCACGACACGACAGTCTCTTGACATCCACAAGAGAGAAGTGAGGAAAATAACAGCAGGCAGTAGTTGTACTGATCTAAGGGGGAGGAACCAGAAGGAAACTGGCTCGAAACTGTCATGGGTCTCTTCTTTGGTCGGTTCTGGGTGTTGCCTCTCAGGGCCTCTCTGCTGGTTCATGCTCTTTTTCTCCTGCGGCAGGCAGACCTAATTACCTGTTATTGCTTACAGGTGTGGCTGGTTTGGTTTGCTCTGTGCTCAGGGCTTTGTTGACACATTCTGACATGGTTACAAGCCGGTAAAGAGGTAGTCTGAAGACTGGTCTTTTAAAAAATAAAAAATAAAAAGAAAGAAGAAAATTATGCAGGAACTTAATTTAGGGCTAGAGTGAGGCCTTGGTATCTCTTCCCTGTCTTATTTCCCTTGCCCTTGTCTGATTTCTCACACTAAGACGCACCGTCCTGTCTTTGGGCTGCCGTCTAAGTATTCTTGGTTACTCGCTCACCTCTCCCTCTACTTCTCCTGGTATTGGAGGTTTTCGGAGGTTGAGTGTCTTTCCTTTATTGATTTTTATTTCTCCTTCGTTTCTCCGGAATTCTCTCTTTTTTTTTTCCCTCTCATGGAGAATTCGATATTGAGTCGGTAGGACTTTTCTCCCGCTTTTATTGGGGTTTGCTTTTGTTTGGAAAGCTTTGCCGGGAAGTGCTCTTACTTTTCTTTTCTCTCCTCCTCACTAGTGGTTTTCCCACAGACTTTGGGTGACTTACACTTACTCCCACTCCCTTACAGGCACCGTGTTAACTTTGTTACGCCTTCATCACTGATCTACAGCTACTGCAGCCAATGTAGTAAATGAAGCAGGCCAATTCTCCAATCACGGATAATGAATCCAACATTCATATTCGGAAAGAATTGTGACAATCCAACTATGGATCCAGTCTATGATTGAGGAATTGTGTGCCTTCTTTCATATTTTTCCTTTATGTAGAGAGGGCTAAAACAGAGACGGGATCACATCACACCTCCAACCACACAAGGGGATTTATATAAGGCTCAGAATCAGCTGCCTAGCAGGCTTATACTGTGCCAGGTCTCACCAGCAAGTGTGCGATGAGAAGTGTGTGGGTCTCTTTGTGGATTTTTATGTTGTATAACTTATTCTGAAATGATTATAATCCTTATCATGTTGTCAGTCCACCCCACATATCTCATTCTATCACTTTTGCACTGTATATGCAGTTGCAGGAGTCTGTTTGTAGAATCTGTTTGATTAGACTGCACTGTTCTTTAGGAATTGTATTCATATCTGAGTTTGCTTTTAACTAAATGGATAGGTTTTTGTTTGTCTTGTCAGCTGACATTTATTCATATTCTGTGCTAACAAGAATGCACTTCATAGTGTAAGGCATTATCACTCAGGGCTGGTCAGCTTGCTGGCTTCTTCTGGTATTGTGGAATATGTGGCTGTAAAGTAATTTAACCCAGGAGCATGCACCATTAACTCCCACTATCTCCGCACCCATATGGGCAGGAGCCTGTGGGGGAAGACTCAGGCCTCCAGCCGTAAAACTCGTTACGACAGGGCAACATCCTTTACGGCACGGGAAGGTTTCAGAGGGCACGGCCTGTTGGGCCCATTATTCCCTTCGAACCCCCCTTTATTGCTCTCTCCCTCTTTACTCAGTCACTAAATGATGTGTACAGCATTGGATGTTTCATGACAAAGTCAGTTTAGATAATATTCATGTTTGGTATTATTCTGATTGTTTCAGTGCGACTGGTGCAATGGTTTTATTTCTGCAACAGCAAACCCTGGACATCATAACCAACCAGGAACCAGTGAAAAACTGTGTGGAGCTCTGCCCCAGTGAAAGCCATGTGCCTCAACCCCCCTGCGTTTCCTGGGGAGGCGTGGCTCCAAATTACAGATGGGTGACCCATTTTTAGGGTTAACATTAAAGGCCTGATTTTGGATTTAAGGACAGTAAACTAAGCAATCTGGGAGAATGCAATCAGCCTCCCGTGCACACAGTGCACGTAATTTCTATGTACACGGTGTCTGTAGCCAGACTCCCGTATGTAGCTTTTATTACCAGGTATGACTTTTAAGACTCCGTAATTTGGTTTCCATTGTAATGTTTTTTTTTATTTGGAACTAGTGTGTAATTACGTATGTAACCTGCCTGGTAAAATAAATTGTTAAAACTTGATCTGTGTGGTTTCGCTTGCTGACACTCAAAGTTATACAGGGAATGCTTGGTTTACCCCCTCAAACTGGTCTAGGGAGGATGGATATTTACGCTTAATGTATCACGGTGTATAGCACCCGTAGACCTATGATGGTAAATCCCTCGCCTCCGCGTGGTAGTTAATTCATGTCGAGCACAGCCGTAGCTAGGTTGGTCTGCTTGGGTCCCTAGGCTGTAAACAGATATACCCAAGAGTAGCTATTCCTGCGACCTCTGTGATGACTACAGATAGCTAGTCAGTTCGTGAGACGTGCACATAACGCGCGATGTGACATGCGGCGGTACCAGCAGAGGACTGTTCGGAGAGTAAATCTCAGTACAGGATTCCTGTAGCGATCAAGTCAAAATTATCAATAAGAAATCCACCTAATGTGGATAACTAATCTAAATTATTATTCTAAAATGGAGTCAGATAAACAAAGGTGAATCTATTGGCCCTATTGTGGAGATTCTCGGTCAGCCCGGACCAGTAAAGAGCGGAAGGCAGAGTGGTACTACTGCCTTTGTATCGTGGTTTATTTATTGGCTGATCTAGAATCTCCGCATAGGGGCCACTCATTTTTAACCCTACTAGTATTCTTTCAGCAACACCAGAAGGACGAGCACGCTGATACCTTCAGCCCTCGCTAAATTCCGTTGTTGGGTTAGCGTGGGGTTTTACAATAGTATGCAAGAGTTTGAGTATGCTTCAATTTTGCTTCATTTGGAAGTCATTTGATGACATCATCACTACCGTTAGACTACTTCACCAAACAGAAAACAAAACTAAAAATGATCATGTAGGATTAGCACAACTACCTTTGGGAGTGGGGAGCATGGAAGTACACATCTGGGGAATTTAGCATGTAACTGATATTGACATACTTTCAAATATCGGAATGGCACTTATGGCAATCTGATGACACAAACACAAGGATACATAACGGAGCAATTAGCTATAGTTTTTTGTTTTTTTGCCTGGCTAAACCTAGAGCAAATTATGATCAGTTAGATGATTGTCCTTTTCTGCTCTGGTTTTCAGTAGGTCTTTTTGATCTGTCTGAGGGGGAGGCATCATCAACATCTTTAGAATCTAGGTGGTCAGGATCAAGAGTTAGGCTGAGGGTTAGGAGGTGGGTTCAGGGTTCACTGCATGGGGTCATTCCCTTTCCTAAAATGATCTACAGCTTTGTCAGTTAATAATCAGTGAGACCTGTGCATCTCCTCCTCTAATCAGCTAGACCGAAGTTAGCCCTGCTAGCACCTCAATAACACACACCATTCTGCGTTCAGTGTAAATATGTTTTTAACTGTACCATGTCTAACTGGCAACAAGAATGCCTTCAAGATCAAATGGAATCAATGGAATCTTGATGAATTCCAAACTTCTGAAAAAGGAACATCAACAACCTTGGCCCTGGTTCCAGCAACATTTGTCTATATGTGATGAACAAATAAAGGCAAGTGATTTTTTTTTCTTCACACAGTTTTGCACTTTTGTAACCACAAAAAATAACTTAATTGTATTTATGTAAAAAATAATGACATATATCACAGTTTGGGTGAACTGATAATTGCATTTTCTGAACAGAAGGCAAAGTAGCCCCTCAGAAATGTTATTGAAAGATAAAGACAAATTCTGGTTGACAACAGGGTGCCCAATTCTTGTTTCGTTGGCACTTCTGTTTGACAGGAAATGTAATATTCCAAAATCAAGTAGAGGCAGCTATGCACTATAAGCAAAGTTAATTGAACAAAGCATTGCTCCTGGGCTTCCATCTGTTTCCTAAACAGCCAACCAGCCAGCCAGGCATCGGGTGGTTAGCTATCGCTGACACGGTTCTGGGAGCTGGGGAGGCAAAGCCAACCGATTCTACATCTCTCCCCAGCTTTCTAATTAACGCCAGCGTGTGACAGTAATAAAACAGTGGCAGGGCGAGCAAGAGATTAAGGAGTATGTACAAAGACCTTCACTGCAGAAAATGTGCTAACATGCTAATCTATTAGGATCCTTGGCTGGAAGCAGGTCCTGTTTTAAGAAGCCGGGCTTTGAAGTAATTCTGTTAATGAAGGAAAATGCTCATTGAATCTTCTTCCGCAAACCCTCCAGAAGGGGAAGCTAATAGCCCTCCCTTTGAGACCGCTCAGATCTGAGAGCATCCAGGACTCTCATCGTTCTGTTCCTTCATCCAGTTTGTTTTTGCTGTTTCTGTTTCACCTGGTTTGTTTTTGCTGTTCTTGCCATGTCCTGGTTCAGATCCCTTAACTACTTGGCCTCATGGTGCAAAGCCTGCATGCTTTGGGTCATTAAACTCTTATTCTGTGCTATTTAATTTAATTTTCAGCTCCTTAGTTCAGGTTTGATGGTGTCGGGCTAATGGCAAAATCACCTGGTAGTAGACCCAGAAAGAGAATTAATTTACCAGTCTCTTATAGATTATACAAAACCAAAGGTTATTGCAAAGTTATGGCATTCATAAGAAGGCCTTGAGTCAAGTAATGATCAGGGGTACATTTGATGGAGGAAATTGACACTTTTTGGAGTGAAGGTGTTCATAGCATTCAAGAACAAGGGACCTGTTATTTCCTCAGCCGTCTGCCTTGAAGTCATAATGGCAATCTTTGCAGCACGAGGCACAGGATCAGTTCAAGTCACCGGGTTAAAGCAGAGTCACCTGATAGAGGGCAAGATGATAGCCTCCCCCAGTCCCTGAGTCAAGTGTCTGGCGATGGTTTCAAGATGGCTCCTTGAAGAATAGGCAGCATTAATTACCTTGTTGCACATACGCTCAACACTGGCCTGCTTTGTGCTAATCTTTGTATCGGGTGACGGCACGTTGTAATACCTTCGGTTCAGGAGGTGATGGGGTTTCCCAGGACAAGTAGCGTTTTTGTGCCTTAATCTCATTCCATGGTGGTAAATTCCGTTGTCTGAAGACTTGGTTTCTTTTCACTAGCCCTGGATGTGCAGTGAAGTTCCTCCTCTCCAGCCTTTCCTGGGCGTAAGCTACACCCCAGCCTGCGTGTGATCCAGAGTGACCGCGGATGGGCGGAGGGGTGGAACCAAGATTGCGGCATTAGCACTTTAATGAGGGGATTCAGGCTCTAGGCCCTGCATGTACCGCTGCCTGTGCCCTGGGAGGCACATGGTCCCCTAAGCCCCACTGTTCCAGGCCCTCACGGTACTGCACACAGGGTCACTGTTTTCCCAGCAATAATAAAGCCGGACAACTGGGCTGTTTGCCTGTGTCATTTCTTTGAAATTAGATACAATGTATGTTTTTGTTTTTGTTCATGTACTGGCTGAGTTACAGGGTAGATTATGATTTTTTTCCGTAAGTTTTAACTTACTGGCCTACCTGCCCACACTTAGTTTATATTTGCTTAGTTGCCTGTGATTTAGGCTGCATAAAAAAGAGCTCCTTTATTAACATTAGCAACTGACTATTTATTATCTGACTGGCACAGGAAACAAATATTTTAGATGATAATTTTTTTTGTCCATGAAATGTATAATGTACACATACGTTTTTAGTGACTTTCTGGTATTGACATCACTAAAATGCCAATTCTGTGCCAAAGAGCCTGAGCCAGTGGCCCGTATTTTGGATGAGGCTTCAGGGCTGACTTTATTAATATAATGGTAAATTTGTTTCCATTTGCCATGGAGTAATTATCCAGGTTAAAAGGCTGAGAGCAGGAGACAAAATATGACCCATTAGCTTACAATACAGCAGCTTTTCATTCATGGGAACCTGAAAGCTTGTTGGAAATAATATTGTTTATTTTCATTTTTTAACTGTATCATGAAAACCGAAGATATTCAGCACTAGGGGATAGTGCTCAGGGGATAGAATCCGAACCCAATTCAAAGGGAGATGCAAGCACCCTCATGCACGCAGCCATATGGTGAGTGAAGATAAGCAACATGTCACTGTTTGTCTATCCTCATGCATTCATCCCACCTAATGTTTTTCTAAATCTTAAGTTTTGCATCATTTCGCTCACATATTTTGTTGATTTTAAAGTGAAAGGACAGTTCTGTACCTAACCTCTTCAAGGTCTTGCGCATCTTCATGCACCGTTCCTTGCGTGTTCCTTATTTTCTTGCAGTAGTTTACCTTGAATGCCCTGTGGGCGAGGGTGTGGTGGTAGAGAGTGGCGGCAAGATGCAGGCAGGTTGTCTAACAAAAGAATCACAAACAGGGTTTTTTCTCACAGTCATCATTGTGAGGGGGGCATTGCAGTTCAGGTCTTGGGAAAATAATTAAATGCATGTGGTGCTGCACAACACTTCTTCACAGTCTGTATAAAAGAGGAAATTGGTCAACCCAGGAAGCTAAGAAAAAGTAGCACAACAGAAGGCACAGCACTGTATTTTGTGCCCAACGGATAATTTGTCGGGATGCCAAATGGTTGTTGCTTTAAATACATTAACTGGCTGTTTTCCTTGAACTAAAACCCACCTTTTTTGACTAAAGGTCTTTTTGACCTAAATTTAAGTTTCTTGTAAGAAAATATTAACCTTCTCTTCCTTGATTTTGCAGATCCTATTGTACGCCCCTCAACGGTGGCAGTGATTTTATTGCAGTTGTGCCGATTTCTCTAGTGGTGTTTGTTTACCATGTTCAATGTACTGTTTCAAAAAGCATCTGCCAAATGACTAATTCATAAATTGTTTGAAAGGAAAACAAATGACTGCTAAAGTGATGCCCATTTCCACAGTTTTGATCCAACTGCAAATTGGCTTATGAATGTACAATAATGTACAATGTTTCAGTTACAAGAATGATGCTGTTTACATTCACACTAATTCTGCAATGTTAAACTTGAAGATGTACGTTTTCTACCTATGGCATGAGTCATGTTATTAACACCTTATTCTGATAACCATAATAAAAAAAACACATTATCCTGTTAATGAGCACAAGTCATCAACTTTGTCCTTCTACAAAACAGAATATTGAGTCATGTAGACATTCTATTTTTCACTGAATCTCTTGTTATAATTCACTAGCTTTTATGGCAAACCCAAAATAATCCCATTTCTGGACTGGTAGACCCATTAGAACATGTGAATGTAAGGACAGAAGAAAGTACCACCACAGCAAAAGGTTTGTAAGAAGCAATGTAGCCTTCGAGATCATGTGTTGCCAAGTGTGCTGTGCTAATGATAGCATACGCATGCGCGGCCTCCAATGCTGATTGGATCGTATCAGTTATTGTTCAGAATGTAATTGAGGATCTCATAGAAAGGTTCCCTATCTGTAATATTACATTTTACCATACAATGTTGACAAATATGCAGTAATAGAGGAACTCACAAAGGGGGTAAATACTTTTTCATGGCACTGTATGAATACAGTACTGTGCAAAAGTCACCTGTATAACATTCAGTACAGATAAGATTCTTTCATAATTCAATGTAATTCAATGATACATGTACTATACATTTTACATTAAATTTTAGTAATTTGGCAGGATAGTTAAAAACTGAATCAAAGCAATATTTTTTGTGACCACCCTGCAAGTTAAAACTGCATCACTTCTCTGAGATAGCCAACGCTGTCCTGCAGTTCTATAAGACAATCAGCAGTTCTTCTGCAGACTTTAGTTGGCTCCTTGCTGCTGATCTCAGACAGCCTTGATCAAGTTTTTATGTAAAAAGTAGTCAATTGCTTACAGTAATATGTTACTTTTTACAGAAAATGTCTCTGTAAAATTAAATCTTTTGGAAAATTTATATTTGGAAATCTGAAATATGTTATTTTATACTAACACACACAAAAAAATTAAAGTCTAGGGTGCCTAAGACTTCTGCACAGTACTGTATATACTCACCGAGTACTTTATTAGGAACATTTTTAGTTTATTACACCTACTTATTCATGCGATTATCTAATCAGCCAATTGTGTGGCAGCAGTGCAATGCATGATCTCCTGGGATTTTCACGTACACTAGTCTCTAGAGTTTGCAAAGAATGGTGCAAAACACAAAAACAAAAATCCAGTGAGCAGCAGTTCTGCAGACAGAAACGCCTTGTTAATGAGAGACATCAGAGGAGAATGGCCAGACTGGTCAAAGCTGACAGGAAGGTGACAGTAATGCAAATAACCACACATTACAACAGTGGTATGCAGAAGAGCATCTCTGAACACACAAAGCATCATAACTCTAAGTGGATAGGCTACAGCAGTAGAAGTAAATAATGAACAAATAATAAAATACCTAAAAGTGCTCACTGAGTGTATAAAAACCCAAAGACATACAAACATACAGACATACAAACAAAGTTTCCTAAATTTATTTTCCTGGAATTTGTGATAAGATTAGAGAACACATTTGGAGGGATTTTGGAATCAGAAAACGTGCTACTTACGAACGACACGATATATTATGGCTGTCAGTGTTTAATGCCTTAACTTGTGTGATTTAACACTTTAAACTTATTTTAATTTACATTTTACATTTTACATTTTAGTCATTTGGCAGACGCTTTTAATCCAAATCAATCAATTGCATTTTTTATGCACGGTGGGGCCGATAAGTGCAGATCTATGACCAGATGTTGCATCGACCATCCCATCGTTAGCCACTGTAAAGATAGTTTAATCATTCTAATTAAAATCAATGACACGAGTGAATATAACGGCTAACACCGTTATCACGTTAGCTCATGCGCTTAATTATCACTGGACAACTCTTCGCTGATGATGGGACTGCTGCACTGGTCCTGGAGAGCTCCAGGAAACCAGGTAAGGTGAACTGGTCAACTGAGCTCAACTACTTTAACCCTTTGAAGAGTCTTTCTTAAATATGTTTAAGTCAGTGTTGTAAACTACATTGCTTTCAATCACAGTAGTGATTGTTACATAAGCATGATGTTCTTAACGGAACATTCTAGTCACATATTTATGATCTTGCACCTTAATATGTGGAGTCCCCATGACAACCAGAAAACCCTGAGGCTCTCTCCATTGCCAGCTGGCACCATCATTCTCCTTGACAAACACTTTCAAAATTGATGAGATACTGTGGACATGAGTGTTTTTTATTGGATAAATTGGTACAGACATAAAAGGTTTCTACCACAAACATGATGCTAATCTATGGTTTTACATTGTGTTCCACTCTTCCTTCAATAGTCAAGGCAGATTTCTGCTTTTGTGGATAAAACAATATACTTTAAATCAATAGAAGGGAATACTATTTACTTCATGAAAAGGTAGCCCCATCTTTCATACCAGCTTCCCCTTCTGACACCCGCTTAACTTTTGCCAAGAAATGTAGAAAAAGGAAAAAAAAATTTTTTTAAAGGAACAGCTTCAATTTTTCCGGAGCACACATAATCCAGTATTTATGAGATTAGCTCATTTGAAGAGATAATTCACCACTCCTGACCCTTTGGCCATTTCCAAGTCCTCATTCCTCATGCTGAAATATCAGTTTCCATTAGGCAGTTTTTTACAGGTTTAAAAAAGTAATTTGGTTCCATAGGTCCCAAGAGTGATTCATTCTAGAATTTTGAACGGCTAGATTTATCGTGCCTAACATAATTAAATTAGACTTATCAATAGATTAATAAATAAAATGAATAAACTTGGCTTTGAGAGGCCTGGCTCCTTTTGATAGATTATATTATCCACCTGGAACGTAATGTGTTGCAAAAACCGGGTCTGTGCAGCTTTTCCTGTGAAATTGATCTAATTCAGGCATGTAAGCATTACCCAGATAAATACTGCCAGCTGGCAAATGCTTGCTCTGCCATTGTAGTACACACAGCTATGCTATGCTAAAGAATAACAGCTTAAGTCAGATACTTAAGATAACAGATCCCCCTCCCCCCGCTTACCCTCAACTGTGTGTAGCCCGCCTACACCTCTGTTGATGTGAATATGTAACAACCATCTGCTCATGGCAGAACATTCCGGAAACAACATTTCCACTCACTCCTCAGGCAGGCGTTATCAAACGTACAGGTGGGAAAATGCAGGGCAGAATGGCCCAACAAACCAAACAAAGAGAGCCCACGTGCCAAGCGACAGAGACAAAACCCAAGTGTTTGTTCTGTTTTTATTAACGCTGCATTGAATGATGCCCCCTCAACCCACCCTCAATGCGGATGCATTTATCGTATGTGATAAAAATGTTTTTCAATATCTGAAATAATTTGCATGCAAATACTGTATGTTGAGGTGTTGAAATATCATGTTAATGTATTTTGTTTCAGTGTAATCCATTTCCATAAGCAGGATCATAAAACGTAAACAAACAATGGTAGTTCACACAGTGGTAGAAACCAAAACTTAGCCATTAAAGGGCAACTACAGTGAAAGTCTTTCAGAAATTGCTCTTCCTTACCTTGCTGTTTAGCAGGTGAATCAAAAAGCAATTGAACCACAGTGAAATTCCCATTTCCCAACACTCCAACCCTCTCCAGTGTGCAGATGATACACTGGCCCCTGAAGAAGATGTTTTTTATCCACACAAGCCTTTAAAGCAAGGGATGGGAACTCCGTTCCTGGAGGCTGTGTCGGTTTGTGGATTCCATGTCTACCTCTGCCCTTTCTGACTCAGGGGTCTCAAACAGTCTCTGCTGGTTTTGGTGATTTCCCTTCAATCAGCAGCCAATTCATGCATTGGTGCAGACTCTTGCCAATCAGCGACTTAAATTTAGTACTGGAAGACATCAAAAGCTAGCAGACATAGAAGGCCTCCAGGATTTGAGTTTGAGATCCCTAATCTAACTAGACCTCTAGACCAATCATTTACAGAAATTGATCTGACATTTTAGCTAGATTTATGGATAAGCTCAGACCGTTCAGCATCTCAGCCCAGTGTAAGAAATAAGTCATTGGTAATTGGTGGAAACCAAAAATCTGAAACATATATGGTTCTTTAAAGGTGGATATACTGGGCCATTTCAATGATCCACACGTGTGTATGTCTGTGTGGGTGGGTGGATGGATATAATCTTTCCCCTTCTCTTCAGCATGGTGCTAAAATATTCAGTTATGCAATAATATTCAGTTATCCTCTTAGACCAAGGACATTCCCTGAGGACAGCACCCCACTTGAACTACTTGTTATTGTTGCGTAAATGCATTGCTAGGTCATTTCAATACTGAATTAATGTAAAACATGGCATGCTTCTTGTAGGGGTTTCCTACCCTTTCCAACAAGGTATAATGTCATATTCAGGTGATGGACAGTTTAGGAATATCGCTGCGTTATACAGATGTGCATAATTACAGGATTTGGACTTGCTACAGATTGCTATTGTACTGAATATGGGGCTCTGGTTAACCTAATTTAGAATGTATGCAGATTTGTTAGAAACACTTTGGAGAGGTTTATAAAAACATACACTCAAAAAACAGTGAACGTGACATTTCATTTTCTTTACATTTTGTATCAAAGCATCTGTTTTAATAGAAAAATAAGCTTTTCTGATCATTCATGATATGATATATGCAAGATATGACTTTGTATTTGGATAGATTTGAGGACACTTAAGGACATCTGAGTGCAGTTTTAGGAAAACTAATTTTCTTTGAATTTTGAATGCCTGTAGATAACTTTACCATATTGTGTCTGAGTTGACAACAAGTTTGTGCACAAATATACCATATATTTTTGTGTACACTATGTGTACATGCTCTGGCATAACTTTGTTCTGTCTCACATTTCGGAATGGTACAAGTCTCTTCTTTAATTTAAGTCTTCAACCTTGTGTGTGCAGTAATTAGTTTCTGAGATATTGACAGTACTAGGTGTAAATAGCCCTCTAGAGGGGGCAAAGTGAAAAGGGTTATTGTACATCGCTCTGGATAAGAGCATCTGCTAAATGACTATAATGTGATGTAATGTAGTCATATGGAATTATTACAGAATGATAATAAAAAGAAGATTATGTGATCATGATCATTGTCATTTTTGCTCCTTGTCAGCTTGGCCTGATCCATATTGCAACTCGATTAGGCCTGGTGCAATCAGCGAATCAAATTAATCCTGATATCATTGCCCGGCCGACCTCTTCTTCTCTGTAAGTGCGATAGAGCTCTCGTTCAGAGGTGGCTTCCTACAATGCAATAGCCTTAGCACAAAGGACATTATCAAAAAGGTAATGGTATAATAATTTTACAACTTTCAAAAATGCTTTAAATCTATAGTGCAACTGAAGCTAATTTATTTCAATAAGATTTATTTTCACACATATTGTCATATTTATTATAGAGGACAAATACATAACATAGCACTGCGATATCAAATTTGGATTTATGCATGGACCAATGCAGAAGCTGGATGCCATCTTTGGTCCATGAAAAGTGTTAGTGAACCATAGGCTATGAAAGCATTTTTATTATCAATATTTCAGGCCAATATTGTCACATTAACAGTGAACTTCAAAGGGTAGCTGCTGCATACATGTATGAACACAGTCATTACATTAATTCAGCAGATGCTCTTATTCAGAGCGACTCAGAATGTAAGAGCAGCGATGTAGTATAAGCAAGAGTGCCAGCTAACACCTTTACTAGGTCAGCGAGTGTATGTTTACAAAAAAGAAGGCATAACTTCATAGATAGCTGTCTTTTCTCATTTCAATGCATCTAATCTAATATGAGAAAGGCTAATCCTGAAAGGCTTAATCACCTTGAAAGAGGAAGTAGTGATACTTCTCTTTTCAATAAAAAGAAAAACCCTGCCCATTAATCTTGAAGCGCTTTCAGAAAGTTACAGAGAGAAAGAAATTCAAGGTAAAAGTGCAAGAGCACCGATAGCTGTCAGGATTTCCCCACAGTCTCCTGCCCTAGCACAAGTCCGTGAGTAGTATGTACATTTGGTAATTGTGAAAATCTCCATCACCTGAATATCTGATCCATTTACCCCCTCCTTTTACCCCACGCACTCCCCCCCCCCCCCTACCTTCCCTTGCTATTTCAAAGTGCAAGAGTATTAAACAATGATTACGGGACGGGTTGATGAAACTGTGGCTGTGGCAGTCCTCTCTTGATTAGCCTGGGGTGTGTGAAGTCAGTCAAGCTGGATTGTGATGGTTGATGTGTGCGGCACGTTGGCTCAGTGTGCGGGAAGGAAGCAGGGCAATCCGAGAACCACGCTGGTTCAGTAGGCACACCCCTGCACTATGTTACGAATCAGTCCAGGAGTTTATAAGTTGTGTTTCTTTCCACAGTAGGTGGGAACCGTCACCGTACAAGAGAGATCTGTGTGTATTGACCAACCTATCCTGAAAGCGAAGCTGAAAACCTACCGTTCGAGTTTTGGTTTACTTTGCCTTTATTAGTTTAGCTTGTTATTTTTACCTGGATCCCTTGAGGGTGAACTGTGAACTCATAATCTCCCTGTCTCCAAACTCTTCTGTCCCCTCAAGGGTGTGTCCCGGTGTGTGGCATGGACCTTTAATGAGTTACACCTCACGTTGTGGAAATAATATTAAGGTTAATAAGTGTTAGTTTCTTTATAACTCACTTTGTTACAGGCAGACTTGGGCCAAACTGCTATTGATAGTCAATTGAAAATACAAACTCTCTCATGTTGCTGAAAAATAAAAACTTAATAATAAGAACCTGCTGTCATTTAAATGCAGGTTTTGCTAAAAAAAAATTAAATTAAATTAATTTTTTTAATTAAATAGTAAAAAATTACTATTATGTATTCATAATGCGGTACGGAAATAACTGGTTGGAGGGAATTTCACTATTTAATTCCCTTATTTGTGGTTATTTATTCTTGATTCAAGAGGACCTGTTTACATGTTGCAGGTATTAATATAAAATATACAGTATATTGCTGACTAAAATAAAATGCATCAATTGAATTCTATATTTGAAGCAGTCAGCATTTTATGTGAGAAGGGGTTATAAGGATATAGTTAAGTGAAGAAGGCACAGCATTGTACAAATTATTTTACATTCATTGGCATAACAGACAGAGGATTTGAATTGTATTTCTTTCTTTGAGCTGGTTTATTATGTGCAATTTAGACCCAAACACTTTGTAGACTCGGCAGTGGTCTGCATAATTTTGCGTAGGGCATTGTGTTTGCAGGGGAAATCATCGTTGCCAAATCAGTCTCTGTTCCCATCGTCGCAAAGGCTTTTCTTGGGAGAAATAAAGACAAAACTTATAATCAAATATGAAGATGCGCTGAGCCCATATTCCACAGAAGATTAAGCCACCTGTGATGTTGTGCACTTTTAAGACATCCAGCGATAACGGTGGCCCCAGGCAGCATTATTCAGCTCCCATAAAGGGAAGGAGCGCCTGGCTTCTCAAGTGAAATGGATGTGTAGCCTTGGCCTACTTCAGCTGTTTGGTGCTAATTTACAAGCTGCTCCTTCTCCTGGATGCTCCACTACAAGCTTGTTTATTGCTAAGCCTCCCAAATGGGAATTTGGAGGGGGGAGAAGAACCACTAGATTAGAGAAGACGACACTTTTAGCACCTTAGCGAGCTTCATTTCTCCATCGTCCTGTCGTTGGGTAAACTGTCATGACCGCCGTCACAAACTGCCCGTTAAAATCCTCTACTTCTGTCCCAGAAGAGGCATCTATTTATGCCCCATGATGCAGTTTGGGAATTTGTTTTATTTCTCTCACTGTCTGCCAGGAACAGCAATTTTTCTATTCACTGTGAAATCGCTGGGTTGTCATTCCAAGTCCAATATCGCAGATTGGTTTCACCGCATCCCAATTTCACATCTATGACGATAATAACAAAGACCCAAGAGAGAACAGAGCGCTTTTTTATTATTAAAAAAAGAACCTTCTTCTGGCAACCAGATGGGAGTACACTTTGCTCAGTACTGCATGTATCTTATAACAGATTCAAGTCAGACATAAAGTCTAAACCTGTTGTGCCACCTGGACTTTTTAAACAGGTTATACCTTGACAGCAGTCTTAAAGCTTGTGATGAGCAAGGCCTGGGGTTTAAATTAGGACTGCTCCTCACCATAACACAAAACAAACAGTCACACACATCCTGTTTTCCCCAATAAATAATACTGTGCAATGAGTGGATGATTTTACCTGAAGGAAATATTTAAGACCGAAACTATCCATTATCCACAGTTGAGGGATTTTATTTGAGTTAGAGTAATAGACTCAGGTGAGCTCTGAGTTCAGAATGTGCACAAGCTTGGATGACAGCAGACAGCAGACACACACCTGGGCAACTTTGGCTCAGGTGGTAAGAGCAGTTGTCTCATTGGCTCAGGCGGTAAGAGCAGTCGTCTCATTAGCTCAGGCGGTAAGAGCTGTCGTCTGGCAGTCGGTGGGTTGCTAGTTCAATCCCACCCCGGGTGTGTCAAAGTGTCCTTGAGCAAGAAACCTAACCCCCAAATGTGTTGCCATAATGTGCTTGGGTCGGTCTTGGACAAAAAAGAGTGTCTACGAAGTTATTGCAAAGCAATATAATATACTTGTGTTTTTAGGAAATACTGTCCTAAAATACTGTTCATACCTGACTCCCAGGTTAAGGGAAGATAGAAAACCACTGTTCTTGGCCTTCAAGGACCATGATTTGATGATCCCAGAAATATACCTTACCAATGCCATGATGCATATCAAAAGATATCTTAAGCAGTCACTGTGTAATGTTTTCCCAAGCTGTTTATTTATTTTATTTTTTATTTTTTATTCATGTAAAAGGTAACATTTATTTGCTGCTCCATTCCCAATTGGCCACAGTTATTTTTAATAGGCAGTAGGAAAGGGACAGCTTAGTACAGTTTGAATAAAAATCTCAGCTTTAACCCTTTAACCCCAGCTCAGGGGCATTGAGTTTCAAATATTTCCAAGTCATTGCTTATTTTGTCCAGACCAATTTGCCAGGATCCCCCTTGTTGTCAACGTCCATTTCAGTCCTATTCTAAACTATTCTTTGTCTGTATCTATCCAAATACGATGCTAGGATTGGCAATAGTAGGGCTTACCCATAATCCCCTCTTTCATTGTGTATTAAAGACTGGCAGGGATGCACACCATCATGCACGTTTTTATTCCAACCAGGAGAATCTTTCGCACTGCTGCACACATCAGTACTGGTTGAATTCAACATGGAGCCACAATAAAAAAGTTTTTTTTACCAAGGACGCATAATCATTCTGCGACTGTATTTCACGACTTTACCAAGTGAAATAAACACAACTGAGAGGCCAACAGGCCAGAGGACTGTCCCTTGTGTGCTGTCCCAGAGGGCCACACGTCCACTCAGGTTCAGCAGCTCCCATTAAAGAGGGGGGTCCTGGAGACCGCTCTCTGACACAGGAAGGTGAGAGGAGTCATAGTTTCCACAGTGATAATCGGCCTAGAAAAATGGATCCGTGAAGGAGCTAACGGGTGGGCGAGCTAATAGGACAATGACTGCTCTGAACGCCAGGCCTAATGAACTGCTCTAATGTGCAACATCATCCATCAGTTAGACTTGTCCAACAGCGTTGCTGGCCGCAGCAGAGGTTGGGCTGCTTAGGCTGTAAAACAGCCTGTGTGTGTATGCGTATATGCGTGTTGTTTTCAAGTAGCGTAGTGGTTAAGGTACATCACTGGGACACGCAAGGTTGGTGGTTTCGATCCCCGGTGTTGCCCCAATAAGATCCGCACAGCCGTTGGGCCCTTGAGCAAGGCCCTTAACCCTACATCCAGGGGAGGATTGTCTCCTGCTTAGTCTAATCAACTGTATGTCGCTCTGGATAAGAACATCTGCCAAATACCATTAATGTAATGTAATGTTTCAGGCAGTTAAGGGATCAGCCCCTGCATATATTCAATCACTTATCAGAATGTATTCACCAGCAAGACGCCTCCGCTCTGCCACTTTGGGATGCCTGGCTCCTCCCCCTCGCCGCACCTGCACTTCTCGGTCACAACCGCTGTCTGTCCTAGCCCCACGGTGGTGGAATGACCTTCCTGTGGATGTCAGAACAGCAGAGTCTCTGACCTCTTTCAAATGCACTCATCTCTTCAGGCTGCACCTTTCCCTCCCTACCTCACCACCATGATTAGCCTTGTGCATGCCATAGATTATAATGGCATATCTATATATAACAATTCTATATATATATATATATATATATATATATATATATATATATATAGAATTGTTATATATAGATATGCATATATATTATATATAAAAGATTTTAGCAGCAAGATATAGTGGGAACCCAGTTACTGAAATTCTAACCTCACTCTTGTTTACTTAAGTGTTTAAAGGAATGCCGGTTATCTACACGTTAAGGAGCTTTTAACAGAATTCAAGTGCTTCACACTCTCTTTCTGGTATTCACCCATGTGTGAGCTCCGATAACCCTGCGGTAATAGCCTTCAAAACAGAAGATAAGAGAGCAGATTGCTGCTGGCCCATTGCCAAACAAACCTTTCCCTATCCAACCAGCATGGCGGAACAGCAGAGATTTATGGAAATATCAAAACAGTAGTTGGTCTCCTTATGAATTATCACAGGTTAGAAAACTTACTTAAAGAAAGGCCCCTTAAGTAGGCATGCAAAAACCACAAAGAAATAAAATTAAATAAAAAAATAAACATTGAGGGGCAATACAATTTATTGGGTAATTTACTGGAGTATGATTGCTGCAAGCCTGTTCCAGACTGCAACCTTTGTTGCAGATTTATGTTGTTACTTTTTTGCTTTGTTACTTCAAGCAGAATAGGACACATATGATCTCCAGTTCTGTCAGGATAAAAAAGTCAGTACTTCAGTAAGAGTACTGTCCAAAAGCAACCGAACCCTAACCACAGATACCATCTTTGAATCCTAACATTGTGAATACAGGCCAGCACAGGATAACATGCAGTTTTGCTGCATAACAATCGCCGGGCAGAAAACCTTTGCTGGGCACCTTCTAGAGCTCCCATCTCAGGGGAAATGCCTCTGCTAGTGATCAAAGACACAGCCTTGTGGCCCTTGTTCTGAAAACCCATCTTCACATTTCCTATTTCCATCGTCCGCTGCTAAATTCCGGTCATTTCACAACACGTTGAGTACACATAACTTATCAGTTGATTGACAGGGCCACATGACATGATTTGAAATTGATTGGTTTGCAATAAAAAACATTATTGACCTCAGACATCAGGTCAGACTCATTGTATATCATTTGTTGTGACTTTGTTGCTATACAGGTCAAGTCAATGTGACTACAGCCTGTTATTGTGTTTTTATTATTCATAATTAGAGTTTTTATTTTCCTTCTGAGAACTAGAATAAGACAAATGTTTCTGCTGCTCAAGTTCGCCGTGCCCCTCAGCCTTTCAGAGTTAAATAGACTTCAGGGGATATTTTCTTGACCGTCCACATACAGGTGGATAATCTCTGTGGGGGTGCATCATTTCTGGTTTCTGTTGGTTTATGTGCCTGATACATGGATACCCACTTCCTGTTTTGTGGTGTTGTGTTTGAAGTAGATGAGTGAGAGCATATTGGTAGTGTTTGAGTGGAGTTGTTCATGCTTTTAAGTGGGAGGCTAATATTAGTTTGCATTTCAAAAACCAATATTATGAGCCAGGTAAGATGAATTTGCTTTTAAAGTTAAAATCTGTGTTGCCATCAGGGGACCATTTTTCTTTCTTGGTTAAGCACTTGGCTGCAAGGCTGATTATCCCAACCAAACCAATCTCAAGCTAACAAGGTTTTTGGGGGAGTTGTTTGCCCTCTTGGAAGCAATCATTAATGTTGGTAGATAGTTTGCCTCCAGCATTAAGTTTTAATGTAACTGTAGTCCATTACAATTTTCAGTGTATTTTGTCCTGAGATAAATAAGTGCTAGCTAGGGTTCTTTTCTTTGAGTTAACTTACTGCCATTTAGCAGTTAGCTGGCTGTAACCATATTTATAACCATCTTCTTAAAAAGAGATTATTGTTATTGTTATCACATGCAGCAGCCTGCCACCGTTCGTGAGTGATTATGACCTTTTTCCCTTTTCTGTGAGCACGTTCAGGTGCAGTCTCTAGTCACCATACAAGAGAAACATTCCTTTCACTACCACCTCTGTGCTTGGCAAGTAGTTGTTTGTAGGGTGGTAGCGTAGTGGTTAACGTGCATGACTGGGACCCGCATGGTCGGTGGTTTGATCCCCGGTGTGGCCACAGTGGGGTCCGCACAGCCGTTGGGCCCTTGAGCAAGGCCCTTAAGCCTGCATTGCTCCAGGGGAGGATTGTCTCCTGCTTAGTCTAATCAACTGTACATCGTTCTGGATATGAGCGTCTGCCAAATCCCGATAATGTAATATTGATCGCCCTGCTGAGCCGTTTGTGTGTCATTGTTGTCAGCTTGTCGAGCATCTCCAGAGCAAGATTATTGATCTGGAGGGCCAACTCGCTGCCCAATTGCATAGTTTACAATTGGAAGAGTTCCAGGAACTACATAGTACGTCCATAGTACCTGCCCTGCATCTTATAGAGCTAGTGTGCACACCACAGCCAGGAGGGGGGGAAGACTTCAGACCAGGCAGGGCGAGAGAGATAGGTGAGAGTAGGGCACAAGTGATGACAAAACTGAAACGGTCAAGGCTGGATCTAATGGTGAGAGCACTAATACAATGTTTTTAAAGCAATATTTTAGTAATGGTGGCCTTGGACAGCAGGGAGTGAGGACACAGAAGAGGATGTGTAGAAGCAGTCTGAAAAGTCTTTGTTTAAATGCGAGAAGTATGAAAATATTTTTTGGGAACTTGGAACTGTTAGTAAGAGTGGGAGCTATGACATTCTAGGGATTACAAAGACATGGCTTGGGGATGAATATATCCACAAATAAGAAACTCATCACAAATGTATTTTACCATCCACAAACAAATATCTATCAACTTGTGTCTTATACATTTCCATTCAAATGAATGTGCACTTATTTGTACAAGTGCATACATATTTTCCCTTTTGCACACATCTCATACTTTGTTTATGAAGCACAAAAATATCTGTCTAATATCCTCATGTATTTTTGTACATGAGGATATTAGTGTAGAATCTGCATTTGTGGATGAAATGACATGCGTGCATTCAGTGATGTTTCCTTCCGCTGTTCCTAAACAATCCAGACACAAATAGCTATCGATCCACAAATCTGTCAAGCTCCTTTTTCTGTGTTTACCCAAAAGAAAGTAAGCCAGCTACCACTTCTGTGGTCATTGTGTACGCAACGCCAAACGGTCACAATTCTCCAGTTTTTCTTCATGGTCCCTTTCACCAGATAGCTAGCACACTTAAATAAGACCTTATTACTCGGTATCTGGCTTGCTATTTTAATATGTGTGTGTCTAAAGATGGCTGGCTGTTAGCTGATGTGACGATCTGGCTAGGCCTGCCAATTCCGGATCATGGAGAAACCTGGTGAATTATGACCCTTTTGGCATTCTAAACACAATGAACAGAGAAGATTATTAGGCCTAGACTACTCACAAAACTGCCTAATTGGGGAGGGCTATATCTGATACAGTATTTTGGTGAATTCATCATTGTATTGATAAAGGAAGATTGAGGGAAGAGCCCGTAATTGGACAGGGGGAGGCTCGCCGCCTACAACAACAGCGCTGGAACGCCTCAGAGTCACAGTCGTGGTTGGAGAAGGCGTGTCGCTCTCCGGATCTTTAGATCCATTTGTCGTGCCGAGGGACATGGTCGTATGTATACAGTGTTTCCCAGATAACATGGGTAACTGCTATTGATAGGGTATAAATTAGGAGAAAAGGGGAAAAATCTGAAATAAAAATTGAATTGAAAAAACATTCAGCGATTAGCAATTTAGATTTTTCAATTTAGATCTCCCGAACACGAAGTGCAGAACTTGTGTGCCATTGATTAGTGTGATCTTCATAATGACTGTTAATCAAGGAAATGAATGAAAAAGGTTGAGATCAATGATCAGTTTAAAGGAAAGATTTGGGCTTCCCCAATTTTTTGCTCACCAACCACTGTTGTATCGGAACGTGGAACACGTCCTAACCAACCTGGACGATGACACCATCAGCTGGGTCGACAGAGCTGCGAGTCGAACGACATATGAAAGAAGACGACGGCGGTTGAACATTTTCATCAAGTCCGTGTCGAGGTCCGTTTGGCAGGTGACTGTTTCATCGTGACTTATCACCTATTAAGATTACTGGAGTGAGGCAGCTTTCTAAAATCCCTGTGAATTTGGTTTGCAAAAAGGAATCCTCTATCATGTCAACTTTAATATGAATAAGGACACAGTGAAAAATAGAATTCAGCGTAATTCTCCAGCATTATACTCTTTTGTTAAAACATTATTATAGTTTAATGCTTAAACATAACCTTGGAAACTTGCACGTTATAAAGACCCAGCATCAAATAGTAAAATGAGCAGCTAATTCAGAATGCGGGAGGGAAATTGGTTTATATTCTAATTAAAATGTGCTGTTGCAAGAGCAGATAAGACCACAATACATTTTCAAATACTAATGCAGAACATTTGTCTGAGGAGAACTGGCCCATATTATTTGACTTTGTGTTATTGTCCCAAGCATTAGTTCATGCAGCAGATTTTTAGAGTTTTTGCAAGGGAAAGGGGAAAGCAACACATTTAAATGTGTCGCTCAAGCCTGGTAGAGATCAAAGACTGAAAACAATCACTCAGAATTTTTATTAATTTCTGCTATCACCACTTGCCAAGTGCAGACACACTAGGAAGGTTATAGGACTAAACAGATTACTGCAAGTGTTTTGATTCAGAATAGTGGATATAAAGGATCAAATAATTCATTTTCGCTTGCGTAACGATTTGTCGAAAAAGCTGTGTAGGAGGGTTAAAACTGGGTGAGGAACAGCAAATCTCTGCTTCCAAGGTGAGGTTGTTGAAGTCAGTTTTGTAAGCCAGTCATAAGTAACATTTGGTCTCATGCGCTGGTCAGCTTGCTGACTTCCCCCTCCTGGAGCATACATTGTTAGCCCCCACCGTTGGCACACATGTCTGTGGGGGAGAGCTAGAGAAGGATTCTTAGAGGCACCTTCTTTTCTCACATTCCAGAACAGGAATATTGGAGATGGTATAAAGATGTTTCATGATAATCCCAGGTCAGAATATAGTGATGTTTGGTGTTATTCTGATTGGTTCAGTGTGACTGGTGTAATGGTCTAGTTTTTGTAACAGTCTACGTTTGATAGCATAACCATTCAGGAGCCGAGGGGAAACTGGGCAAAAGCTGTCTCTGTAGAAGCCATGTGTTTTAGCCCCCTGCCTGGTGGGCCTGGCTGTAAATTATAGATGGGTGACTCACTTTTATGGTCAAGAACTAAGGCCTGGATTTCGGAGATAAGGAGAAGAAACCAAACAGTCTGGAATGTCTCCTTTCCTTTCATTCACCCAAATCAGGTTTATCCAAAAGGTATATTACCATGAGAGGCACAAAAACATATTTACAGCATAATGCAGTTATCATGAAAACTCCCAAGTACAGCATTCATAGATATGATGGGGCGGCCTGTAGCATGGTGGTTAAGGTCAGGAAGGGCTGCCATTTGTGAGGGGCCTGAGAGCTGGGGTTCCAATGTTGTTTAGACTACCTGTTGGGGAGTTAAGATGTATGAGTGGTCCAAGGCCAGTTGGGTCATGGGAAAAGAATCCTCCCGAACATTGGTGACCTCCCTGTGACCCCATACCTGGTCACTTCCAAGGGGGAAGACTCCGGACAATGCCACAGTGCCCTCATTTGGGCACTGCTGTCATTACACCGGTGACTGCTCTCTTAGATTAAATATTCAAAACTGCTATTAAGATAGTAAATAGACCCGGTAACACCTTGAAAACATTGCCCATGTGATCCTTGTATTATTGCATTAAGTCTTATGTAATGGTAACAGGAATTGCATGTAAAATGGATAATCAGGAGGGAAGTTTCATGATAACTGCATCATAATAAAACATAAGGGTAATCTGTTTGGTATGGATGTGATCTGATAAAATCAAGGAATCGGATGAGATACATTTCATACCAAATGGAATTTAATAAACTATAGTTTCAGTATCCCAAGGGAAAACCTACACGTCCTCTCCTGATAATCATCTCATTTTCCCTACTCAACAACCCCCAACGGTGGGGGTCTAAATTCCAGATTTGACCACCCCTCCAGGTTGATTTATGGCACTGCCGCCTGGTTTCAAACGTATGATTTGGCATAAAAGCAAGGGAGACAGACCAATCTGGGAAGATCGTATTCGACTTCCCACACAACATGTCTTGTGTATGTATGTATGTATGTATGTATGTGTAGCAGTGGAAGATCGTATTCGACTTCCCACACAGCATATTGTACGTGTATGTAAGTATCAGGAAGATCGTATTCGACTTTCCATACGGCATATTCTATACTCTGTGTTTGTGTGTAGTCCAAGCAGGCTAGGTATGATTATTTACTCTATCTCTATTCTTAATTTGTGTATTTTATACTTGATTGTGATGTTCTAAAGCTAATAACCTACCTGTCTGCGAATAAACTATTTTGTTTGGAACTTGCGTGATCTCCATGACTCTAATTCATCTTGTACCTTTTCAGCCTAAGTTACAACTGAATACTCAGGGGGAAATGGTGGCCGAAGACCGACCGATCGGCGGGGCGGTACACCTGTGGTAGTTCTAAGCTGTGCGGCCAGCAATTTCTGTCCCTTAAAGGGTTGGGTGACGCACGGCTCTTGTGATTTGGTGCGAAGGGAACCCTTGGGCGTTATGGCGCTGGTTCCTGCCAAATTAGCTCTAAGGAGCCCAGTTAATGCTACGCCAACCTGGGCTCGCAACTATCATGGCAGGTTTGCATGTATTGTGTTGACTGGACCCGCAGCCTCTGAGTTCTCCACCGAACTGAGATTTCAGCAGTAATGCTAATCCCGGGAGCATCTATTGAGTAATGGTGGCGCAGGTACAAGTCGAATGTAATCACTCCCGAGGTCCGCGTAAGTTGCAAACCCAAATTTCTAAATTATATTTTAAATGGAGTCAGATAAACGAGTAAAACTATAGTAACCACTAAGCGTACAATACGGCCCCGTTTGAGAACGGAGAATATTAAGAATTGTACTGATCCGTTTCTGGCCAGCTATAAGCGGGATATGGGGCAGGTCAATCCATATCCGACCCATGGCAACGGACCCAGTATATTCTTAAACATAATTGTGCTCTGTTCTTGTACGGAGGATAATAATTAACCCAACTAATATTCTCCCAGCAACGCCAGAAGGACAAACACGCAAAACCCCCTTCGGCCCCCGCTAAATTCCGTCATTGGGTTAGCTGTGGGGTTTTACAGTTTAATGTCAGAAGTCACACACCATTGCAAGACTGAGCACAGCTACAAGACACACGGTAGTTATACTGCATCAGCAAGGTCTCTCCCAGACAGAAATTTCAAGGCAGAGAGGGGTTTCCAGATGTATTGTCCAAGCTCTGTCGAAGAAGTACAAAGAAACGGGCAATGTTGAGTTGACTGTAGATGCAGTGGTTAGCCAAGGACACTTTCATCTGTGCAGCAGATGAACGAGATCATGCTTACTTCCCTTCGCAATCGGAAGATGTCCAGCAGCACCATCAGCTCAGAATTGGCAGAACCAGTGGGACCCAGGTACACCCATCTACTGTGCAGAGAAGTCTGGTCAGAAGTGGTCTTCATGGAAGAATTGTGGCCAAAAAGCCATACCTCTGACGTGGAAACAAGGCCAAGCGATTCAACTATGCACAAAAACACAGGAACTGGGGTGCAGAAAAATGGCAGCAGGTTCTCTGGACTGATGAGTCAAAATGAAATATTTGGCTGTAGCAGACGGCAGTTTGGTTGCCGAAGGGCTGGAGAGCGGTACAAGAATGAGTATCTGCAGGCAACAGTGAAGCATGTTGGAAGTTCCTTGCAAGTTTGAGGCTGCATTTCTGCAAATGGAGTTGGGGATTTGGTGAGAATGAATGGTCTTCTCAATGCTGAGAAGTACAGGCAGACACTTATCCATCATGCAATACCATCAGGGAGGCATCTGATTGGCTCCAAATTTATTCTGCAGCAGGACAATGACCAAACATACAGCCAGTGTCATTAAGAACTATCTTCAGAGTGAAGAAAAACAAGTGGTGGAAGTGATGGTTTGGAGTCCTCATCTCAACATCATCAAGTCTGTCTGGAATTACATGAAGAGACAGAAACATTTGAGGCTGCCTAAATCCACAGAAGAACTGTGGCTAGTTCTCCAAGATGTTTGGAACAACCTACCTGATGAGTTCCTTCAAAAACTGTGTGCAAGTATAGAAGAAGAATTGATGCTGTTTTCAAGGCAAAGGGTGGTCACACCAAATATTGATTTAATTTAGATTATTCTTCTGTTCTTGCATTTTATTAATTGATACAAATAAACTATTAACCTTTCTATTTTTGAAAGCATTCTTATTTTACAGCATTTTTTCACACCTGCCTAAAACTTGGTACTTGCACAGTACTGTATATTTATAAACTGACGATTTCCCACTCTGGAGCGATGTTATGTTTAACCATAGTTATTTGTTTTGTTGGATACCGTAGTCCTAAAACTGGAAAATAATCTTTCTTTATTCAGCGCCATCTCCTCTAACAATATCTCTATTTTGTTTGCTGTGAAGTTGTGGGACCACTTCTTTCTTTGTTTTGGTTTTTTTTTTTCTGCCATAGCTTACGTTTGTTTTCCTGTTGGTGCGTTTTGCTTGTTGGTGTGCTTTTTTTGAAAATCAAGAAATCATAGAAAATAGTGAATTACATCAGTAATGAGATGGTGCTTCTGGCAAATCAACCCTAATTGCAAAGTCATTTAAGGCACCATAATAAAGATATTAAAATAATGTCAATAAAATATGACATGCCGAAGAAGGCATATTGTCAGGTGGTGTAGTGGGACGAGGTGTGATACCACAATCTGAGGTGCCGGGTTCTTGTACCCATTTGGCGAAAAATATATATACGGTTGGATAATTCATTTTTTAAGTTTTTAATTGTATTAATAAGTTCCCACTTATTAATATAATAATATAATATAATCCAACCAATAAATGCTATATTTTAAAGTATTCCTGCAGTGTTTTATTCATAAAGAACACTATTTTCTCTCATAACACTGTCGAGGACCCGGCCCTAGGCCCCCCTGATGAGTGATTGACGGGGGATGGGTTAGAAAGGAATGCATTGTTAACCCCTCGCACACGCCATCGAGGTGGTAGTAAGAACGCCCGTAAGAAGAAAAATATGTGGTTCAGAGAATGAGCAGCCATACTTGTCAGTAGAGGAGTCTGAAGTCGGGGGACTTAGATTTAGGGTTTTAAGGAGCAAGGTTAAAGTTCTGACTGAGAATACCCCAACCCTACAGGGGAGGGGCACAATGCCTGGCTAAAGAAAAACAAAAATAAGGAAAACGGAAGGGATGTCAATACCAAAAGAAAATTAATGATTAATGGCGGATGATTTACACTCAGCTATTGGCTGGATGTCCTTTGTAGATCCCTTAAGGCGCCGCGGAGAGGGGCACCTGAAGAGTGTGTTGAGATGGTGGCAGGCTTTAACGTCTGGCTTGCATGAAATCAAAGTTTGGAGGAAGTCAAGGAGAGATTATGAAACTGACACAGACACCAGTGATGAATAGGTTCATTAAAAACAACATAAGGGCTAGTGTTTTTCCACTCATATATTAAGATGGTGGAAATTCCCAAACCAGAGGGGCCCATGAAATAAAATATTGGGGACAGTTCTTTTGAGGTATGAGAAAATGACAATTGGAAAAACAGAAATAATTAATATGATCATTAAAAAACAGGTTATATAAAAGATAAATGTCTTCCCGCTTGACATAATGGGGGCATTTCTTATCAAAAAAGGTACACTTTTGTATGCAAAAAAGATATATAAGGAATAAGCTTTTAGACCTTAGAGCGGGATCCCAGAATTTGGCTTCAGAAGATATCTACGAGCTGGTGAAGAGAGAGCAACACAAGACAGCTGTAGTCAAGCTGGAGTGGCGCGCTCCCTCTGCGCGCCACTCCAGGATATGGATATGGAGAGAGGAGTGATGTACGCGGTGCGGACTCAGCCCAAGAGTTGTGACAGCAGGACTGATGTCGAAGAGGTGTTCACGCGCATCCCTCATCATACAGAAAAGCTGGTGAAAGAGTTAAAGGGCTTTTACAACATGCTTGGAGCCGTGAACTGCACCTGGAGGCCAACAGACGGGACGCGGGGTTCCTCCACGCTACAGAACACCTTCCTGCTGGACCCACGCAAGAACCTGAAGCCTCCCCCCCTAACCTCAGTGTCAGTGAGGAGAGGCATATGCTGCGGCTGCACTGCAAAACCCCCAACGTGTTCAAAGAAATACCAGTGCACATCCCAGACAACAGGCAGGAGAAGTACGAAGTGCAAAGTCACGTCTTTCGAAAGTCTGGGTCCTGATCCTGCCCCAGATTCCCAAACCAATGCAGCTGTTCAAAGAGCTCATCAACAGCAAGGAGGAGGGATCAAATCCCGCAGAAAACGAGATGGCTATATTTAGGGCATGAGTGGTAATTATAATCTATATTACTGGTAGAAGTAGGAAAAGTAATACATAGAAGTAATACATTATAAGTTTCCTTTTATTTTTATGTCTTTTATTTTTTAGAAAGATACTATATACGATATAAATAAGTAGTAGACTTTAGGGGTGTTCGTACCCATTGTATTAATGAAAGTTCAGTAGCTTTTATCTCTGTGAAGGGGGAGCCATAAGATAAGGTAAAGGCCAAAGAGGAGGATGGATATTGGAGGGGTGTACCTTGATTTTTAAACATCGTGGTGGAAAGGTAATTTAGAAAGAGCTAAGAGGGGTATATGTAACTTGCATGTGATTAGCAAACTGCAAAAGATGATATGTACACTGTAATCTGTATAACTCTATTCTTTTGATTGATTATAATAAAATATATCTTACTATAATCATATGTGACAAAGAGTCTTTAGAGGAAATACATTGAATACAGGACATCGATTACCAGATTTGCATCACACCCTTCACTTCGAGACTGGGCTGGAAGTTCAGTAGAACTTACCAGGGCTCCAGGACGTTCGGAGTACTTGAGTTCGTCCCCGAGACACCTCATTGTGAGGTACTGCTCGTGGGAACGTGAGGTCTGAGCTCGGCAAGGGGTCCGTGGCTCACGACAACACAGTCAACTGCATGGAGTGAATAGTCGATCCTGGAGCCGTCTGGGCCTAGTAACATAGTGTAATGTTTCTGTATCTGTCCTGTTTGTATTTATGTTTATTCTCGTTATTTATTCATTATCATACATCCTTGGTTATTGTTTTCCATTGCAGTTTCTCATTTGTAATCCCCTGTTATGTCTGCGTCTGAATGTTTACCAGCCGAGTCACTCCCCTGTCTGCGTGTCCCACTATTCGGGATTTCAACATTCCTTCCAAACTCGCAGTTCTTACTTCCTGCTTCTCTTGGTAGTTAAATGTTGTAAATCACTATTCTTACTAACTACTACTAATTGGGTAGTTAGAAATATTCAAGTAACTAATTCACTAACGCAATCTCTTAGTGTTTCTGCACTGTTCTATAACTCCGCCTCCCTATGCTATCCCTGATTACTCACTTAGTTTCAGAGAAGTGTTCGCACCTGTCTCTAACTATCACTACGTCTTCAAACTATGCAAATGTCTACTCCCTAATCCGAAGCCATATGTTTTACATGTTTGGTTACGTCCATCCAGTCCGCGTTTTCCTCTCCCTCCTGTTATGATGTTATTACCCTATTATGTTTCCCCACCTGTTGTCTATTTGTTTAGCCCACCTTCTCCCCAGCCCTGCCTAGATTGTCACCTTCCCTCATGTATTTAAACCTCAGTCTCCGTTTCACCCATTGTCAGAACGTTGATCATTTATAGAGCTGAATTCCTTGTACGCCTATATTTTGAGATTCCTGAAGACACCCCTTTGACCTTGAGCTTGCCTTGCCCTCTTGTTTTGTCTGCCCTTCTGCTTTCCTGGTTTTTGATTATCTGCTTTGTTTTAGTGACTTCAATTTTTGCCTTCGCCCTTTTGTACTTTCACCCTTTCATTTATTGACCTTTTTGCCTGTTTATTGCCATGTAAATTCTGAATAAATAACAACATTTTTGGATTATCCCCTGGTCTGCGTCTGGGTCCTCAGTGCCGTACATAACACGTAGCACGTAGAAGCTATCCCTTAACAACCTCCTACGGGATAGTTCGGGAACCATGCCTAGAAAAGTAAACAACTTTAGTAAGGTATACCATTCGAGTCTTCGTAAAACACTAAGAGACAGCGTTATCGGGAAACTCGACCCAGATTTTCTCAACTGCAATATTACTGCCAAAAGTCCAGCCAATAAGAATTTGCTGGAAATCCAAACAAAGTGCCTGTTTAACCAATCAAATCATTACTGATGTCATTAGCTGCATAAGTAAGAGGCATAGACCGATGGACTTGGACTTTTGGGAGTAATGTTGCAGTTTTGGGAGTAATGTTGTCGTTTTGGGAGTAATGTTGCAGTTGAAAAAATCAGAGTGCGCGAGGAGTACATTTTGAGAGCAATGAGATGAAGTTTTGAGCTTAAAGAGAATACATCTGTGTGGGAGCAGGCCGAATCTCAGTGTGCACACAGAGTTTTGAGTGCGAGCAGAGTAAATCTGTGTGTGAACAAGAGGAATTCTGCTCGCAAATTAATTTCTTGCACACTCGACTTTTGCATTAAAATAATACCATACTAGTCCAGTATAAAAATACAATTAATGCCTATGACCCGTCAAGACACACTGTTTGGCAAATGCTTGTGCTTCAACAGTCGATTTAAATTTAGAGAAGGGAACTGAACTAAACTCACTGATCAATGTGAATTTATGGGAAACACGGACAAAATAATGGAAGTAATTTTCACCCTTGGCAGACTTTGAAGTAAATGTTTGTTTGTTGTAGTGTTTGATTGCCTAATTTCTGGTTGCGTTGTGTGAGCTTTGTCAGATAAGCCCTGCTGTGTTTGCGTGAGGCGAGTTAGTGGAGCATGAAGAAATAAATGTCAACCCTTTCAACTTCGCTCGGCTTCTGTGAGAGAACCATATATACGGATGATATATGGAGAAAACTAACCTCACAGAGATGACAGATGGAGGCAAAAGGGTATGTCTTTCTGTGATGAGGCCCTTTTAAACCCAAAACATTTCTCATGGCCTTTCTGATCATGATTGGCCTGTACACTTCTAATTTTACAGATTCAGTCTTAATACATGATTTGATTCATTGCTATACAAATGGTTATTTAGACATTATTTTTCATGTTTAGTCACACCAGTCAGAGGTTGCTTTAAATTTACAGCTGATTAAAAAAAATTACTACCTTTTGACATTTAAAATAATGATATGTCTGTGCATTTATAAATAGTATACACAAAAACACTGCTACTTGTAAGCATATTACAAGGAAAGGAAATATTTAGCCCTGTCCTTCAAAGAGTAGGGTAGGGGAAAGGCTTCCATTCTGTTTCCATCCCCAGAGATTAGTGTTTGAATACAGTTTTGAAGGGAATAAGCCACTTTTAGCCTCAGAAAGCCAACCACAGATATTGCTCAGAGACAGGCCCTGGTGCTAGCCTACTTGGCTGTCCTGGTTCCTACCTTCCTTCAATCAATCATCAGATCATGTGAAATCCCTCTGCAATATAGAAGTTTCCTCCCCTCTATGGTTATATAACCTACATTTTCCTCTCTGGCCTCCTATTGGGGACTGTTCCCATAAGAACAGCATAAATAGCCTAGAAACACACATATTCATTCAACCTCATACACACCAGGGATGTCTTGCGTGTTTTACAGCAGGGATGTCAGATGTGCAGTCCTGCAGGTACGGTGTCGGCTGGTTCTGGGTCTGCTGGAGCATGAGGTATTAAATTAAGTCCACATACCTTGTTTCCCAGATCTAAATTAGCTTTCAAACTGACTGAGCTGGTTGAAAGAAAAACGAAAACGTACAGACATGACTTGATTTTGACACCCCTGTCTACATATCCCTGCTGAGAATTCCAGCTTATATCAGCCTAAATTGATTTAAAATGTGAAGAAAAAAAAAGTGTTTAGTTTAAAAAGTCTTTCAGACACTTCTTCCTGGTTTTAGCTGGTTGACCATCTTCACCAGCTGTTCACCAGCCTATAGTCAGCAAGTCCACCAGTTTATAGTCAGCTTCCTCAGCCAGTTTATCCAGCTTTAACCTGCCGTAGATCAGCTATGACCAGCTTTGATCAGCCACAGACCAGCTAAGACCAGCCACAGACTGGGGGATATTTCACAAAGCAGGATTATTGATTCGCTGGAGAACTCTCCTGAGTAAAACCTGGATCAGCTGTTTTTAGTTCAGTCCATAGATTTGGGAGACTTCCAGGAAAGCATCAGGGTGTGGTGGCTTTCACTGTCAGTTAACACGAATCAGCTGGGCTGGTTTTAAGGTGAGAACAAGAAGCAGCAGTTCCCTGTAGTGCTTAAGGATGCCCTGCTGGAAATAACTGGTATCTGTAATGGAGCCGTTCCAGGTCATTGTCACTGTGAAAACATTATCTTCATGCAACTCAAAACCCAGATGATGTTTACTCTTATCTTTGTGGTATATGTTGTCATTACAGATTGATTATTCTACATTTCGGGCTTTATTCAATCAAAATATATCCTTAACTTTTACCCTCAATGAAATGTGCTTGCTTTCTCTCCACAAAAAGCAGTTTTGGCAAGATCAGCAATAAACAAAAAATCTATTGTATTGTTTGCTTGCTTTTTGTCAGAGTCAAGGACAAATGTTAATTCCTTTTCAGACAAAATTAGATTACAAAATAAAAAACATAAGAGTAAATGTATTCAAAATATAGAGTTTTTCTGTATGTTTGAACATATAGATCATTATCCACAATATTTATTATATGCAGCCTTTTATCATTTTTATTAATAGTGCCAATAATTCTGGAGCCCACTGTATATAGAATATAGCCAACTATTTGAAAATCATGTGCAAAAATGAGGCTGAAATACTTTTCCTTCCTCGCAGTGCTTCTGTGTGAGCGTACGTGTGCAGCTGTGCTGTCCGTGGTGCTGAAGCATCATTGGCTCAGGCCTTAGAGAATCCCACGTCTAAGGGCGGAGCTATCCTGTCATGCATATGGGTGCGAGGCATGATGAGAACTAGCACATCAGGCTTAGAACAATGCAAAGGGAAAGCATGTCCATTTTGAACATACAGTACTGTGCAAAAGTCTTAGGCACCTGTATAACATTCTGGACAGATAAGATTCTTTCAAAAATAATTCAATATCGTATTATACATTTTACATTACGTTTTAGTAATTTGGTAGAATAGTTAAAAACTGAATCAAATCAATATTTTTTGTGACCACCCTTCGGCGTTAAAACTGCATCTCTTCTCTGAGATGTAGAACTGCAGGACAGTGTTGGCTGGGAGAATCAGCAGGGAGGTTGTTCCAAGCATGTTGGAGAACTTTCCACAGTTCTTCTGCAGACTTTGGTTGGGTCCTTGCTTCTGATCTCAGACAGCCTTGATCAAGTTTTTATGTAAAAAGTAGTAAATTGCTTACAGTAATATGTTCCTTTTTTATTATTAAATACAAAAATGTCTCTGTAAAATTAAATATTTTGGAAAATGAATATTTGGAAATCTCAAATGTGTTCTTTTATACACACACAAAAAAATAAACATACATATAATAAAGTCTAGGGTGCCTAAGTCTTCTGCACTGTACTGTACAATATATTTCAATGTCAGCTTGTTTTTTTTTGTAAATGAAACAAAATGTTACTTCTCAAGACTCATTGAACAACATGTTTCATGAATTAGGCCCAAGTTGGTGTCTGTATTCGGGTTCTTGGGGGGGGGGGGGGGGGGGCCCTCATGGCTGCTCATATGGGTGCACCCACGGCACGCCCACTAATAGCGTTTTTTGGATCTAAGTGTTGCAGTGGGGAAGGGGAGTTTGCACCTCTGGGTCTCAGCTAGCCAGACAGCCAGTCTCCGCTAAACACACTGAGGGTTATGTAGCTGTCTGACACTGCATCTGCAGGAGTGCTATGGCTCTTAACACAGGAAAACTGCACGCCATCAAATGAAACCCACTTCTGCTTCACACAGTGGAACTTACACACTCAATATGCATACGCAACTGCAAATTCACTCTGAAATTCCACCTTCTTATCCGACGGTATCGTGGCAGAGGACTCGGGTGAAGTAATTGAATTGACATTGAAGCTAATGTCAACTATATTTCAGATAACGAGGTTCAAGTAATTTTCAATTCTGCAATGGCTGCTTTCGGGAATGATAACAAGAGACGCTGTGAAAAATTTCTGCATGAACGTCATCTCATTGAAGAGTTCAAACTTTGGTCATGAAGGCAATGTTAACTAAAGGATTCAGCATGTGCACAAGCTTCCAGAAAAAACTTCACTGCTGAAGATTTTTTTTTAAAAACACGTCATTGACCTGTGGTTTGCGTGTGTAGAAACCTTTATATTGCACCTCCCTATTTGGCAGATATGCTTTTAAGGCATGTGCTCAGCAGGTCCCTGGGGTCCTTTTGTACCAGCCCTCTGAATGTTGCAAGAGTTGGAGCTAAGAGACATGAGCGGGTGTTCAGCTTCTTTGGCCCTAGCCTTTGAAACAGATTGAGGGGCTCTGCATCTTTTAAACCTTTAGCATTTAGCGTTGCTTTTAGTTCGTGAATCTATATTCTTTTCTAATCATTTTAATATTCTTCATTTATTTTATGAATCAATTCATTTTTATTTAGTCCGATCTGAATTTTATGAATCACCTGGTTTTTATGTTTTTTTATTTTTGTGTTTTTGTTCAGAACATTGTGTTGCAAATTTGATTGATATGTGCTCTATGAATAAAGTTTGGTTGATTGATTGATATGTACGACTGTTATGGCCATGATCTTCATATAATAACCTTCAATGTCTATGTTCCTGTTTTTGTCAAACTACACAATTAATATTGGACCATCTATTGTACCTGGTTATACAACAACATCTGATAGGTTACAAAGCTGCTGTTTATTTTATGGGTACTAAAATGCCCCATAATAAAAGCAGTGGACCTTTTTCCTATGGTCATTTAGTAATTTTCAGAAACAGTACAGATACTCCACATTAGAAATTATTTGAGTCTGCACCTGGCTAGATTTTTTGTCTATTCTGTCAAGTATGTTTGGAAAATGAGCAATAAGATATAAAATGTGTGTGGGTGTGTGTATGTTTGTGTGTGAGTGTATGTGTTTTGACTATGCATGTGAGTGTGTGTAAATGTGTGTTCTGTGTGTGTGTGTGTGTGTGTGTGTGTGTGTGTGTGTGTGTGTGTGCTTGAGTGTGTGTGTGTGTGTGTGTGTGTGAGAGAGAGTTTTCTGTCATCTGGTACCCCTTACAGAGAAATGAAAATGAGCTGATTCCCAGCTGCACTGCAGGAAGGGACTGCCTGATAAATCTGTTCACAGGTGAGAATTAAACTCTCTCCAGCAGACAAAGAACAGCAGGTCTTCCTCTCACAGGGGCCACTTTGACAGGCTCTGGGATCCGGGCCCATTGGCAAATGCCCCCAATACCCCCCTCACCTGGACAGGGGAATATGCAAGTCCCGCATTAAATTAGAATGAATATTGTACACAGAGCAAGAAGCAGCTGAGATCAGATATTAATTTTAACCCTTGACTAAATTATTACAGCTGGCTAAAAATTCAGCAGGGGTCAATGGCAACTTTAATCACTATTTTAGATATCTAAGATATATTCACACATATTCTACACAAGCTAATGCCACAAATTTGGTCCCAAGTAGATTTAAAACTTGTTCTGGTCAACAGTCCTTTTTATATACCGCTGTGATTGAGTGGAAAAAACTTCTAACCATGATTAAAAGTGTTACGTCGGACCACAGGTTTAGGCAGTTGGTAGGAATGGTTCATGAGTTTTCGGAGAATGACTTGATCATCAATGAGTGTGTTTATAAATGTGTGTATGAGTGTGTTTGTAAATGTGTGCATGAGTGTGTTTGTAAATGTGTGTATGAGTGTGTTTGTAAATGTGTGCATGAGTGTGCCTGTAAATGTGTGTATGAGTGTGTCTGTAAATGTGTGTATGAGTGTGTCTGTAAATGTGTGTATGAGTGTGTTTGTAAATGTGTGTATAGGATTACAGGATGAACTGGCCTATTTTATATTTAATTTGGCAGGTCCCAAATTAAAAAGGTTAGGTAGTAGCTTTGAAAATTGCTGATAAAAATGTATAATTGCTGATTGTATAAATATATATATATATATATATATATATATATATATATATATATATATATATATATATATATATATATATAACCAGTGATCCGTAAATGTGTGTATGAGTGTGTCTGTAAATGTGTGTATGAGTGTGTCTGTAAATGTGTGTATGAGTGTGTTTGTAAATGTGTGTATGAGTGTGTTTGTAAATGTGTGCATGAGTGTGCCTGTAAATGTGTGTATGAGTGTCTGTAAATGTGTGTATGAGTGTGCCTGTAAATGTGTGTATGAGTGTCTGTAAATGTGTGTATGAGTGTGTCTGTAAATGTGTGTATGAGTGTGTCTGTAAATGTGTGTATGAGTGTGTCTGTAAATGTGTGTATGAGTGTGTCTGTAAATGTGTGTATGAGTGTGTTTGTAAATGTGTGTATGAGTGTGTTTGTAAATGTGTGTATGAGTGTGTTTGTAAAGATTTACCCCGCCCCCCCCTTCTGATACCCCTATCCCTGTCTAACCCCCCCCCCCCCCCAAAAAAAAAAAAAAAAATTGCACTTATGATGACGACTATATGTTTAGAACAGCAGTCCAGGTGTATTTTTCTAGTTCTGGATGTGATGCTTTGACTTGTGGTAGAACCTATGCACTTGTAAGTCGCTTTGGATTAAAAGCGTCTGCCAAATGACTAAAATGTAAATGTAAAAAAATGTAAATGTGTGTATGAGTGTGTCTGTAAATGTGTGTATGAGTGTGTTTGTAAATGTGTGTATGAGTGTGTCTGTAAATGTGTGTATGAGTGTGTTTGTAAATGTGTGTATGAGTGTGTTTGTAAATGTGTGTATGAGTGTGTCTGTAAATGTGTGTATGAGTGTGTCTGTAAATGTGTGTATGAGTGTGTTTGTAAATGTGTGTATAGGATTACAGGATGAACTGGCCTATTTTATATTTAATTTGGCAGGTCCCAAATTAAAAAGGTTAGGTAGTAGCTTTGAAAATTGCTGATAAAAATGTATAATTGCTGATTGTATAAATATATATATATATATATATATATATATATATATATATATATATATATATATATATATATATAAACCAGTGATCCGTAATTTCAAAGTTTCTTCCAAAAACATATTTAGAATTCCAAGTAAAATATATTTCTAGCTTGTGTTTAATGGACAGTAACCAATTCTGTTCCATTCAGATCTATTCAGTTGCACGAAGAGAATTGTCCCTGTTTCAAGATCTTTCCAAAGCACATGTCCATCTTGGCATTTTGGTGAGCCCAATGGGGGTTTATGAGTCGACTGCCACAGTGGCACCCCCAGTCGTGTTGGGTGTTGCCAACTGCCACAGCTGAAAGAGAAAGTGTTAGATGTGTATTTGTGGGAAGGGAGCCGGCAAGATTTCAAATGGCCTTTATAATGAACTGGGACGATGAGGACCTGGCCATGAGACCACAAATGAACATCAAACAGAGAGATCTGTTTCTCTCTCCTGTAGCAGGATTTACAGTGGCATATTGTAGTCTCGGGTTTATGCATTACATTTACCGTGCCTGTTCGGTTTGGTTCGTGAGAGAATAATGATGTGCTCCTATAATGGGATCAGGAATTGAATGCAACTTGGCGCAGCGCACACAGGGATGAGACGTGTCCAGTTCACGTCTTCATTACGCCTCGGTGGCGTCAGAAGGCAAGTGTAATTTGTATGGAAATGACATTTCTGTTTCAACAGGAAGGGCCAATTTGTGTGCTTTGTGTGTGCTTCAATCATCTTACTTTCTGATAATGAATAGACCCTTGAAGCTTGAAACATCTGAAGTCTTGAGCTAGTTTGCATTCAGTTTTGTGTTTAATTTAAAGTTTTGCCTCTGCAAGAGGCAAGAATGCCATCGGGCAGGAAATAATACTCGCGAGGTTATGACAGTAGGGGGCAGCCACGTTGCATTTCGGTCTGTAACAGGCAGATCAGTCATTTGTAGCAAGATTTCCGATAATCCATTGTGGTATATATGTAATATGTACGGAAAAAAATCTTAAAGGGCTAAGGGGTGTCTGGCTTAATGACAGTGACAACTTCCCATGTTGCCCATACCTATATTTTTCTCAGCACAATGTTATACTCCGTTCCCAGTTTCAAAAAAGCAAGACATCTAGAGGGGTGCAAATCTACATTCATACTAGGCTAGGTTAATCCTAATATAGATCAGGTTTTACCTTCTATAGCTTAGCTATGTCGGGGTATTCCGATTTCCTCCCATACCAAAGACATAACATAAAACATAGTTTTTCAACCAATTGTAGCTGGGTTTTCATCTGAATGAATGGTGTTTTTCATCTGAATGAATGGTGTTTCACTGACCTTTCAGCACAAAAATGTAATAGGAAATATAGTAGATTTCTCAGGGGGATTGCTGTTATGTTTTGCAATCAAACCCGTTACAAAGCTGTGGTTAAAAAATCCAGCAGCACAAAATTTTCGGAACGAAATTTTTCATCTGCTAAACGATCACATCCGCTACTGGGGCGTTCATCAGGGAACATGGCCTGGAAGACTGGAATGAGCACTTAGAGCCACGCAACTCTTTCTACCTCAGAGAGAGCAGTGCAGTCCTCTGGACTCATTTGCTGGGAGAATGTAATTTAATTTGCATTAGCCCGGGCTGGATTGAAACTTGGGCCCCAGAGAAGAAAGGGTAATGCAAGGAGAGAGGCCCATTAATTCTCTATGCCCTGACATCCTCCCATTTGGGGGAAAGGACAAGATTCATGACAGTACTTAACGCCTTTTCTCCAAAAAGTTAGCCCCGGTAAAGCAGCCAGCTCTGGTGCTGCAGAGACCAGTTTCGTTTCAAGAACGATTACCCTCTCAAAATAGAAGACCTACTTTTTCCTTCTGTCACTGAGCTTTTGGATCAATGTTGCTGACCGAAATATGACTCGGTGTAACAAGGAAAAAAAATTCTGCCCCAAAGGGTAACGGAGGGGCATTAGAGCACTGTCTAGATCAGTCAGCCCAAGAACTATGGCAACCACCTTGTCATGTGTCCCCTGGAACAATTAAATGGAACAGCGTGTTTTCATGGTGGTGGTTAATTACAATGATCACAGGAGCACGGAAAATGTAAATAAAAAGATGTTGTGTTGGAGCCGTAATGGAAATCTCAGATTCCTCTGCAGCCAAGCTCGCCTCTATCCACCCTGGGTAAGAAGGCCAAGGATAATCCACTTAGCTGCGGGTCAGGAAAAGGGCATATTCCTTTAAAGGGGAGGAACTAAGTCTGGTCCCAAAGTCACGTATTTGATAAATGTAAGTCACCGTAACAGTGTCCCTCACCCAACGCTGTGACAACAGTGATTAATTTGCCTGTTCGGGCTCCTCACCTCTTCAGACTTTGCTGCTGCGCTCAGACCGCGCTCCCACAGTCTGCGAGAGAGATTTTCCAAAAAGAGAATTAGCAGGACAGTCGTAAAGTATTTCCCCTTGATAGCGGAGCAATCAGTCGAGGTATAAAAGGGGTTTTATTGTGTAGCAGCTGGCTGCTCCCTCTCTTAACTTCCTTCATCAGTTCTGTTTTACTGCATGCTGGGACTCTGAATCAATTGCAATTATAAATGGGTATTATCCTTTGCAATACAAACATTTTTGAAGAAGGTAAATGTTTGAAGAGAAACAAAAAAAAAGCAATAACCTCTGTAGTCTCCCTGGCCTGGCATGAATTAGGGAACCGCCCAGGAATCTGTCTGATGGCAGACATTGGAAATCGCGGATTTGTTTGAGCCATCTCAGCTTTTCGCTTTGTAATCACCTATAAATCAGGTGTAGAAACTCCTAGACTGACATTATGGTTTCAGATAAACGCGTATCGCATCACATTGTGTTCTCCAATGAGCCTGTTCGGCAAAAGCAATGTTCTACACAAGATCTGATCACACGACCCCGATGCTAATTGTTTAGTTGTCACAAGCAATGCTGCTGCCTGTGCCTTGATTGTGGTTCTGTCTGAAAAGTCCAGCTACCGTTTATTAGCCTGTCCTGCTTGATGGGTACTCGTAGTGATGTGCAATTACACTGTAAACATATTTCAGGTATGAGCGCATCACCCCCCTACTCTAATTATCTTCTGACATACACTGGAGCTGGCAGGCAGAGTGGACCCTAATGTTCTTTTAATGATGTGGTATCAGCCAGGCTTTCACCATCTGGAGGAGCTGGAGCTCAGTGCATTCATTACAGCTCAACCACAACCAGGAGAAGAAACCAAGATCCGTTTCTGGAAGCCTGTGTACCAAACACAGTCTGAACACCCTGCCTCTACAAATGCAGCTGTACCTGTCGCAGATCGGACAAGGCCGACTTCGATCCATCGGTTTTCACTTTTCTGCAAACATGCAGCATTTGAACACAGGCTCCCCATCTAGTCCTCGTAATGACAGTAGAATTGCAGCTCAGTGACTAGAAATTGAAAGTGAATCAGGCTATGAAAACCTCAGACTCTTTTTTCTTTTTTTTTTACTCTTTGTTTATCTACTTAAGCACTTTATATAAAATTATCTTGAAAAAGAAGAGGAATAAAAAAAGAAAAACTGGAATGGTGTTCTTTTACAGCTCTAATATAAATTGTTTTTTTATGGCTTGGGTTTACAGGCACCATTACGGTCGATTGCCCAAATTAACTGTGTTAATTCCCAAGTTAAAGCTGTACTCTGGGCACAAGGATGGCATAAAATCTTACTGCCTTGATGGAGACTACTGATTTAAGCTCTCCACACCTACAGGTACGGACTAAAATGGGAGCACTCAAACATGTCACAAAATTAAGACTTTTATAAGAGGCCGTGATATCACACGTATTCTGGAAGATTCCATGGAGGCTCATCCCTCTTTGAGCCATGAAGTATTCTACATGAATGTGATATCAATCTCAGATCTGGGAATTACCAGCGCCTGAAAGAGTCTTGGCCGGAGTTCATTTCTGCTTTGGAATAGTTAAAAAGCCACACTCTGAGTTCTTGATATTTTGAATCAAAGTGTGAGTTCAGTTGCCAGCCCTAGATAAGAAATGGGCAGGGTGTTTCTGCTCATCCTGAGCTAGGGGTTGGGTTGGGGGGGTGTTTACACTAGGACTCGGAACTGTACTGTACTGTCAGGTCCTCTTCGCACTTGTACTTGTTGTACGTCGCTCTGGATAAGAGCATCTGCTAAATGCCATGTAATGTAAAAAATGTAATGTTTAGGCTGTGATTCTACAGCACAATTCTCGGCCTGTCTTTTAGTCAGCCAGTGGGAATAAGCCATTGGCCATTAGCCCATGAAATAAGCTGCTTCATGCTGCTGTTTTCACAATAAAGTGCTGTAATTTTTCATTTTGGGCACCAGCAGTCAAAGCTTTGTTCTGTGAACTGCTCTCCACTGATGGACTGAATCCGCCCCATACCATTCGCACCAAAGTAAAAAGCACTCTGCCTTCATAAATCGTATTAGCCCTCAGATGAGTGCTTAGCTTGCAGTTGGCTCTACATGAACACATTTAAGGGGCCTGAAATGAAAATGTTGATACAGTATCACACGTAACACCGTATCAGATATCACAGGGTCATACACTAGATAATGTTGTGTCAACATCTTGCTATATCAAGCCAAGTCCAAGTTGACCATTCCTCCTGGGTTTCTGCCACGGTAAACCATGAGGCCTAAAATTTAAATGTTGATGTGTGATATTGTCATGTGTGAGGCAGTATTTTTATTATTCACTTAATCTGATGTACAGTTATCTGTGGCACATCATGGAGCATGTTGTCATTGTTTAGTGGAATGATTTCAAAGATTCACTCAGACAACAACAGGCCTCAAAAGTAAATACTATAGATATACTATAGATACTATAGATTTTACATTGGGGATGAAGTAGGTTACATTTGTATAGTCAAAGAACACAGAGACTTTTCTTCTCTTAATTTCTCTTCTTCTCTCTGGTGGAGTACCCCAATGCCCTTTTTGGGTCCACCTCTTTTATAATTACATTTGCTCTTACACAGTCTTTCACCAACAGTATACACAGTTGCACTTATTTGTTACATTTATTTTTTATTTTTTTTAAATTCTATTCCCTTAATAATATCATTTTTCCCCTTTTCTCCCAATTTGGTAGCCAATTGTACCCTATCTAATCCAATAAGTGTTGGCTGGGGGATACACCGCCACACCCCTGTCCCTCAGCCTTCTTCAAGCCATCATGACTCAGAGGTGGGTAGTAACACTTTACTTTTACTCCGTCACATTTACTTAAGCAAATTGCTGCCTTCATTACCAGTAGCAACTGGTAGCAACCCATTCATTTTCGTGGTCAAACAAAGGGGTCAGACTTGGCCTGAACGGATGGCATGAATTAAGGATAAAGCCAAAGAAGGATATAATAAAACGATCCAATTTATTTCTAGTTTGGATCCATACCTAATTCCAAAGCACAACTGGTCATCAAACGTTGACAAATACCCCAGGATATACTGCTCATTTCATCTGGAAAATGTTAAAGTTTAAATTACATTCCAAATGCACCCATATTTAAACATCACATCTGATTTATTCCATCTCAAATCCGTGCTTCTAGCGATGTGCAACCCTCTAGCGATGTGTAACCCTCTAGCGATGTGTGACCCACTAGCAATGTGTGACCCTCTAGCGATGTGTGACCCTCTAGCGATGTGTGACCCTCTAGCGATGTGTGACCCTCTAGTGATGTGTGACCCTCTAGAGATGTGTGACCCTCTAGCGATGTGTGACCCTCTAGCGATGTGTAACCCTCTAGTGATGTGTGACCCTCTAGAGATATGTGACCCTCTAGCGATGTGTGACCCTCTAGAGATATGTGACCCTCTAGCGATGTGTGACCCTCTAGCGATGTGTAACCCTCTAGCGATGTGTGACCCTCTAGCGATGTGTAACCCTCTAGTGATGTGTGACCCTCTAGAGATATGTGACCCTCTAGCGATGTGTGACCCTCTAGAGATGTGTGACCCTCTAGCGATGTGTAACCCTCTAGCGATGTGTGACCCTCTAGCGATGTGTAACCCTCTAGTGATGTGTGACCCTCTAGAGATATGTGACCCTCTAGAGATATGTGACCCTCTAGCGATGTGTGACCCTCTAGCGATGTGTAACCCTCTAGCGATGTGTGACCCTCTAGCGATGTGTAACCCTCTAGTGATGTGTGACCCTCTAGAGATATGTGACCCTCTAGCGATGTGTGACCCTCTAGAGATATGTGACCCTCTAGCGATGTGTGACCCTCTAGCGATGTGTAACCCTCTAGCGATGTGTGACCCTCTAGCGATGTGTGACCCTCTAGCGATGTGTAACCCTCTAGCGATGTGTAACCCTCTAGAGATATGTGACCCTCTAGCGATGTGTGACCCTCTAGAGATATGTGACCCTCTAGCGATGTGTGACCCTCTAGCGATGTGTAACCCTCTAGCGATGTGTAACCCTCTAGCGATGTGTAACCCTCTTCTGAGTACACGTCTGATAAACCACCTCCTCCCTTTCTTTCAGATTTCAGTTACTGATGTCATTTTATGAATTATGCTAAATGGCAAGTACATTAATCGTATTCTCACTCTAACAATCATGGCATTTGTTTGATGCGATCAACCCTATTAATTCAACCTGCCTGATTTGTGCTATTATGCTGTGATGTGGCAAAGCGATGGACACTCCACTGGTCTATAGGGCTGATTGCAGAACCATCAGGTCCCTCATAGTGAGAATTTCATTGATCAACCGATTAAAGCTGCATTCCTCATGCCTGACCAATTTGGCTTGCCCCTGCTCGGTATTAAACTATGTACAGGGTTATTTACCAGTGGTTCCCAAACTCAGTCCTGGATTACTCCAGTGTCTGCTGGTTTTCGTTTCCACTTCCAACCACAAATTTGCACAATTATTCTGCTATATTGCTACCAATGCAAACATTTTGTGGAGAAATTGCATAAATAGTGTTCAATTATTTTAAACTGATAAAATTAAACACTGGAGTGAATCAGTAGGCTCCAAATTGATAAAAGTGTGTTGACAACTGGCAACTAAAACTAACCATTTGAAAGATAATGAATAATTCAAAGGCAAAGCAAATTATAATAATGCAAACCTGCATTGTTCATACATTTACGGAACAACATTACAAATTAAATTAAACACGGTTAACTACCTAATTTGCATCTGAGTGACTGAATAATTAAGCTAATCAAGCTGATCTATGCCTGGAAAATAGAATTAAAGCACATTTCTGTGGCCATTGGGAGCCTGTGTGTTTTACTGTTAATTACAATCAAGTACTTTCTAGAACAACAACAATTACTGCTTTTTAAATGTAATATTATGCTAATAATCAGGACAAATAAAAATGTACTTTAAACACATCCACATATATCACGAGCAACAAGATTAACAAGAGAATAAAAACTTTCTGTAAAGTGTCTTTGTGAAAATCCTGTAAAATGCTCTACTCAATAAAATTGTGTAGTTTACCGTGCAGAAAACGGGTTTAAAACCCACAAAGAAGACTGTGGCTAACAACAGCTAACACCTTGAGCCTAGAAAATGAAATCGTTAACATCGCTTCTGCAACATGATGTTAAAAATGAACCTGAAGGATTATGATCAACTCACTAGTCTGGTTAGTTACTCTAGCTGGTTAGTCTATTTTCATGGTTGTGGATTATAAATGTAGTTGACGTGGGAAGACCAAAAAGATGTCAGGGAGTGATACCCTCAGGTGGTTGAGTTGGATCATTTGCTCACTCTGTAACTCCAGAAGCACAGCACTTAAGTGGTGGTAGTACACAACGACCATGATGAATAGTCTAAATCATACTAAATGTTACGCAAAAATCTGTAACAGGGTTTTAATTGATTATGGTCAGGTTAACAGTCTCTTCTGTCATTCTTCAACAAGGCTTGGGAGCTTGTCCAGAAACTAATTTTGTGTATCGACAGAGTTCGAACTAGGCTAGGCTATACAGCTGCAGGACCCAACTTTCCACCAGCTTTGCACGGCTATCGGCTTGACAAATGAGCCAAAAAATAGCATATTTTGCAGCCTAGGAATGTGACTCGGCTGTTGACAGAATAGCTCAGTTTAAATCATGGTAGAGTTGGACAATACACTGATACATTCTGCCATACAGCCTTATTGCTAAATGCCATTGCGAAACCGGACAAATGAGTTGTGTGTGGTTAACGTCTCGTCTCATGCTCGTGACCGTGATTCCAAGGCACCCAGGGTGCTGTTGTGCACGGCAATCTGCTAACCCTGCCAAGTCCCTCCCTCTGGAGCAGCAAGCCAATTATGACACTCCACGAGAGCCGGCCAAACTTGGCTTTTTGGCAGGACCGGGAATCGAAAGTGTTTGTTTATCGTTACCCTCTGTGCACACCATAGTCTGTTTCCTGGTTGTTTGCATTCCTTCATTCGTATCACCTGTGTCAAGTTTGTATTCTCATTAGTTATGTATATTTAAACTCCTTTGTTTCTGGCTTTCGTTACCAGATTGTTATGTGTCCTGACCATACTCTCCAGCGTTATTTTCTGATTGATTCCTGTTACGACCTGCTTTGTCCTAGGTTTCCGCTTTTTGCTTTACCTGTCTGTCTTGTTTTGAACCATATTTTATCAACCCGTTTTGGCTTTTCGACTTTCATTTCTGGATTCTTTTTTGTTTGGCTTGCCCATTTGCTATCGACCCTTTGCCTGTGACTTCGACTTTGTTTTGGATTATCCCGCTATCCGTTTGCTGGTGTAATGACCCTCTGCCTGGACTCTTATTTACAACGTCTGGACGTCTATTCCCAGCTGATTCTCTTTGCTGACCCTCGCCTGTATACTCTGCTACCAAGTTTACAATAAAAACTCTGAACTCTACTCTGTGGTCTTGCTACTGGGTCCTGTTGTTCTGAGCCCTGACACTGTGTGGCATGCAAGGTACCAACCAGGAGCAATTGCTCCTATTCTAATGTCACACCATGTTGTCCCTGCAGCCAGAAAACTAGAAATTATGGAATTATGGAATCAGCAAACTTAGAGAATGTTCATCCAGCTTTTCTACTTCATATCAAGTAAACAAATCACAGATCTAATTTTGTTTAACATTCTGGCTTCATGAAACATACCTCAAACAAATTAGATTAAAATATTTTAATTAATGACATATTTTTTTCCTCTACTTCATCTGGAAAAAAGTATGGAATCACTCAATGTTGAGGAGAAAATTATGGAATCACTTTGTAATTTGTATTTCTAAAACAAATACCAGCACAAGTCTGAATATGAATTAGTCTGCAGTTAAAAGGGAGTGTTTGCAGACCTTAACGAGCTGTTGGACTTGGCTAATTGAAGGGGAACATGGCTCCAAGAAGACGGCTGTCAATTGAAACAATGGAAAGGATTATGAAACTCCTTCAAGAAGGAAATCCAAGACGGAGTGTGGCAAAAGATGTTGATTGTTCCCAGTCAGCTGTGTCAAAAAGTTGGTGCAATTATAAAACAAAATGGAAAGGTTATAAAAGTAAAACATACAGGTAGACCATGGAAGACAATGCGTCAGGATAGAAAACTCAAAGCAATATGCCTTGAAAATAGAAAATGCACAACAAAACAAATGGGCGGAAACAGGAGTCAATGTTTGTGACAGAACTGTAAGAAATCGGCTGAATGAAATTGGATTTACAGAAAAGCAAAACCAGCACTAACACCTAAACAGAAGAAAGCAAGGTTGCAGTGGGCTAAAGAGAAGAAATCATGGAGTGTGTGGGGCAACATGGCTCAGGCAGTAAGAGCAGTCATCTGGCAGTCGGAGGGTGTCGAGGACCCGGCCCTAGGCCCCCCTGATGAGAGATTGACGGGGGATGGGTTTGGAAGGAATGCATTGTTAACCCCTCGCACACGCCATCGAGGTGGTAGTAAGAACGCCCGTAAGAAGAAAAATATGTGGTTCAGAGATAATGAGCAGCCATACTTGTCAGTAGAGGAGTCTGAAGTCGGGGGACTTAGATTTAGGGTTTTAAGGAGCAAGGTTAAAGTTCTGACTGAGAATACCCCAACCCTACAGGGGAGGGCCACAATGCCTGGCTAAAGAAAAAAAAAAAAGGAAAACGGAAGGGATGTCAATACCGAAAGAATAATAAGAGGCTTCAAGGGCCTTCCTGATTATAGCACAAATAATTTATCGGATAGATTCAAAGGACTGACTATAGAAGAGTTGGAGGATGATTTACACTCAGCTATTGGCTGGATGTCCTTTGTAGATCCCTTAAGGCGCCGCGGAGAGGGGCACCTGAAGAGTGTGTTGAGATGGTGGAGGGCACTAACTTCTGGCTTGTATGAAGTCAAAGTTTGGAGAGAGTCCAAGGAGAGATTATGACAGGGAGACAAAAAACAGAAATGATGAATATGGTCATTAAAAAACAAGTTGCATAAGAGATAAATGTCTTCCCGCTTGAAATATTGGGGACATTTCTCATCAAAAAGGTACACTTTTGTATGCAAAAAAGATATATAAGGAATAAGCTTTTAGACCTTAGGATAGGATCTTAGAATTTTGCTTCAGAAGATATCTACGGGCTGTTGAAGAGAGAGCAACGCAAGACAGCTGTAGTCAAGCTGGAGTGGCGCGCTCCCTCTGCGCGCCACTCCAGGATATGGATATGGAGAGAGGAGTGACGTACGCGGTGCGGACTCAGCCCAAGAGTTGTGGCAGCGGGACTGATGTCGAAGAGGTGTTCATGCGCATCCCTCATCATACAGAAAAGCTGGTGAAAGAGTTAAAAGGCTTTTACGACATGCTTGGACCCATGAACTGCACCTGGAGGCCAACAGACGGGACACGGGGTTCCTCCACGCTACAGAACACCTTCCTGCTGGACCCACGCAAGAACCTGAAGCCTCCCTCCCTAACCTCAGTGTCAGTGAGGAGAGGCATATGCTGCGGCTGCACTGCAAAAACCCCCGACATGGTCGAAGACATACCAGTGCACATCCCATACAACAGGCAGGAGAAGTACGAAGTGCAAAGTCACGTCTTTCGAAAGTCTGGGTCCTGATCCTGCCCCAGATTCCCAAACCAATGCAGCTGTTCAAAGAGCTCATCAAGAGCAAGGAGGAAGGATCAAATCCCGCAGAAAACGAGATGACTATATTTAGTGCATGGGTGGTAATTATAATCTATATTACTTGTAAAAGTAGGAAAAGTAGTACATAGAAGCTCAACGTTATAAGTTTCCTTTCATTTTTATGTCTTTTATTTTTTAGTAAGATACTATATACGATATAAATAAGTAGTAGACTTTAGGGGTGTTCGTACCCATTGTATTAATGGAAGTTCAGTAGCTTTTATCTCCGTGGGACGTGGAACGTGAGGTCTGAGCTCGGCATGGGGTCCGTGGCTCACGACAAGGGTTGCTGGTTTGATCCCCCGCCCGGGCTGTGTCGAAGTGTCCATGAGCAATACACCTAACCCCCCAAATGCTCCTGACGAGCTGGTCGGCGCCTTGCATGGCAGCCGATCGCCGTCGGTGTGTGAGTGAGTGTATGAATGGGTGAATGAGAAGCATCAATTGTACAGGGCTTTGGATAAAGGTGCTATATAAATGCCAACCATTTAGTGTGGAAGATTGGATGAAAGTGATATTCAAGTGATAAATTACGAATCTGCATTGGCCAAGGCGATGATGCTGGAACTTTTGTCTGGTGCCGTTCCAATGAAACATACATAGATAACTGCCTGAAGAAAACAAGCAAACGTTCCCAGTGATTTATGATATGGGGTTGCATGTCAGGTAAAGGACCAGGGGAGATGCACAGGTGCACACTGAAATGTTGGACACTTTTCTCATTCCATCGATAGAAATTAGGTTTGGTGATGAGTCAGGTATTTTTCAGGATGACAATAAATCTTGCCACAGAGCAAAGATTGTTAAAGTTTTTCTTCAGGAAAGGCATATCAACTCAATGACATCGCCAGCAAACAGTCTGGATCTTAATCCGATTGAAAATTAATGGTGGAAATAAAAAATTTAAAAAAAGGTCCATGACAAGGCTCCATCCTGCAAAGCTGATCTGTCAACTGCTATTCGAGAAAGTTGGAACCAGCTTGATGGAGAATATTGTTTTTCATTAGTGCAGTCCATGCCTCAAAGAATTCAGGCTGTTATAAAAGCGAGAGGAGGAGCAACAAATTGTAATTGTAATTGTAATTTCATTTTTTTCCTCAGCATTGAGTGATTTCATATTACTTTCCTCTACTTGATATGAAAAAAAAAAAAATCTATTCTTTAAAATAAATGCACCAAGCCAGCATGTTCAGGTTCATGTGCCAGGGGTTGTAGCTGCCACCATTTTAAAGCCTATTTATACCCACCACTCTGCGTTGTGTGGCCTCCTGCTCTTTTCAGCCTGCAGTGGAGAGTACAGCTGATATCTGAGGCCACGCATCCCAGAGTGCTGACCTTCAGCCTGGGAGCAGCGGTGTAATGGTGCATCTAGTGCGCCTGTCCATAAATAAAACTTACGGGCAACAATACGGCACTTCAGGAGATGAAGTGCTGCTTTTATAATGCTTCTGAACTCATGTTTTTGGGTACATCAGACTGTACATGTTTTCATTCCATTCATTTAACATTTACATTTTAGTCATTTGGCAGATGCTTTTAATCCAAAGCGATTTACAAGTGCATAGGTTCTTCCACAAGTCAAAGCATCACATCCATAACTAGGAAAATACACATGAAATGCTGTTCTAAACATAGTCATCATAAGGGCAAAAGGGTTTTTTTTTTGTTTTGTTTAGTTTTTTTGGGCGGGGGAAATCAGGAGGGAGGACTAAGGTAGAGTTTGAAAAGGTGTGTTTTTAGTCTGCATCGAAATAGGGGGAGGGATTCTACTGTCCTGACAGTGGTAGGCAAGTCATTCCACCACTGAGGAACCAGAACGGAAAACAGGCGTGAACGTGCAGCTCGACCGCCAGGTGCACGTAGAGAGGGAACCATAAGGTGACCAGAGCTGGCAGACCGGAGTGGTCTAGCTGGGGAGTAGGGAGTGAGTACAAGTATTGTATGTAAGGTGGGGCAGTCCCCTTAGCAGCCTGAAATGCCAACACTAGGGCCTTGAATCGGATGCGTGCGGCAATAGGAAGCCAGTGGAGGCCAATGAGAAGCGGGGTGACATGAGCCGACCTAGGCCGACTGGTGATCAGGCGGGCTGCAGCATTCTGGACCAGCTGGAGGGGCTTGATGGCACACGCTGGGAGACCGGCTAGGAGGGAGTTGCAGTAATCCAGGCGGGAAATGACGAGCGCCTGGACTAGGAGCTGGGTGGCTTTCTCCGTCAGGAGATGACGGATACGGCGTATATTGTACAGAAAGAACCTGCAGGTTCTGGCAGTGGAGGGTACTTGTGGAGCCAGGGTGAGGCAGTACGGGAGGAGGAAACTACAAAGTCCTCAACAGTCAGTGAGAGGTCGATTGATGGAGAGGACTTAGCAGGGATGTAGAGAAGCTCAGTTTTGGTAAGGTTAAGCTTCAGGTGGTGGGAAGTCATCCACGCAGAGATATCAGCCAAGCAGGCAGAGATCTGTGTGGTGACTTGGGTATCGGGGGGGAAGGAAATAAAGAGTTGGGTGTCATCTGCGTAAGAGTGATAATAAAAGCCATGGGAAGAGATAACAGAACCAAGAGATATGGTGTATAGCGAGAAGAGGAGAGGACCAAGAACTGAGCCCTGCAGGACTCCAGTTTGTAGGGGGTGAGGGTCAGAGACTGAGCCCCTCCAAGTCACCTGGTAGGAACGACCAGAGAGGTAGGAGGAAAACCAAGCGAGTGCAGACCCTGTGACACCCATCCCAGACAGCGATGAGAGCAGAATCTCATGGTTGACTGTATCGAAGGCAGCCGACAGGTCGAGGAAGATAAGGACAGAGGAGAGGCCCGTTCCAGAGTCTTGGCGAGAAAGGGAAGAAGAGAGACAGGCCGGTAGTTGCTCAGAGCAGAGGGGTCAAGAGTTGGTTTTTTGAGCAGGGGAGTGACTCTGGCCCTCTTCAGAGAAGAGGGCATGGTGCTGGAAGAGAGGGAGGTGTTGATTAGAGAGGAGAGAAAAGGTGGTCAGGCGGTGGGATGTTAAATGTGTCGGAGTCAGAGAGGGGAGAAAAGGAGGCTAGGGAGTTGGGGAAGGTAGGAGGGTCAGCGGGGGGAGAGGGTTGGGAGAAGGAATTGCGAATGGCGTCAACCTTCTTTTCAAAGAAGGAGACAAAGTCATCAGGTGTGAGTGATGAGGGGGGTGGGGGGGGCAGAACAGAGGAGAAGGTTGAAAACAGTTTGCGGGGATTAGAGGCGGCCGCGTTCATTTTCGAGACAGGTTCGGACAGCTCATAGAGCATCAGAAAGCCAAGGACTGGGGGGGGAGGCCCAAGCTAATTCGGTGGTGAGGGGACACAGAGAGTCAAAGGAAGATGAGAGGGAGGACATGAGAGTTGTAGCAGCATCATCGGGAGACATTCGAGAGAAAGACTCCGCAGATGGTAGGGAGGAGAGGATTATAGATGAGAGGGTAGAGGTAGACAGGTGGTGTAGGTTCCACCAACAGGTGACAGTAGATGGTGGGAGAGATGGCTGGGTGTTAGAGGAGAGTGGAAGAGAAAAAGAGATGAAGGAGTGGTCAGATATATGGAGTGGTGTTACAGAGAGGTTGGTTGTTGTGTAGCTCCTTGTGAAGATGAGGTCAAGAAGGTTGCCTGCTTTGTGGGTGGGAGGGGAAAGTGTGAGGGTAAGATCAAAAGAAGAAAGGAAGGAGGGAAAGGTAGACTGGGTTGAGATTGAAGTCACCCAGGAGGATGAGGGGAGTGTCATTGACTGGTGAGGAGCTAAGGAGGATGTCCATCTCATCCAAGAAGCTCCCCAGAGGACCCGGGGGGCGATAAACAACAATAATAAACAGTTTGCACAGCAAAGTAACAGAAACTGCATGAAATTCAAAAGAGGAGAAGGCGAAGGATGAGGAGAAGGCACTAGATCTCCATGAGGATGAGATTAGGAGACCTGTGCCACCTCCTCTGCCAGAGGTTCTGGGTGTGTGGGAAAAAGAAAAGGCAGAGGAAAGGGCAGCCTCTGGTGAGAGAACCTTGCTTTAACCAAAACGTGGTTAAAGTCAAGGTTGATGTGGGAGGCATAGGCTCCCAGACAGTTCCAGAGGCCACCAGCCACACAGAGATCAATACCAGCGGATCTGGGAGGGAAGATGAGGTTTGAGATATTCTGCCCATGTTGGCGGGAACCTCCTACCTGACTGGGACCTGGGGAGAGGAATACTACGCAGTGAAATGCGGGCAGGCGGCAAAAACAAAATCAAACATCACGCTCTCAGACAGTCTTGATGGACACCCGTAGATAGACACCCTCGACTTTGTACACCTGCAACTTCGTACGCCGAGGCAAGTAGCCAAGGCTGCTGCACCCAGCTGCCGCTGGTGCACTATACAACTGCTTAAATAACTAGCTGACGCTGAATACAGAAAATGCTACCAACCCACAGCAGAACTGAATGTTCAAGCTATACACTGAAATTATATGCTGCAATATGAAGATGGCTTTGATAAATGTTGTAGTGAAGTACCCTTTTCAACAACGGCCGGTTATTCCTAAAAGATTCTTATTGGGCAGGTTTATCGAATTCTCTCTCCGGCTCTCTAATTTCTCTTCAGAAAATTCAACTTCCTCTTACAAACCATTTTAAACTACTTTGTTCATCACAAAATTAAGGTATCACTTTCATATATTGTATGCAGTGGCTTCAGAAAGTATTCAGACCCCTTCAGTTTTTTTTTTATTAATTGTGTTGTAGATTTAATTTTATTTTTACCCATCAATCTACACTCAATAACCCATCATGCAAAGTGAAAACTTAAAATATAGAGGGTGAAAAAAACTGCAGTTTGTAATGATTAAATTTTTTGATTAGATTAGATTAGATTTGATTAGATGAAATTGTATTTTCATTGCCTTCTGCATTTAATCCATCCTAGTTACTCCAGTTCGGAGGCTAGGGCCTTGGTCAAGGGCAACAGCAGGAGTACACCAAAGGGAAATTTAGACTCTCCAATTAACCTAACCTGCATGTCTTTGGACTTTATAAAAGCATATATGATTTTGGTGAGTACTGTGGCCAAGGCAATTCAATAAAAAAAGTATGTTTGTGTATTTAAATGTGAGTCAATGTTTTAAGGAAGAAAATTAATTCAAGGCCCAACACTCAGATCAGTAATCAATTTTCCCAATACAGCCTTCTCCCTCAAATAGCCGGGATACCACATCAAATATCACTTGACAGGAAGATCATTTGGCCTGGATAGATCACAACAGAAAAGTCACACCACACAAGCTTCTATGCCGGATATCCGAGTGGTAAAAATCATAGACCTTTTTTTGAGCAGTATGGCACTCTGAAGCTTTCTGTCACGGGAATGCGATCTGAGGAGTGGAAGAAGTTTCAGATAATTTCGGCCAGATAATTTCAAAGCAGTTTCCGCCATGGCCTGAAGTAACGGGGAAAAGAGTGTTTCTCATTTCATTTGAGTTGATGCAGTATCACTCGGCCCCGCTTTGGGATGTGGGATTCTATTATTTTAAATATACCAGGGAGGAGAAATCCTGCTGCTGCCGGCTGCAGCTGGCGGTGGATTACACATCACCTCTTCACTCAGTAAAAATCCATCAGACCTCAGAACAGACTTTCAGAATGACAATCCGCCTCTCCGTGCGTTCTGGGTTACTCCGACTCCATGAGCTTTGTTGCTGCTCTACATTTTAATTCCAGGTCAGCGACAATTCATCTGGTAATTACCTGCAAAGCCTAGACTGGAGCCGGTTCTGTTTTATAAAATGAATTTGCCCCCCGTGTTCTTTCCGATAATGTTGCTAAAATTTACTTTACAAACAGCAGTGGGAAAACCAATGATTGAAATTTTGAAATTGGGAAACTTCATTGCAAAATTACAACTGCTGTTTATATCCCTTTCATCTGCATATACTAAAAACATGGCATTTTAGAACAGAAGGGTGCCTTGTGTCGTGAGCCACGGACCCCTTGCCGAGCTCAGACCTCACGTTCCCACGAGCAGTACCTCACCATGAGGTGTCTCGGGGACGAACTCAAGTACTCCGAACGTCCTGGAGCCCTGGTAAGTTCTACTGAACTTCCAGCCCAGTCTCGAAGTGAAGGGTGTGATGCAAATCTGGTATTCGATGTCCTGTATTCAATGTATTCCTCTAAAGAATCTTTATCACATATGATTATAGTAAGATATACTTTATTATAATCAATCAAAAGAATAGAGTTATGCAGATTACAGTGTACATATCATCTTTTGCAGTTTGCTGATCACATGCAAGTTACATATACCCCTTTAGCTCTTTCTAATTTAGCTTTCCACCTATGATGTTTAAAAATCAAGGTACACCCCTCAAATACCCATCCTCCTCTTTGGCCTTTACCTTATCTTATGGCTCCCCCTTCACAGAGATAAAAGCTACTGAACTTCCATTAATACAATGGGTACGAACACCCCTAAAGTCTACTACTTATTTATATCGTATATAGTATCTTACTAAAAAATAAAAGACATAAAAATAAAAGGAAACTTATAATGTATTACTTCTATGTGTTACTTTTCCTACTTCTACAAGTAATATAGATTATAATTACCACCCATGCACTAAATATAGCCATCTCGTTTTCTGTGGGATTTGATCCTTCCGCCTTGCTGTTGATGAGCTCTTTGAACAGCTGCATTGGTTTGGGAATCTGGGGCAGGATCAGGACCCAGACTTTTGAAAGACGTGACTTTGCACTTCGTACTTCTCCTGCCTGTTGTATGGGATGTGCACTGGTATGTCTTCGAACACGTCGGGGGTTTTGCAGTGCAGCCGCAGCATATGCCTCTCCTCACTGACACTGAGGTTAGGGGGGGAGGCTTCAGGTTCTTGTGTGGGTCCAGCAGGAAGGTGTTCTGTAGCGTGGAGGAACCCCGCGTCCCGTCTGTTGGCCTCCAGGTGCAGTTCACGGCTCCAAGCATGTCTTAAAAGCCCTTTAACTCTTTCACCAGCTTTTCTGTATGATGAGGGATGCGCATGAACACCTCTTCGACATCAGTCCCGCTGCCACAACTCTTGGGCTGAGTCCGCACCGCGTACATCACTCTGTTCTCCATATCCAGATCCTGGAGTGGCGCGCTCCCTCTGCGCGCCACTCCAGGACTTGACTACAGCTGTCCTGCGTTGCTCTCTCTTCAACAGCCTGTAGATATCTTCAACAGCAAAATTCTAAGATCCCACTCTAAGGTCTAAAAGCTTATTCCTTATATATCTTTTTTGCATACAAAAGTGTACCTTTTTGATAAGAAATGTCCCCAATATTTCAAGCGGGAAGACATTTATCTCTTATGTAACTTGTTTTTTAATGATCATATTCATTATTTCTGTTTTTCCAATTGTCATTTTCTCATACCTCAAAAGAAATTTCCCCAATATTTTATCTCATGTGCCCCTCCGGTTTGGGAATTTCCACCATCTTAATATACGAGTGGAAAAACACTAGCTCTTATGTAATTTTTTAATGAACCTATTCATCACTGGTATTTGTCTCCCTGTCATAATCTCTCCTTGGACTCTCTCCAAACTTTGACTTCATACAAGCCAGAAGTTAGTGCCCTCCACCATCTCAACACACTCTTCAGGTGCCCCTCTCCGCGGCGCCTTAAGGGATCTACAAAGGACATCCAGCCAATAGCTGAGTGTAAATCATCCTCCAACTCTTCTATAGTCAGTCCTTTGAATCTATCCGATAAATTATTTGTGCTATAATCAGGAAGGCCCTTGAAGCCTCTTATTATTCTTTCGGTATTGACATCCCTTCCGTTTTCCTTTTTTTTTTTTCTTTAGCCAGGCATTGTGGCCCTCCCCTGTAGGGTTGGGGTATTCTCAGTCAGAATTTTAACCTTGCTCCTTAAAACCCTAAATCTAAGTCCCCCGACTTCAGACTCCTCTACTGACAAGTATGGCTGCTCATTATCTCTGAACCACATATTTTTCTTCTTACGGGCGTTCTTACTACCACCTCGATGGCGTGTGCGAGGGGTTAACAATGCATTCCTTCCAAACCCATCCCCCGTCAATCTCTCATCAGGGGGGCCTAGGGCCGGGTCCTCGACACTTGTTATCCCAGTTTTCCTTCATCAGTATGGTGGGAATGTTCTGTGTAGTTGTGTCAGGAATGATGGGATTATAACAGGCCACATTAAAAATAATTATTAAAGCATTACTAACAGAGCAGCCATATGACATCACTTCCTAATTACCGTTTCATTACCTACAGTATATGGGGAATACAATGCAACAGTCTGTCCAATAGTCACTGCATGTGCTCCTTGACCACCATCAAGTTCTATATTCATTGCTCTAGTAGTGGGCTCAGGTTTTTGTTCTGGTTTTCAAAGGTTCACATGAAACAATTCCCCTCTTCCCTTGTGTGGAATCCTCAGTATTTCAAATGATATACATCTGCATCTGCAAGAAAAAAAAAACCATTGTTCCCTTAAGAGATTACAGAAGTAGGTCTTCACTTGCAGATCAATTGCCTCTTAACGCAATGGTAGAAAACATATGTAAAATTGATTTGGTTAAATTAGAAGGCAAAATACAATATTGAGCTGCTGCCTGCACTGTTTCCTGCTGATTATATGCATTTCATGTCACAAGGACATTCATGAAAATGCTAAATTATTCAGCACAACATATAGGCATTACAATGGACTTACAAGCATAGAGCGTGAGCATCACTAAATCCTTCCATTATGGTCTCTGCAATCTCTCTCCCTGTTTACTAAGGTTTCTCTGTTACTTTTTTTACATGAAACATATCTGTTTTGAAATGTCTAGAGGAAATAGTTTGTAATTAGAAGTGTAATTAGTGTAATTAGTAAATGCATAGCTAGCTATTCTGAGCCATTCCTTTAGCTCTCCCTTTTGTTAAATTTTGCACATTATACTTTTTTAAATTATTTGCAGAATCTCCACATTATACTTCTCACACATTGAACTTTTTTCATTGTACATTATACTGTACTCTGACTGTTGTTCCTGTGTTTTACTATTGTCTTGTTTGTAACCCATGTTGATTGTGGTGAAGCCAATATAGTCTATCCATCTACACTCACTGAGCACTTTAATGTTCACATCAACCATCAGAATGGGAAAGATCTAAGTGACTTTGACCATGGAACGATTGATAATGGCAGACAGGGTGGTTTGAGTATTTCAGAAACTGCTGATCTCCTGGGATTTTCATACATGACAGTCTAGAGTTTGTAGAGAATGGTGTGAAAAATCCAGTGAGCAGCAGTTCTGTGGGCGAAAACACCTTGTCAATGAGAGAGGTCAGAGGAGAAGGGCCAGACTGGTCAAAGCTGACAAGGAAGGTAACTGTAATGCAAATTACCACACTTTACAGTGTTACAGTGGTATGCAGAAGAGCATCTCTGAACACACAATGCATCAAACCTCTTAAGTGGATAGGCTACAGCAGCAGAAGACCAATAAGTTTGAAAAATAAGTCTAATAAATACCTAAGAAAGTGCTCACTGAGTGTTTTGTGTTCAAACATATGGGAAAACTATATTCTTTAATTTAATTTATTACTTGGGTAAATGTACATGTTATACATGTTTCAATGTTTTTTATTAAGTAATCTATTTTCTTGTGAAAACCACAGGTGCCAATACAATTATTGTAAATCAAATCAAAGTGATTTCACTAGAGTATGAGGTAACAAGCATGTAGACTCCTTTTGTCAACCATTAGTATTGGAAAATCCATGTCAATTCAGAAGACTGTTCGGTTTCATGTAAACGGCTGGCATTTATATAGCGCCTGTACAATTATAGGGCTGTACAATTGATGCTTCTCATTCACCCATTCATACACACACTCACAGACCAATGGCGATTGGCTGCCATGCAAGGCGCCAGCCAGCTCGTCAGGAGCATTTGGGGGTTAGGTGTCTTGCTCAGGGACACTTTGACACAGCCCGGGCAGGGGATCGAACCGGCAACCCTCGACTGCCAGGCGACTGTTCTTACGGCCTGAGCCATGTCGCCCCCGATTCACGTTTTCAATATATTGTATTCTGTCTATGTTGTTAGCATTTCCGTGTTTTTGTTACCTCTGAGTACATGTAGCCACCCTGTCAGTTTGTTTCACTTCATTCATATGTTTCCGAGATCTCCGGAAACCACCAGGAGGCTATGTCTTGTCGTGAGCCACGGACCCCTTGCCGAGCTCAGACCTCACGTTCCCACGAGCAGTACCTCACAATGAGGTGTCTCGGGGACGAACTCAAGTACTCCGAACGTCCTGGAGCCCTGGTAAGTTCTACTGAACTTCCAGCCCAGTCTCGAAGTGAAGGGTGTGATGCAAATCTGGTAATCGATGTCCTGTATTCAATGTATTCCTCTAAAGACTCTTTATCACATATGATTATAGTAAGATATACTTTATTATAATCAATCAAAAGAATAGAGTTATACAGATTACAGTGTACATATCATCTTTTGCAGTTTGCTAATCACATGCAAGTTACATATACCCCTCTTAGCTCTTTCTAAATTACCTTTCCACCACGATGTTTAAAAATCAAGGTACACCCTTCCTATATCCATCCTCTTTGGCCTTAGCCTTATCCTATAGCTCCCCCTTCTTGACGTTTAAAAAGAAACTATTCCTATAATATTATATTTATCTAAATATGATAATTTCTCTACATTTTTCTACTTTATATAGTACCCTAATGAGAAATAAAAGATATATAAAAGTAAACTTATAATATGTTACTTTTCCTACTTCTACAAGTAATATAGATTATAATTACCACTCCAGCTTTGTTATAATTGTTCTGCGTGGCTCTTTCTTCACCTGAGTCCGCACCGCGTACGTCACTCCTCTCTCCATATCCATATCCTGGAGTGGCGCGCAGAGGGAGCGCGCCACTCCAGCTTGACTGTCTTGCGTTGCTCTCCCTTCAACAGCTCGTAGATATCTTCTGAAGCCAAATTCTGGGATCCTGCTCTAAGGTCTAAAAACTTATCCCTTATATATCTTTTTTGCATACAAAAGTGTACCTTTTTTGATAAGAAATGCCCCCATTATGTCAAGCGGGAAGACATTTATCTTTTATATAACCTGTTTTTTAATGATCATATTAATTATTTCTGTTTTTCCAATTGTCATTTTCTCATACCTCATATCCCCAATATTTTATGTCATGGGCCCCTCTGGTTTGGGAATTTCCCCCATCTTAATATATGAGTGGAAAAACACTAGCCCTTATGTTGTTTTTAATGAACCTATTCATCACTGGTGTCTGTGTCAGTTTCATAATCTCTCCTTGACTTCCTCCAAACTTTGATTTCATGCAAGCCAGACGTTAAAGCCTGCCACCATCCCAACACCCTCTTCAGGTGCCCCTTTTTGTGGCGCCTTAAGGGGTCTACAAAGGTCATCCAGCTAATAGCTGAGTGTAATTCATCATTCAACTCCTCTATAGTCAGTCCTTTAAATCTATTCGATAAATTATTTGTGTTGTCCTCAGAGAGGCCCGTGAAGCCTCTTAATTTTCTTTCGGTATTGACGTCCCTTCCGTTTTCCTTATTTTTGTTTTTCTTTAGCCAGGCATTGTGCCCCTCCCCTGTAGGGTTGGGGTATTCTCAGTCAGAACTTTAACCTTGCTCCTTAAAACCCTAAATCTAAGTCCCTCGACTTCAGACTCCTCTACTGACAAGCATGGCTGCTCATTCTCTGAACCACATATTTTTCTTCTTACGGGAGCTTTTACTCCTACCCCATTGGCGTGTGCGAGGGGTTAACAATGCATTCCTGCTTAACCCATCTTCTGTCAATCTCTCATCAGGGGGGCCTAGGGCCGGGTCCTCGACACTCTTTCTACATCATGAAGTCTCCTCTGGTTCCTGTGGTTTTGGGCGGACCCTGGCTCCTCCAGCACAATCCCCAAGTGGACTGGTTGTGTCTTCTCCCTGTCAGTTTCAGAGACCCTGTCCATGGAGAAGTACATTGGTGACTCATCATCTCCAGCCAGAGTTGTGGTTTTCTTGGTGGTGTGGTTTCATCTCACTCATTTCCTCTGCCTTCTCCTCTCCGCAGAAATGGCAATTCTTCACCAAGTTGGATCTCCACAATGCCTACCACCTGAGATTCATTAGAAACTACAGTCCGGTTGCTGCTCCCCTGTCAGCCTTGATTGCCAGCAAAGTCACCTTCGGCTGGACACCTGCAGCCAATTCTGCCTTCTTGGAGCTGAAGAGATGCTTCTCATCCGCAGGTGGATGCCTCCGATACTGGGTTCGGAGCCGTGCTGTCCCAGCGCTCCTCCGACAACAAGATCCATCCCTGTGCCTTCTTCTCTCACCACCTCTTGCCCACGGAGAGGAACGATAGCATTGGCGACCGGGAACTCCTGGCAGTCAAGCTGGCATTTTAAGAATGGGGCCATCTGTTGGAGGGGGCCAGCACTCCATTCATCGTCTGGACTGGCCACCACAACCTGGAGTATCTGAGGTTGGCTAAGAAACTCAACTGTTTCAATTACACCTTGACCAATCGGTCTGGCTCCAATAATGTTAAGCCTGATGCTCTCTCCCTACTGTACTCACCTCCCCAAACTGACAAAGAACCTGCCACCATCTTGCCTCCCTGTACCCTGGTCACTGCCACACAGCTCGACATCTTCAGCAAGCCCTGAGGGGCTGTCCCGTCCCCGACAACACTCCGGCCAACTGCCTGTTCATCCTTGAAGTGGCCCGTCCACTGGTCCTGGAGTGGGCCCACATGTCCCAACTCGCCTGTCACCCTGGGGTCAGCTGTATGCTGGCTCACCTAGGCTGATGGCCGCCTGTCCCGAGTGTTCCTGGGGGAAGTCCAGTAACCAGCGGCCCTTGGGACTCCTCCAACCACTGTCTTTCCCTCATCACCTATAGTCCTACATGGCGCTAGACTTGTCTGTTTTCCTGACGGTGGTAGACCAGTGTGGGCACTTCATCGCCCAACCCAAGTTTCCATCATCCAAAGAGATGGCCGAGCAATTAGTCCTCCATATGTTCTGCCTGCACAGCCTTCCCATGGAGGTGACACTCAGTTTCCCAGTCAGTTCTGGAAGGCCTTCTGCACACTCATCGGCGCCAAGGCCCAACCCTTGTCTGGCTTCCGCACCCAGACCAATGGGCAGACAGAGCATCTCTCAACCAGGAACTACAGAAGACATTCTGCTGTATGGTGGAGAAATCTCCAGCCTCCTGGGTGGAAAGCTTACCCTGGCTTGCCTGCTGCCTAGGCTGTCAGCTGCGCATGATCCCTGAGGAGGAGAGGAAGGTGGAGGTGCCAGCGGCTCAACTCCTCATTCAGGGCCTGAATCACGCTTTTAAAGAGCGTCTCGGAAATGAGAAGGTTCGCTCTCCCACCACCCCACCTATCCCCTTAATCCTCCTTCAGGCGATCACACCTGACATCCTCCAGTTTTTCACCCCCCTTGTTAACTCCTCCCTGTCCTCTGGCTGCTTTCCCTCACCCTTCAAGAGGACCTACATCACCCCACTCCTAAAGAAACCCACTCTGGACCCCTCCTGCATACAGACCTACCATCCGGTATCTCTCCTTCCTTTTCTATCCAGATCCGTTGAACAAGCTGACTCCAACCAACTCTCTTCCTTCTCACAGAATCAACTGCTGGACCCCCACCAGTCCGGCTTCAGACCTGGCCACTTGACGGTGACCGCACTCCTCCCCATCAATGAATAAATTCAGGCTGCACAAGCGGCCTCCCTCTCCTCTGTCCTGATCCTTCTTGACCTCTCTGCAGCCTTTGACATGGTCCTCCAATCCTCCCTGGCATCTACAGGCATCCGTGGCACAGCTTTTTAGGCTGGATTAAATCCTATCTCTCTGACCGGTCCTCCCAGGTGACCTGGGCTGGTCCCCCCGGGCTCAGTCCTCAGGCTCAATCCTTGGTCCCCCCGGGCTCAGTTCTTGGTCCTCCATTTACACCAGATCCCTTGGCCCTGTTATCTCTGCTCATGGCAATGCCGATGACAGTCAACTATTTCTCTCCTTCCCCCTCATCTGACACACAGGTCTCTACCTATATCTCTGAATGCCTGAGAGACATCCAGAGCTGGATGGGCAACCACCATCTAAAGCTCAACCTAGATGGAGGTAATCCCTGTGTGAAACCCCACGCTAACCCAACGACAGAATTTAGCGAGGGCCGAAGGTATCAGCATGCTTGTCCTTCTGGTGTTGCTGAAAGAATATTTGTAGGGTTAAATATTAGTGGCCCCTATGCGGAGAGTCTAGATCAGCCAATAAATAAACCACGATACAAACTACAGACAGTAGTACCACTCTGCTTTCTGCTCTTTACTGGTCCGGGCTGACCAAGAATCTCCACAATGGGGCCAATACATTCACCTTTGACTCCATTTGAATAATAATTTAGATTAGTTATCCACATTTGGTGGATGTCTTATTTATAATTTGGACTTCATCACTACAGGAATCCTGTACCGTAACAGGCTCCCTGAACAATCCTCTGCTGGTTCCGCCGCATGTCACATTGCGCGTTATGTGCACGTCTCACGAGCTGGCTAGATATCTGCAGTCATTCCAGAGGTTGCAGGAATAGCTACTTTTGGGTATATCTGTTTACAGCCTAGGGACCCAAGAAAACCAACAAGCTACGGCTGTTCTCGACATGAATGAACTACCTCGCGGAGGCGAGGGATTTACCATCAGAGGTCTACGGGTGCTATATGCCGTGAAACATTAGGCATACATTTGCATCCTCCTTAGACCAACCCGAGGGGGTAACCAAGCATTCCCTATGTAACAGTGAGTGTTCAGTAAGCAAAACCACACAGATCAAGTTTTAACAATTTATTTTACCAGGCAGGTTACATACGTAATTACACTCTAGTTTCAAATAAAATATACATAAAAGTATTACCAAGGAAACCAAATTACGGAGTCTTAAAAGTCATACCTGGTAATAAAAGCTACATATGGGGGTCTGGCTACAGACACCCTGTACATAGAAGTGACATGCACGGTGTGCACGGGAGTCTGATTGCATCCTCCCAGATTGCTTGGTTTGGTCTCCTTAAATCCAAAATCAGGCCTTTGATGTTGACCACTCAAATGGGTCCACAATGAACCAATGAACCATCTGGCATTTTACAACCATTTGGAATTTGGAGCCAGGCCTTCCCAGGAAACGAGATTTGATCAGGGGGGTTGAGGCACATGGCTTTCACTGGGGCAGTTTATTATTAATATTCCAGAGTCAGTTCACTCATTGCACTCATTTTGTAACCTTTTTGTTTTCATTCACAATTAAAGTATTATCCAATTTGATTTCTCTAGTTTTTTGCTTTTTTTTGTTTTTGGAGCACAAGTATTTTCTTGTTTCTTTTGGACATTGACTTCATAATATTGACTGTGGTGCAGATTCCACTTCTATTCTTTGTTTTGATAATTTCTCATCTGGAATATTATAATAATGTGCAAACAGAACAAAGCCCGAAAACAGAATTTCAACCCAACATAAAATTATTATAGTGCACACTTCACCCAAATCATGCTTAAAGACAAGCTGAAATAAAAAATCCACTTTAGTCAATTCTTCATAGCCATATAAACATGTCTTAAAGTATATATTCTCATCCACTTTTCCCATCCACTTTCTGGAAAACAAGATTTTCCGAGATTTAATGTCAGAGTGTCAATCAAATGTCTGTACATTTTCCGTTCCCCTCCAATCAATATCCTTTTCACACAGCAGCACGCATCCTCATTTGACATCAGTCAAATCGATCCCCCAAAAGACCAGAGTCACTTGTCACATCGCGGAAGCTAGTGCTCCTCTAATTCTGATGATAACTGGAATCTGCATCACAGTCAATGGCCAGCCTGATGAGGTACATGACTGGGACAAGCAAATTTGGTGGTTCGATCCCCGGTGTAGCCACAATAGGATCTGCACAGCCGTTGGGCCCTTGAGCAAGGCCCTTAACCCTGCATTGCTCCATGGGAGGATTGTCTCCCGCTTAGTCTAATCAAATGCAAAATGCAAAATGCCATTACTGTAATGTAATGTAACTGAAACCCTTCCCTAAAAAAGGTTCACACTGTATTCTCCGTGATATGCATCAGATACAGTACATATTCATGAGGTATATGGGCTATTGGGTGTTATGGATGATATGGGCTTTTTAGCTGGCTTACAGCCCTGTGGCCCCTGCAAAGCAACATACTCCTCAGCTATTTTGATTGTAGTTCATACGTTGAAAGAAAATGCATTTTAGCGTCCATTTGCATCCATCGACATTTAGTTTTATGCTCTTAAATTAAATGCGTACATTATTTTTTCACTGTGTACATTAAAGTGTTTAAAGGTTGGTTGGTTGAGACTTGGAGGAAGCCAAAATCCATTGGATTTCCTTTTGTCACAAGGAAATGAATTGGATATTAAATTGAGGCTGTTCCACTCAACTAGAGAAATCAGATTGTCCCATTAATGGAAATCTGTCATCAGATCTACTGATATGTATTCACCGTGCAGAGAAGAAGAAGTATCGCAAAGCCTAAACCTTGTGTCTACACCAAGAACAAAAACAGCATGACAAAATCCCATTAGGGTAAGGGTGTGTTATGAAGTTTTTTCCTCTCCTTCAGGATGGTTTATTCTCCATTTCCTTCTCACTCTTTTATACCTATTTTGTAAATATCACAGCTTATTTTGCTTTTCTTTTCATCTTCCTTCTTTCATTTTGTAAACTAAGGCTACTGGCAGAAATAGGTCTTTCTCCTGTTATGACTCTGTCCTTGTCCATACACCCCATTCCAGTGTTATTTGATACCAAATTTAATGGCTTGGATTGAAGATAGCGACCAGCTTGTCTGGCACTGTTCCCATTCATGCCATGCCATGATAAGAAAAAAGGATAAGGCCTGCACTGAGGTTCAGAAATTATGAAAATAGGTGTGTGCCTCATCTTTTCGAATGACATGGAACTTGATGTACTCCTGAACCACAATATGGTTCAGTTCATTTGATGAGTTCATCAAAGATGTCTGTCCTAACACTAGACACAATTTGACAATGTACCAATGTATTAAATATATAACATCAATGTGCTTTTCTGCAGACATACTATCTGTAACATTTCATTTCAATTGTTTTGTTCTCTAGGTCCAACCACCAGCCTCCAGAAGAGAACTAAAAAAATAAATTTCCAAAATCTCCCAAAGCTAGTAATGGATGAGGGTTGGGCATGCTGCTAGCAACCCGATCCGTAAAAACCCCCTTATGCTACAGAAATAGCAACAAAGACAATTATTTGACTGTATGAGATGCTCTTGGAGTAGAGAACAGTCAGAGAGAGACAGGTATGGAGAACCTTTGTTGCTACCCTCACGCAACATAGGCAAGTGAATAAAGCAAAAACCAAACTACAAATCCTCAATATGTACATATTATATTACATTATAGTTAGTTAGCTGACACTTTGGATAAAAGTGACTTACAGTTGATTAAACTAAGCAGGGGCCAATCCTCCTGGGATCAATGTGGGATAAAGGGCCTTATGTTGAAGACAGCAAGGCAAACATGCACAGCTTTGAAGCTGTATTATTGTACTGGGTACACATATTCTGGGAAAACAAGCGCAAGTGCCCTGTGGACAGATGGGAATTGCCACCGGGATTGAGGTTTGTTTGTTCTGTCGTGAGGCTTTGATTCCTCGGGATACGACTGCACTTGAGAATACACGCTGCGGAAGGTTCTGGAGAACGGCTGGGTGCCGCTGGAGAGCGCTCGAAACTGACCTCCCTGCCAGACTTTCATCTTCTACAGGCTTTCACGCTTCGGGATGTGGGCAAGGAGCAAAATCGGCGGGACGGGCCTATTGGTGATGGCGGACACGCTGGAGGGGTGATCTGGGCAACGGAGTGGAGGCGGGTTGCACTTCTAGGAGCGGTGGGAGGGGAGAGATGGGGTGGTTAGGTGTGGGTCTCTAAGCTTGATCAATTGCACCTTAATAATTCCTACACACATTATTGATCGGCATGGCTAGATGTCCTGATGAAGAAGAAAATATTAATCGTATGTTGAAGCATTATAATTCAGATATGGTAGAAATGAGAGAAACTGTGCTGTTGGAAAATACCTTTGTTGTGACTGCATTTTCCATTAAGTGCAGCTAAATCCTATTTTGGGGGGAAATTTAAGACTGGACTAGGTTCTATTGCAAAATACTATTTCCAACATGCATCTCCGTTGTTATAAATAAATTAATATTCCTCCAGTTATCATACAGCAAGGTCATGAACTGCTTTCACATTGGAAGAGAGATGTGCACAATTGACCCATCGATCATGCAAATCAATAAAGAATAATTTTTGTCTCATTTTACAGTTTTCTCATTTATTAAATGGAGAGAAAGAAATACCCAGAAATAGCTAAATTACATCAGAACATCCATCTGTCCATCCATTTCCCTGGTCCAGGGTCATGGGCATGCAGGGGAATGGGGGGGGGGGGCTGAAGCCAATCCCAGCATGCAGTGACACATGGCCAATCCATTGCATTACATAATTGGCATTTGGCAGATGCCCTTATCCAGAGCGACGTACAGTTGATTAGACTAAGCAGGAGACAATCCTCCCCCGGTGCAATGCAGGGTTAAGGGCCTTGCACAAGGGCCCAACAGCTGTGTGGATCTTATTGGGATTAGAACCACCGACCTTGCGTGTCCCAGTCATTTACCTTACCCACTACGCTACAGGCCGCCCTGCCATTCACCCACACACCCACACCTATGGCCAATTTAGTGTGTCCACTTCAGTCTACACCCACAGGGCTTATTCAAAAAAAAAAAACTCTCCTTCCTCCTCAGAGTTAATTGATTGGTTGTTCAATCTAAAGCAACACAAAATAAAATAACCCCTGCCTTGAACAGGCAAACCCGATGTTTGTAACAGAAGACAAGGAAATGTGCACAGCTGGCCGAGGGAACATAAACATGTGATGGACGTACCACAGGAATAAGGCACAGTCCTGTTTTCTGCAGTTAACATGGTGTATTTACATTCATTTAGCCTGGGGGGGGGGGGGTGTTCAGTCCCACAGAGTAATTCAGCCAGACATTAGGTTATTTTTAACATGCAAACAGAAAACATCTTCTTTGCGCTCCATGACTTAATTACTGTTGTGCTAATTATACATTCAAGACATCGCATTCAGTGCAGTCCATAAGCATTTAGACAGTGGTACAATTTATGTTTTTTATTTATTTATATATATGTTTGTACACAAACTTGATGCCAACTTGTGTACCAAATATGGTAAAGATAATGACAGGCATTCAAATGAGTTTTTCCCAAAACTGCACCCAGATGTCCTCAAGTCTCTCCAAATCTCTCCAAATATAAAACATCTACATATCTTTTTGTCCAGACACATTCGAAAATCACATTTCTGTATTAAAACCGATTTCTTGATACAAAATGTACAGAAGATTTACCTTCAAATGTGTTTTATTCACATATATGAGAGTATGTTTTCATAAAGCATGCCCAAAGTGTCCAAAAAGCTATTACTCACCCCGATGCTTTCTAACCAACCTGTATCACATTTATAACTTCATTTAAAAATTAGGTTAACCAGAGCCAGGTTTATCTATAGCAAGTCCAAATCCTGTAATTGTCTGTTACCACCTCATACGACATGGATGTGGGGTTGGATTTTAGGAGGCAAACAAACGTAATGCTGCTTACAAAAGTATGCTATTCACGGGCACACACACACACACACACACACACACATAGTTAATACAGGCAGCTGTTCAATGGTTACTAATGCAACCAAATTTTGTGAAGAAAAACAGAAAACAGCTCTGTTCTTGTGAACTGAAAATGAAACAATGCATAATTTGCATTACATTACAGTACATTACATTCATTTAGCAGATGTGACACCTCTTTTTTTACACTGCATCCATTTATATACAGTATACCAAAGCAATTCAGGTTCAGCACCTTGCTCAAGGGAACTAAAACAGTGTTCCACTTGGGACCTGTTACGTTCGGTCCGAGACCCAAGTGCAGACCAAGGGATAATCAGAAACATGGTTTATTCAGTCCAGAAGTCAAAGCCAGGAGATCCAACACACAACAGTTCCAAATTGAGTAGCCAAAAGAATAGTAAAAAACAGTCCAGGATCAAAAACTGAAAATCAGAAGTGCGACAGTACAAAAAGGATACGGCAAATGGGAGGTCGAAAATACAAAACAAATGTCAAAAACCAAAACTCAGAATATGACAAAACAAAAGGGCAAAGGCAAACTCGAGGTTGGGCAAAGGTGTGTCTCAGGAATCTCATACAAAACAGGCTTAGGAATCTGCAACTGCAATGATGATCAACGTCCTGACAAGGGTTCTACAAAAGACAGGGGTTTAAACACATGAAGGGAAGTGACATACTAGGTGGGGTACGGGAGTGAGGAGGGCTGACAAATCAAACAACAGGTGATTATTCTTTCCCGGGACATAAATTGTCCTGGTGTTTTGTAGGCTACCTCTAAATGTAAAAGTTCCAAATAAAACCGGATTCTTCTACTGCTATTCTGTTTTTTTTCCGTTTATGTTTAGACATCCAATCCCGTGTCTGTAAATAAGTAAAAATGTCACAGGCCATATGCATATACTTATTTTTAATCGGTAGCAGAAATACAAAAGTTTACCTTATCACCTAGCAACTGCTACACGGGCCGTCAGGCTGGCGCATGCATTCAGTTCAACGACCCCACCGTGGGAAAGTTCAGCTAGCTACTAGCTACTCGTAATCGCCTAATACTTCTGATTTATTTATTTTTTATTTTGTTGGTTTTATAAAATGGGGGGAGAGACGGACGAGGAGGACAAGAGAACAAAATCAGACAAGCAACCAGCAGCAAAAAAGAAAAAGACAAAAAAAAAGATATACAACGTACAACTCAGACTGGGCAAAAAGAGAGCGCTTTTCTGATAATGTCAAATGTTTTTTTCACAAATTAAATGTGCCAACTATAGACATGACAGGCAGTAATACAATAACAAGGGGGAAAGAAAAATGCAAACTGGGTGCACAGACCGACACGTAAAACATACGGCTCCGGATTAGGGAGTGGACATTTGCATAGAGTTGGAGACGTAGTGATAGTGAGAGACAGGTGCGAACTAAGCAAGTAATCAGGGATAGCATAGGAAGGCGGAGCTATAGAACAGCATGGAAAATAGGAGATAACATTAGTCAGTTAGTTACGTGATTAAATCTAAACTACCCAAATTAAGTAACTGTTAGTTTATTAGTTAGACAGTAAGTGTATTAATATAATTACTACTGTATAATATCTAAATGAGTAGCTGTTAGTAAGAATAGTGCTTTACAACATTAACTAGCGAAAGAAGCTGGAAGTAAGGAATGCGAGACTGGAAGAAATGTTGAAAACCCGGAAACTACCGAAACCACCCGAATAGTGAAGCACCTTGAAGCACCTTGCAGTGACTCGGGCTCAGAAACATTCATACACAGACATCACAGGGGAATGAGATATGCAATGAATGGGTAATGTATGAATGAAAAAAAGACCAGATAAGATGTGAAAAATAATAAATTACAAGAATTACAATAATTTAACAAACAGACAGAACTCAGAACATAACAGGACCTGGGGACCTGCAACCAACAAGCCCTGTTCCCCCGAAACATAATACTACACATAGCATCTTCATAACGAATGACACTGCCATCATACCCTGTTCCCCCGAACCATAATACTACACATAGCATCTTCATAACGAATGACACTGCCACAAACCCTGTTCCCAAACCATAATACTACACACAGCATCTTCATAACGAATGACACTGCCAACAAGCCCTGTTCCCCCGAACCATAATACTACACACAGCATCTTCATAACAAATGACACTGCCATCATACCCTGTTCCCCCGAACCATAATACTACACATAGCATCTTCATAATGAATGACACTGCCATCAAACCCTGTTCCCAAACCATAATACTACACACAGCATCTTCATAACGAATGACACTGCCAACAAGCCCTATTCCCCCGAACCATAATCCTACACACAGCATCTTCATGACAAATGACACTGCCATCAAGCCCCGCTCCCGAACCATAATACTACACATAGCATGACACTGCCATCATACCAGAGAGATACAAATTCCTAAAAATATAAAAATAAACAGAAAATATGAAAATGAGGGCCTGCTTTCTAGAGTAGGCCAACCATTCCAAAGAATAATTATGATAAAAATGTTTGAGTGCACTTTAAAAGTTATGAACATTATAGAGTTTCAGTTTATCTTCATTCCCAAGGGGCCTGTGTCTCTGAAGTTCTACTGTAGCTGAGAGCAAAGAAGGCAGAACTGAAACACACCCAGAGGGGAGAGAGAGACTGCATGATTCTCCCAGGTTGTAGTTACACTGGCATGTCTTTGACTGCAAATTGATCGCTACCAAAAATAAAATCAGCAGGGGTTAGCAACTTCAACATTCTGCTGTTCACTTCAGGCTATCCACAAGTTTGTCTTGGATTCAGAAGTGATGCCAATGCTGCTTCCTCGCAAATCACCTGCACTGTGCAGCTGCAGCTAGCCCGGGTGCTACTCAGACACTATTATACATTGTAGCTGTATATAACATTGGGAACATCTGGGTTAGTGTTGTTTATAGAAACAGCTTTAAAAACAAAGTGCCTCTTATTATACTTTATGATTAATGATGCTTCAGTAACAAGCTGTGTGCTTTGAAAGCACAACAGTTGTGATGCCAATGTACAATGGGCTGAACAACTGTCAAATATTTCTTCCTTGGTGAAAGTTCCATTTTAAGCCACACCGTTTGTTTTTCTATTAAAATTTTTTTTTTTTTTTTTTTTTTTTTTTTGCCGGAACATATACAGATATGGACATTGTTGTGTCGACAGACCCAGACAAGCTACGGTTGTAGAGGAAGCCTTATTTGAGCACACAGGATATCCTGTAATAATTTGGCACTGAGTTGCAAACAGTAAACAGAAACTGTTGAATGAAAAAGTCTAGTGTAATCTGAATGCAAAAAATGGTTTTGCCTGCCCGTTTTTATTTTTTATTTTTTTCGCCTTGCGGTAGCGTTAGTTTTTATTTAAAACGGTACACAGAGCTGGACGTGCTGTGTTATTTCACAGTGCCATACAGTGAGTATAAAATACTGATGCTAAGCAAAATCTGATGACACAAGGAAAAAGAGATAAAACACAACGTGCAATGTACTGAGGAGACTTTGTGGGCTCATTCAAGCAAAACAAAACAGGCTTTTGTATGCCTGCGGTGCTCTAGAAATGCGAGCGCGAGTCAAAATTATAACACGTTGATTCCGATGCATTGTTCTGGGCGGTGAAGGGAGAGAAAGAACAATCGCGCATTAAAAGCGATGCTGGAGGCTGACTTTGCAGGGGGGTTTTAAACTGACAGATAGACCAGCAGGTTTTGGGTTGCGTGCCGCAGTCTCGTTATCTCCTGCACACAATTCACACTCAACCCAGTGCAGGCGGGATGGAGCCGCGGCAGGAGGGGCCTCAAAATGGCCGCCTGGAGGAAAGACTCTTAGGTCTAAGGGTTAGCTCTTAAAAACACTGTGTAAAATCTATTCTGTTGGGGGTACTTGAAAAGCACACAGAGGCCCTCACTCCCAATGATTCATCAAGAGTTAATTGTTTTATGAAGGCGGAATGTTTCAGAAAATGCCATCTTCAACACCATTCAATATTCTTAGCAAAGGAAATGTACTACTTGAGGTGTTACATGATGTCACATGAAAGATGCTGAAATTGGAAATAAAAATATCATAAAAGAAGTTAACTCTTAATATTGGAGTGCCGGCCTCTGTGTGCTTTTCAATTTGAATGGGATTAGACGGAGTACTGTCATAAAGTAATGATGACATTGTGATGCGTCATAATGAACAGAGACGCAGTCACTCATGGATCCTTCTTAAACGTGACGATTTATTTGACAATGACGTGTTGGAGGACAGGCGGCTGTAACAACCCATGGCACCCCATTCATTTCTGTGGTCATACGCAGGGTTAAACTAGGCCTAGATGACATGGCATCCATTAAAAATTATTCTGATGGTGCCCAGTCCTATATCAGTTTTCATATAAAGGTTGGATGGTTGAACTGTAACAGAAAAATTGAAGATCTAAGGGACAAACTTCATTACTGCACCTCGCAGCTTCTTGGTTATTTTATTGTCTTTTAGACTTATTTTTCCCTCTAAAGTTAGCGGCTATGACAAAGACAGATTGCTGGACATAAGAGACTCAACGATTACTTTCATTGATCCAGAGTTTTTCCACCGGGAGCCCCTGCTCACTCGAAACGCAGAGGCCCTACAGAGGCGCTACCACACCGTCGGAAGTGCCGACGGAGGGGAGGGAGAAGAGCCGGGGTGCTGGGGAGGCTCAGCCGGCATGCTAGCCCCCCTCCACTTCCCAGCGTTCTGCTAGCCAACATACAATCCATGGACAACACGCTGTGCGAGTTGAGAGCAAGGATCTCCTTCCAGCGGGAACAAGGGATTGTAACATCACATGCCTTACAGATACTCTAGACTTTGTAAAGAATGGTGCAAAAAAACAAACAAAAAAACGTTTTTAACCTTTTTAAACCTTGTTAATGACAGACGTCAGAGGAGAAGGCCCAGACTAGTCAAAGCTGATAGGAAGGTGACAGTAATGCAAATAACCACACATTACAACAGTGGTATGTAGAAGAACATCTCTGAACATACAACGCATCATAACTGTAACTGGTTAGGCTACAGCAGTAAATAAGTCTAATAAATACCTAATAAAGTGCTCACTGAGTGTATTTACCACTATTGATATTTTAATGCACTAAGCTGCTGAAATGTCGAGGAGCCAAAACCAAATCATTTTATTCTCTTATACCTGTATAATGGGAAGTAACAATAAAGAATTTTGAATCTTGTAATGAAGTTGTTTACCACGAGGAGATAACGTTTTCTACATTGATAATCCCCTTGTCTTCGTAACGACTTTACGTCCAAAAGAGTGAGGATATAACCATTTAGGATATACAAGTAATCAGGGTGCCATAACATTTATTTGCTGATTTTGCTGTAAAGTACATTGTAGCTTGCTAGTTTGGACTTTATAGTTGGTAAAACTGGTCCTTGGGATTTTTCAGCTCACTGGCTAGCTTGAGTGAGGAAGTTATATTATAGAATTAATTAAAATGAAACTTACCAGTGACAAAGTGATATGGACAATGTATTGAATTTTTTCTGGTGTAAGATCGTGCCTGCTCAAACTGTAAATCCACCTTGCTCCTTTTTCTGTTGACAACCTTTGCTTTTCTTCTCCCTGGTGGGTAATACTCTTTGGCAAACAAAAAAAAGGCTTGTCTCTCTTCCAATCAACTTGATTTAAGCAACCATAAACTGCACAGAAATTAAGCATGAATCTTTGTTATTGCTGTATTTATATGCCTTCTAAAAAAGACTCACCATCGAATTGGCCAGTATGTAGGAGGTGCTTCTCCTTGTATGCATTCCATTTTACCGCCCAAACATGTTAATGGTGTGTATGGCCAAAAAATGAAATTTGGGTCTCATCTGTCCATAACACATCTTCCAGTCATACTTTGAGTGAGGGTTAGAAAACTAACCAAGATCCAAGATCCATGGTTTTGTTTATTGTGCTCAGTAAGGGCTGTCTTCGTGCCACCCTTCCAAATAGTTTTTTGGTATGGAGGTGCCATATTAGGTTTTTTATTTTAGATTTGGTAACCCCAAGACACAACCAATCTCTGCAATTCTTAAACTGCTATCCTTGGGTTACTTATGTTCTCCCTCATCACCTTACTGTCCGCAGGGATAATATGCACTTGTGTCCTCTTCCTGCCAAGTTTACAATCATTTTATATGTTGTAAACCCTTTTATTATTGCCCTTGCAATGCTAAGTGATATGTTTAACCATTTATGTATTTTTTGTACCCATTACCTGACTTCACTTTATGGGAAATTACCATCTGTGTCTTTGGAATGAACAGTCCTTGACGATTATTTGGACTGTAAGCCCCATGCTAACACAACAATGGAATTTAGCGAGGGCGAAAGTATCTGCATGCTCGTCCTTCTGGTGTTGCTGAAAGAATGTTAATAGGGTTAAATGTTAATGACCGCTATGCGGAGAGACTAGATCAGCCAATAAATAAACCAAGTTACAAAGACAGTAGTACCACTCTGCCTTCCGCTTTATACTGGTCCGGGCTGACCCAAGAATCTCCAAAATAGGGCCAATAAATCCATCCATCCATCCATCCTTCCATCCATCCATATATTATCTTAACCTGCTTATCCTGAACAGGGTCACAGGGGGACTGGAGCCTATCCCAGCATACATTGGGAGAAAGGCAGGAATAGGCAGGGAGGGCACACACACCATTCATACCCACGGACAATTTAGACTCTCCAATCAGCCTAACATGCATGTCTTTGGACTGTGGGAGGAAACCGGAGTACCCGGAGGAAACCCACACAAACACGGGGAGAACATGCTGACTCCACACAGAGAGGCCCCGGCCGACGGGGATTTGAACCCAGGCCCACTGCACCATCCGTGCCGCCCCCAATAAATCGACCTTCGTTATATCTGACTCCAATTTAGAATTTACTTATCTACCTTCGATAGATTTCTTATTTATAATGTAGACTTGATCGAAAAAGGAATCCTGTACTGTAACAGGCTCCCTGAACAGTTGGCCCTGCCGCATGTCACATTGGCCGTTATGTGCAGGTCTCATGAGCTGGCTAGATATCTGCAGTCATTACAGTGGTCGCAGGAATAGCTACTTTTGGGTGTGGCCGATGGTGGCTCAGGGACCCAAGAAGACCAACATCAGCCATGACTGTTCTCGACATGAATAACTGACAAGCAGAACCGATTGATTTACTGTCAGATGTCTACAGGAGCAATACGCTGTGATTTTGCATCCTCCCTAGACCAACTCGAAGGGGTAACCACCCATTCCCTGTGTAACAGTGAGTGCCAGGAAGTGAAACCACACAGATAAAGTTTTAACTATTTATTTTACCAGGTATTATACTTAGTTATTCACAATTCAATTACAAATTAAATATTAATAAAATTATTACAAGAGAAATCTAATTACAGTCTTGAATAAAAACTACATCCACTGTGTGCATGGGATTCTAGCTACAGTCTCCCAGATTGCTTGGTTTCTCCTGCTTATGAGCCGAAATCAGGCCTTTGATCTCCATCTAGAAATGGTCCAAATCCAAATTTAGTCAATTCAGATATAGAAACATTGCTCTCTAGGTGGTGGGTGCTGGTCAAGAGATAGAGACAGGTGGCTTCACAGGGGCAGGTTTCCACAGTTTTCCATAAGTTCCTGGATGGTTACCAAGTCCTAGGTTTACTGCTGTGGAAATGAGGCCATTGTACCAGTCACACTGAAAGAAGCAAAATAATACTGAACATGAATATAACCTAAACCTGCTTTGTCATGAAACATCTCATGCTTTAAGAATTTTAGTAATTGAACCCTGAAAGTACTGTAACAGGGAGATTGACAAGAGAACAGATGTATTTTCCCTTGTCATCCCTTCCTGCACTCTAAATAGGCGCAGAGAAAGGACTGTGGCATTTCATGGCACCACCACCAGAGGAACGCCCTTCTCCCTGACGGTGTGTAACAGTGCATCTGTTAAAGGGTATCCCAGCCACTCTGCCTTACAGGACCATACTGCTGGTTTTTATCCACATGCCCATTCAAACCGCACAGGCTGTTCCTTTTGCCTACGAAGCATTCCTAACGAAGGAAAAGCCACACTATGGTCCTTGAAGGAAGCAAACCGGAAATAAAGACACTGCAGAAATAAAATCCCTTTTTGAGCAGAACCTCCCTTTTCAAAACTGAGGCACAGTGTTCTCACAGCCTTTGGTTCTTTGGAACGGCGCACTGTTTGACTAAAACTTAAGGTTCTGCGCTTTCCATTTTCTTTTCGCATCTTTGTCGTCCACCCATCCTCTCAGTTCTTCTCAGGGTTTGCGGTTTATTCTTCCATTCACTGACATCTCTGAGAGAGGCGTGTGAGGGATGGGAGCTGGCACATGCTCCTCAGCCTCTAGCAGCGGTCTGGAGGAAGAAGCGTCAGAAGAAGTGAATCGTTTCTTAAACGGATGCGTGCTTGTTTCGCCTTTCCCGAGAAGGCGGGAGAGCTCCCGCCCAACGATGGTGAAGCTCGCGTTTCCGCTCTTATTCATTCCGCAGCATCCGCCGCTGACAAGCGAGGCACAAAGAAGCATAATAAAACTGTCAGATCTGACATTTCATTAGGGTGAGAAATATGCACAGTGAAAACGTATCGCCGCTGTATAATTTAAGAGTGTATTAGAGTCTGTGATGGATCTCTGAGCTGCTCCCTGCTTGGGGTTTGAGTTCTTGCCTCCTTTTTTTGTTCTCTGTTCCATGGGAGCGATTTTTCTGTGTATTAGACACAAAGTTGTGGTCGCTTTCACAAACTTCCTGCAGTCGTTTTGTATGCCCATGCGTGGTCCGCTTCCTGTAAGAAATTCTAGCATGTTGCACGGGGGCGGCGGTGGGCAATGAATGGTGGTATAATTGGGAATCATGGCGCTAATGTAACTGATGAGTCACAGGAGAGCGATGAGCCCGGCAGGCCGATCTCTCTCTCTGCCAAACTGCCGTCTCACCCGCTCTGTAATCCGGCCACAGGAGCCTTGCCAGGTTGCAGTCACAATCTGCACATTGTAGCGATCCTTCAGCCCAGCCGTCAGCCACGTCTCCCGCCTGTAATTGCCACCATTTCTCCTTGTGCCAGTCACACGACGCGAGCAGGGTTCCCCGGGGAGCCTTTCCCGTGACACGCCGAATGACCCGTTCCCGGATAAACCGGCCGGGCCGATTATAACCGGCGACGGCGCTTTTCATAGAAGCAGAAACGAGCGGGACCCCGCCAGCGTCACAGACGGCCCTGTCTCCATGATGTGAGGCTTCAGCCTGTCACTGCGAGAGAGGCACGGCAGGGGTCTGGCTCAGGAGGCCGCAATGACACCCCATCGCTCCAGGGGGCGCTGTAGTAGCACAAGCAGTTTGAATGAGAAACTAGCAGCATCTTTGCCTTCCAGCCATTTACCCGTGACCGCCTCCAGGCACAGCCTCCGGGAAAGGCAGAGTGGAGGAACGGATCAACTCTTAAAAGATTCCTGTGGCGCGAACAAATCTGCCAATTCTTGACTTCTTCGCCTACGGTGAGATGGAAGCAGAGCTTATGCCTCTCAGAATAAAGTTCAGGCATTATTGTTGCACTGTCAGACACTACCCACTCATTCTGCCAGGAGGAAAACCCCTGGTAAACCCTTCTCCTTCAGGTGAAGCCGTTTGACTGAAGGAAATTCACGGCTAAAGTGTGCACATAACTCAGAAGGGGCAAGAGCGCGGATACTCTACGTGCCGAGGCTCTCCTTACACACGCTGCGTGTGTTATTCAGCGCATGGTGCTTCTGTTCCCTCCCCTCTTTACAGAAGGACAAACACCATTTGCTAAAGCTGTCAAACTCCGAGCCAAAGACATGTAAGGCTCCACATTGGACAGATAGATATTTTCCTGCTCAGCTGAATTAAAGAGCAAAGATGCATTTAATAAAATCTCAAATTCTCTAGTAATCTCCTGTTAATTTCTCCCCATTGTACAATTTATTCTTAAGGGGATACTTTACTTTCTGGATTTGTAATGTTATTTGTTTAAGTTAGGCATGCCCGGCCTTATTTCAAGAGGGCCCATATTGGTGTAGGTTTTTGTTTTAGCCCCAAAAGGACAGTTGGTTGTACTTATCAAGGTCTTGTTTGAAGACCCTGATTAGTCATTTAGTGGAATCAGGGGTTGTAGTGCTGGGTAAAATCAAAAACCAGAACTCACACTTGCCCTTTTCAGATAAGGCTGGAAAACCCTGGTTTAAGTGTCTGTTTTTGCTGGGCCCTGACAGTGTTATGTGTGATGAAGACCTTTTTAAGTGTTTCCGATCATCCTCTGACTTTATAATGGCTGGTATGGACTTCAGTAAGAGTAACATTAAGATGGCTTGCACAGCTTGTGGAAAGTCTCATTTCTTGATGCAACTAGTGTCCTCAGAGGACATCACAAACAGAACTACAGAGGCAAACCACAAGTTAGTCACAGAAAAGGATGGCCAGGTTACAATTTGTGAATAAGTACCTAAAAGATAATACAGAGTTCTGGTCTTGTGGACTGATGAGACCATGGTTCACTTATATCAGAGTGATGCCAAGAGCCAAGTGTGTTTCATATGCTGAAAAGAACTTTAAGCAATTAGTGGGAGAGCTATTTTAATTTACATAATATTAATGTCACAAATGCTATGTTGCCCTGAAATGGAAGGGGGGCAGGGTATGTATAAAAATTCTGTCATTTGTACATGTTAGTACTTCGTCAGACCAACCCTCGGCAGCCATCTTGAGCTCCTGCTTGTTTCGGCGACAATGTTTCTCTTCAGTATATGAAACGCATGTTCAGCTGAATTCAGATCGGGTGAATGACATGGCAAGTCCAGAATTGAGTGTTTACAGACTCCCGATATTCAAAAATGTATAAAACATTTTAAGTCCCAGCTACTCAATTCCATGCCATGAAGTGTCACTGAATAGCTTAAATGATTTGGTGGTCTTTATCATAGCCCTAATATTTGTATCTGCCTGTTATGAAAACATGAGCTTGATATAATCAGCAAACTGTTCTTGTATTGTCTTGTTGGAAAATTATACACTGCTGCCTAAAATCAAATAATACATTGTCAACTCTCGATGTTCGTATATTCTCCATGGTGAATTGTAGAAATTGCATTTATTCATCCAAGAGATTTGGTCCCCATCTTTATTCAGTAAGCGACTCTGCCTATTTATTTAAAAGAAAAATGTTTCAACAAACATATGATGCAAGATCATGACATGTTTCACTGAGAATCAGTCTATACACACACCAAATACATGCAGACACGATTAGCTTTTTTACCTTATCCTGTTGTGCAAAGCATGTTTATACATTATTTGATGTTTCTTCTTTATAGTTTTATATAAGCAAATAGCTTATCTTTGTATATTTACCATTTAGAGAAAATGAGAAGTATTTCTTTTTGTAGTACTTCAACGTTATCAAAAGCAAACCTGAACTCTCAATGGTACAGAGTTAAACATGAAACCTTTCTGCAAATTTTAAAGCTTATTTTGTATTTATTTTACTGTTTATAAGTGATATAAAAACTGAAAATGGCCCTGTGCAAAAGTTTGGGAACCCTTTTGGATTATTCTTAGTTACTTTTTAAGTAGATTACCAAGGCCCAGACCCTGGTGATTTAGCCGTTAGGGCATCAATGAGTCAGGTGAGTATAATTGCAGGACTAAACTGTGTGGGAGCTAGGGGCACAGGAAATATTGTGCAAGTGGAAGGAAGAATAGATTCCACCAAATATCGATACGTTATAGAGGCTAATCTTTGAAGCTCAGTCCAGACATTGAAGTTAAAGTGAGGTTGGGTATTCCAGCAAGACAATGATCCAAATCATACCTCAAAATCAACCATGAAGTACCTCCAGGAAAGACAGATGACTGTTTTGGAATGGTCACCACAGTCCCCAGACTTGAATATTACTGACAATCTGTGGAGAGATCTCAAACGTGCCGTACATGCAAAGAGGCTAAAGTATATTTCTGAGCTAGAGGTCTTCTGGCAGGAAGAATGGGGGGGGGAAATCCAAAAGCGAGAAGACTTCTAGCTGGCTACAGGAAGCCTTTACAAGCTATTAGTACTTTAACGCAAATATAACTGACAGGGCTCCCAAACGTTTGCACGTTGGCCTTTTTCCTTCCTTTAAAATTTGAATAAATGTGTTGTGTTTAACGCTGTACCATTTAGAAGTCATGTTTGCTTCTGTCCAGTTAGATATTAATTTGAAAATACTTGTTGACCAGGGGTGCCCACATTTTTCACTGTATTTGTTTCTTGGGACGGGACTGGTTGCTGATTTTAAGGTGAAAACAGAAGCAAGCCCTGTGGCTCTCACACTCTGGAGCAGCTCAGAGGGGAAGAACTGCATGGAGACTGCTTCCCATAACCACCCTCCAGGACTCCCACTGCTTCATGGAGCCTGCTTCCCATAACTACCCTCCAGCACTCCCACTGCTTCATGGAGACTGCTTCCCATAGCTACCCTCCAGAACTCCCACTGCTTCATGGAGACTGCTTCCCATAACTACCCTCCAGCACTCCCACTGCTTCATGGAGACTGCTTCCCATAACTACCCTCCAGCACTCTCACTGCTTCATGGAGACTGCTTCCCATAACTACCCTCCAGCACTCCCACTGCTTCATGGAGACTGCTTCCCATAACTACCCTCCAGCACTCCCACTGCTTCAGGGAGACTGCTTCCCATAACTACCCTCCAGCACTCCCACTGCTTCTATTAAAGTGGCCCGCTGTGGTATTTTAATGCTTTAATTTATATATTATTATTTTTTTAATGGACACAATCTGCATGCATTCAGGACTTTTGGTAGTTGGTCAGCACTGTACATTTGAATTAGTTCTCCATATTGCTCCATATTAATGCACCGATGATCTCTTGCATTGCCACCTACTCTGGGTAAATGAATGTAATGCAATGCTTGTGCGCCCAATGTGCCTGTGGTCATTTAATTTAAAAATGTGATCTGTGTCTGCATCCTGTGTGTCGTAATTGTTTAATGCATAAAAAATCCATCCAGTTTTACTTAATTTTGAAAAGTGAATCATTGACTCAGCACACTGTAATTTCCCGCCAGTGCGTGGCGTGTGGAAAGTGGAATTTTAGAAGCGCCTGAGCTGTTTGGTATTTTTATGACTCAGTTTTTAATTTAAGGTGAGTAAGGTTTTCCATTGGAATTATAATGCCGAACAGGATTTTAATCGGGGCTCAAAACAACAGTACAGCAGTCATTTTGATTGGTGGAAAGTATAAGATGGAGAGTGCCATAGGCTGGGTGCTGCTGGTGGCCTGCTGCTGTGTGCCGTGTTTTCCGGACCATCCAGACGCCTCTGGTCATTTCGGGATTCGCAACACGCCAAAGTCTAACGAGAGCCGCTGATCTGTTATTCAGAGCGAGCTGCTCATTGGCATTTTTTGTAGCATATTGCAGATTGGACACATTTCTTGCCAATCAAGTCTGTCAGGCAGTATTGGTTACATGGTTAACATTACATTACATTAATGGCATTTGGCAGATGCTCTTATCTAGAGCAACATACAGTTGATTAGACTAAGCAGGAGACAATCCTCCCCTGGAGCAATGCAGGGTTAAGGACCTTGCTCAAGGGCTGTGCGGATCTTATTGTGGCTACACCGGGATTAGAACCACCGACCCAGTCATTTACCTTAACCACTGTGCTACAGGCCGCCCCAGTCATGCCTTCCATGACTTTGTACTGAGAAGTGCACATGATTCTACTCATTAACAATTGAGCCCACTGGTTATGAAATATGTTCCATGTCGAATGAAATCACAATGCTTCCTGCCTTTAAAAAATGTTTTGCTTTAGGCAATATAAAAGAATGAAAAGATAGTGTAAATAGAATTTCTGCTACGTACGCTAAGCTCTGACTGCATTCGCTCTGACACAAGCTAAATCATTAATGCACTCACACTGTTAAGCATTTCAGGAGCCCATAGGTAATCTGTTTATCATCATTATTTTCATTCAAGGATGACTTGGAATTTATTGAAAATTCAGAAGGCACAAATGGAAACTAACCATCACAATGGGTATAAAAACATACCAAAAACATACCAAAATGGAATGCATACAAGGAGAAGCACCTCATACCTACTGTCAAATACGCTGGTGGGTCATTGATGTTTTGGAGATGTTTTGCTGCCAGTTGTCCAGGGGCACTATTTAAGATCAATGGCTAAATGAATTCAGTAGTACTAGGAAATCTGGTTGCTAAGAAGCTGAGATCTGGCCATAGGTGTATTGCCAGCAGGACAATGACTCCAAACATACATCAAAATCCACACAGAAATAGTTAAAGGTAGAGTAGGTAATTTTGGACCTATAATGGTCAAGAGAAGAATTACAGCAACAAACACGCTCAAACCTCAATACTGTTTATCCCTCCCCCTTCCCTGTGAATGCGCTGACATTGAAACGCCATTGGCTGTGGCAATTAGAACCAATTATCAAACAATGAGCTTGAATTACTGTGTTCAATTACTGTAATTATTATGTACAGTCAACATGTCAGTGAGCCTTTTTCAATTATAGGAAGCGTTTTACAATGGTCTTGCAACAATGTTTTAACAAAAATCTGACCTATTGTACCTTTAAGTAAAAACAACAACCATGTTCTCCAATGGCCGGATATCAATGATTCTGAAAAGTTCTGCATAGCGGAATGGTCAAAAATCCCACCAAATTTGTTCTCTAACCATATTCTAGAACCAAAAAATTATAGGAAAAGACTCATGGCTGTCATCTTTGCCATGGGTGTTTGCATAAAGTATTAAACCAGGGATATAATTATTTATATAAATATACATTTGTTTTGGGAATTTTTATTTTCTTTTTCTTTTTTTTTAATGTAAGACTTTGGTTGATTCTATTGAATCCATAATAAAGTGCACTACTTTAGGCATGTTGGAAAATAATAGTTATTGACAAATATCAAAATGATGTGGGTTTTTTGCATTTACAGCCCATTTTCTGCGTATTCATGAACAGTTTATGCCAATAATGCTGGAGCCCACTGTATATTTGTACTCCAATTTAATTAACCGTCAATATCAATACATATAAACAATATATTTGTTTAAAAATTGTGGATGTTGTTTTTTCAATTCTTAGAATTCTGTGCTTATTATTGATAAAAATACAGTACATGTATAAAAACACTGGCTTATAATACAGGCTTAATCCTTAAAACATGTGTATAAAAACATTCACTTGGGGTTACACACCAAATACTTTAAAAGGTATAAGTAAACAATTGGTATTTCACATATAATGTATATAGTGAAAAAGAACTGAAAAAGAACAATAAGCATCTAAATGTTCTCAGAAAAAATGTCAAATGATCCAAATAAAGATCAAATTGAAACTTTGCAACTTTTTTCTCCCATCGGTCAGAAAAAATAAATAAAACACAGTCCCCTGTTTTTTTTTAAATATCTCTTCAGAAGTAACCCTCAGATTTGTCATTAAACATCAGTGCTTTTTTTCCCCCTTTTTTTATGGGGAGTGCGTCAGTGAAATCTGAGCACATAATTCATACGGTGCTTGCCGGCCATGAGGAATGAGCGGTCTCTAAGGTTACGCGTGTAACCCCCTGCTCCCCTCAGCTGGCATTGGGCCTCCCTGTGAAAATGCCATTACCTGCAGTGATTGATTCACCCAACGAGGGCCGGGTGCACATAAACAACAGGCAACATTTGCAGCAATTATTTCTGGTCAAAGTCCTCGCCGCCTGCCTTTCCACGGGCACAACCTTTCCACACCGCCTAAAGCGAGGCCGTCTGTCAACTGCCGCCGGAGACAGCCGAGCCCCGCGTCTAAATAACCACCACATCGCCGGCGGCCGTGCATTAACGTACAGAGTGTGTTCCTGCCAGTCCTGCTTTAAAAGCTTTTTCTTGCTTTTTCTTTTCTTGCTTACATCTTCCCCATACGCCCCTTTTGTTCTGCTGGGTTGTTTAATATTTGATATTAAGGTTTGCAGCAAAAATGGAATCGGTGATAGAACGGCACCGAAAAACCTTGACTCAAATGTATCGCCCAAATGCTACCTCGTGCTGCTAAATGTCATATGGATGATCTTATGAAATGTATTATTATTTATTACCTTGTTGGAACATGTTCAATGTGATAAAGATAAATAAAGAAGGTAAGGAATACTGTAACATGCGTAAAACCACAAACAAACCCTCATATTGTTCATGTAAAACATTAAAACCCCTCACCTCCTGTTGAAATGCAAGTTCTTCTAACTAGACTTCTCTCTTGCCAAGAAAAAGAGAAGAAGACAACTCGCATCCAGCTGAACTGGCGCTGTGAGGAGATTCCCCTCCAGGCTCATAATCTGGGACCGTAGGCAGTAGCGGTGAGCATTACCCCTGCAGCTGATGCATTACTGAAGCAGGTTCTCATCAAACACAGTCAAGGTGAATGGATGGGGTACCCTTGTGATGAAAAGGCAGGGCCCTGGGGCCCTGGACATCACCATACCCCACCCCAGAGTCGCCGTCTTCACCACTCTGTTCCATCTCCCCTCATCCTAATCCTCAAATCACAGGCGTCAAACTCCAGGCCTGGAGGGCTGTAGTTGCTCCTGGTTTTTCGGCTGTTCGGCACCTGCAGACACTGCGGCCCCCTGGGAATTTAGTTTGAAACCCCTGCCTTAGATCTTAACGCCTAACCATTGGACCCCCGTAATGGGTCTTTGCTTAAATATATTTATTTATTATATATATTTTTACAATTGGCTAAATAACAATTGCGAAAATTCTTGCAATTATGCCATTTTGGAATTGGAAATAAAGCACATGAAATTTGCAACATTACACACATAACCCCCCTATATGACACATGGCATTGCTGTGCTGTGTCCTATATGAAACGTGGCATGGCTGTGGTGTGTCCTATATGAAACGTGGCATGGCTGTGGTGTGTCCTATATGAAACGTGGCATGGCTGTGCTGTGTCCTATATGAAACGTGGCATGGCTGTGCTGTGTCCTATATGAAACGTGGCATGGCTGTGCTGTGTACTATATGAAACGTGGCATGGCTGTGCTGTGTCCTATATGAAACGTGGCATGGCTGTGCTGTGTCCTATATGAAACGTGGCATGGCTGTGCTGTGTCCTATATGAAACGTGGCATGGCTGTGCTGTGTCCTATATGAAACGTGGCATGGCTGTGCTGTGTCCTATATGAAACGTGGCATGGCTGTTCTGTGTCCTATATGAAACGTGGCATGGCTGTTCTGTGTCCTATATGAAACGTGGCATGGCTGTGCTGTGTCCTATATGAAACGTGGCATGGCTGTGCTGTGTCTGTACATGGCAGCAGACTGCTGGAAGCCCGTTAGTGAAGGTCAGGCTGGGCAGGGCTCAGTAATGGAGGTCTGCTGAACAGAGGCTCAGCTGGACACAAACACTGGAGCAGGCAGAGTGTGTGAGCACAATCTGCTACACTTTCTCTTTCAAGCCCCCTCCCTCCAACTAAGCATTTCCTTCCCTCCTTTTTTTTTAGATATCTAGTGAACAGATTCAGAGTCTGCTCTGTCAGGTACATCCGATGATTTGTTACAGAGAGCAGGGTATATTAACAGCTTGTAAGCATAAACTGCCATCGTTCAAGCGGTTTAATTCTCTCCGGTTAAGTCGCTCGTAAAATAACAAGCAGAGAAACGTTCGACTTCACTTGTTCGCCTCACCCCTGTGTCTCGTCAAACCGCTCCCAGATATTCCGCTGCTACATCGACAAAACCTTTCTCTTACCAAGTAACATGTGGCTCTCCTGGTGTTCACAACTGTACGGAAATAGAACATGATGCAAATAAACAAAAATATTAAGCGTTTTTTATTCCTGCCAACTTTACTTTAGTAAAAACAAAAAAAGACAACCATTTTCACATTGTGTGTCATCCACATTTCATAGCTTCTTCATGGACTCAAGCTCTGACATGCCTTCATTGTATATCGCCGTTTATGACGGCGTTCACGAGAGTTACAAGCTGAGCACTCATCATTTATTATAAGCCCTTCTGCTCAGCACCTAAACTAACTGACACTTCATGACACTGAGAATGAGTCCTGCTGCCTTGCTGTGGGTCTCTTTGCAAGACAAATAATTTTTATCACTCTGTCACTGAGCTCCTTTGTCTTTTAATGCTTGTCCTGGGAGCTCATTTTCTGAGAATACAGCACAAATCTTTAATAAAACTGTGATCAATGGATTGTGGCTGTCAGTCACAGAATATTGATTATGTGCTCCCTGTATATAGATTTGGACATCATCATCGTGTCGCCGTGCTCTTTTTAGTTTGAGACTCTGCGTGACCACCAAGTTCACAGCTGAAATTTCCTTGTTTAAATTCAATGCCTACTAAGGCACAAAGGCAGCAAGGGAAACAAACCTTCCTCCATATTTCATGACAAGGGACAACATTCTTCCCAACATGAGTTTAATCTTTTCAGTTCAAGAGAGATGCGTTTGAGAAACATGCCGGTAAACCTCAGATCTAGTTTCATCTGACCATAGAACACAGTCCCTGATGCCATTAAGATGTGGTCTCACAAATGTTTATTGTGTTGAGGCTTCAGAAGAATTGCAGTGAGCCCCAGGTGCATACTTACAGTAGTGTATTTATCCTGAAGATAAAAGGTAGGTTTACATATTACATTATGCAGTCCAACCAGGATTTCAGGGGGCTTTTTTGTGATTACTGCAGTACAAAATTACAGAATTTACAGTGACATTAAAAATAAATTGTGATGGCATTTATACCTTAGGTACTTTAAGGCACAGAAGGTATAAATGCCATCACAATTTATTTTTAATGTCACTGTAAATTCTTTAATTTTGTAAATATGACTTTATAAATACACAAATTGTGTGTAAATTGCTAGGATTGATACATACAACATTTCATACTAATGATCCTCACAGATGGCACCAATTAACATTATGTAGCAGTATAGCTGCAAAAAGTAATCACTCATAAAATTACCGTAATCTGAAATATCTAACCACAAATTTAGTATTATAATTAATTAAAATAAGCAATAACAATGATTAAACATATTGATAACCTGAAGTTTTGAAGCTCTTTGAAAGACTGATGTGATTTGGCTCTCATGTCTATGTGACAACAAAACAGACAATTTATTAAACAGACGTACAAACAGAGCATAAATGGGGTGATGAGCTAACGGGAAGTTAAGATAAGTTAGGTGTGTGTGCATGGGCGCGAAAGCGCATGTAAGCACATGTGTCTCTTGAACAAAGGAAAGGTAAAAGTAGCTAGCTTAGGTAACTAGGGTAACTAGAGTTCTGGGAGGGAGTGTTAGAGTGTTAGCTGTAAGAGCAGAGAGACTACCTGCGTAGTTTAACTCTATACATACACGAAAGACGGCAAATCTATTCATGTACACATACGGCCAACAGAATGCATTCAAACGATAACACAAAGCAAATATAAAAACACAGATTCACAATATCAGTCAAGACTAAACACTGGCTGTGCCTGGAAAGCTTGTTTAGTCTCACTGAATCCACCGCATTGCTGGATCCAAAAGGAGGTGCTGTCCTTGTAGAAGCGGTGATGGATCCGTGAGTTCATGCCCTGGGACGGTACGCAAAGCCGTGTGCTGCCTGATGTTGTCTGGTCCGTTTGGTCGCTGAAAGATGTCCGCTGGTCCTTTTTCCATGTGGAAAAGTTACCATGCTATGGGAGAGTTGTTGTATCAATTCCGTATAACAGTTTACACTCACTATCGGCCACTTTAAGTTACCGTTAAGAGGCCTCTGTCTGAGTATCGGGAGCAGGGCGTGATGCAGCTGCAGGAGCCAGAGCCCAGATGAGGTGAAGAAAAAAGGGAAAAGAGAGTCAAAGAGAGGGGCCGGACAATGCTTGTCCTAGCTCTTATACTGTGAAAGTTTTTTGCTCCCACTGTCACACCATTGGCTTAACCGTAACTAGACATCACACCGGGGTGTTGTTGCGGAAGTGTCCTGTGGAGTTTCTGTGTTGCCCTTCTCCGGTAGTGGACCCACACGCTTGTGTGGGGCTCCTAGATTATATTAGTGGTTATCCCACATATCATGGGTAACTTTGTGAGCCCGTCCTGGTCACTCTTGGTCTCCCGCCCCCGCTCCCTCACACCATTGGTGTCAAAAACATTGGCACTATTGCAAATGAAATGAAAGTGAAACTGGCAATAACATTTTACTAAATTTTGTTAATCTAAAGGAATTTTATTGTGACATTCAATCACTTCTATATCAATTTCCCCATGAGAGCCAGATACTGACCATCACAAGTCTGGCAATGGGTACAACAAAAGCACATAAATAGTTAAACATACCACAGAGTAGCATGTTGCCCTGTTAGCTTTGTAATGCCTGTAACTTAACATTGAAAGACTGTCCCTTCCTCTGATTGCATATTGCATTTTGACAGACCAATCAAAATGGCAAGGTTTTTACAGGACATCTCCCACCACCACCAGTCTGCTACCCAGGAGTTGACAACCTCCAGATAATTATATCTGCTGCTATTGAAAACTGGGATTAATCAGTATTTCTGAGGAAAAATGTCATCACCTGATTCTGATAGCCCAGGGGTCGGCAAGCCTGGTCCTGGAGAGCCGCAGGGTGGGCTGGTGTTTGTTTTCGCCTTAATACCAGCAACTGATTCATACCCAAAAAACCAGGTGAGGCCAGTTAACTGAGTATTCGACTGCTTTAATTGATCAATTAAGTGCTGAGTAACAACAAAAACCAGCACACCCTGTGGCTCTCCCCAGGGTTGCCGACCCCTGTGATAGCCGCTGATTGTAAGAAAATTAATAAGACAGCAAGAGAGAGGGAAAAACACCTTATTTTATAAAATGCATCCCTGTAATTTGAGGCATTGGGGAAATTATATTTTGGCCTTAATTCTCAGAGTACACGCACGTACACACACATGCTCACACACGCATGCTCACACATACACACACACGCATGCTCACACACACACGCATGCTCACACATACACACAAATACACATATGCTCACACATACACATATGCTCACACACACACGCATGCTCACACATACACACACACACGCATGCTCACACATACACATATGCTCACACACACATGCATGCTCACACATACACACACATACACATATGCTCACACACACACACGCATGCTCACACATACACATATGCTCACACATACACACACACGCATGCTCACACATACACACACACGCATGCTCACACACACACGCATGCTCACACAGATGCTCACACACACACACACACACACACACACATGTTCACACACACATATGCCCAAACACACACGCATTGCTCACACACACACGCAAGCAAACATTGACCCAGAAATTCAGGGGACATCTCTGATGCAGTCATGGATTATTCTTGCGTTGAGTGAAATTGTGCCTCCACACTGCTTGCTTGCTTATTCACACTGACATTTGGAGTAAATAAAAAATATATGTCCTTGAACAGTATGGTAGTTGTTTTGTTTTTTTGTAGATTGTAAATCAGATCATTCAATACAACACAATCCCATACCATTTTACCCTTGGTACCTGCACTGAGTGTACGCACAGAATGCTCACATTCTGTATGAAAAACCATTAAATTAAACTGCAAATGATTGAATAGTCTCAGTTTTTTACAATCGTTTTCACACTTGTCTCAATACCATGTCCACTTTTTCAAAACACTTAACACATTCACCATATCAATAGACTATGTGAAATAAACTGTGGATATTTTTGCATTGCTTTGATACTAATGGCATTCAATCACCACTTCTTCCAAAATTCATGAATACCTCTCTCAGTCAGTGTTCACTACCAGCAAATGTTTGTACAAATACAGCAAATTTTGCAGACATTTAGATACTCTGTTCAAAACAGTTAACTTTCAGTTCAAAACCCAATGAAATTCTGATCATTGTGGAAGGAAATATGGTGCATTTTGGCAGAAAAATGAAACTATATGCTTGAAATACTTAAGACAGATCCTTCTGATTTGAGCAGAAAGTTTATTCAGTTTATTCATTTTATTTTTTGTTTGCAGCCTTGTTACCATCTATACAAAAGTAATCATACTTGCATTGAAATGTGCATGTATATAGGGTAAATATAGATGTAGTTGTCACTGAAGAGATTTTTCCACTATTACTGCTGTATATGTACTGTTGAAACACCTGGCTGTCATTTCAGTGAACAACCTACCCAGGTGCCCCGGTATCACATATACAAAAGGGGCCACCTGAGACGGGTGCGTGGGGGTTGGACCCAAAATGCACGACTCAGAAACAATAGTAATATAAAGACCCCTCAGGGCTTTATTCGGGACGAATCCCAGGAGAGTAGTCAACACAAGCAAAGTCCATACACGTAGATCCAGCCAAACAAAAAGTAAACAAACAAAAAGCACGGTGCCGAGGGAAGAGGCAAACTCGTAGTCGGTAGACGTGCAGGGAGGTCCGGTAGCAGGAGAGCTGTCAGCGGGGCAGATGAACAGACGGACGGCAGGCAGAGGCGTAGTCGTGGGCGAAGCGGGAGTCGAAACCATGAAACAATCAGCGAAGCAAAAGTACAAAAACGGTAAGCGATGGTGCGATGGATGACAAGTTTAACAAGGAGATTAGTAATCGTTAGTAATAAACCTATCCTGCCCTAGCATTAGTAAATTAGTAAATGACATGCACGAGAAACGTAAGGTAACATGAACACATGATTAGTTTGTTAGTTTCTACCCAATCCTGATCTAGCGTTAGTAGTTTTAGTAAATAGACAAATGGAAACAATTAGGGAGTGAAATGACAGAGAGAGAGAGAGAGAGAGAGAAAAGGCGGAACGCAAGGTTTGCGGAAAAACATGTAAAAGTGTATGCATAACAACGACCAGTAAACGTAACAATAAACATGCATCAAAACATAACACAAAGCAAAACTAAGACGATAATCACTCAACATAACAAGGTAATATAATAGTACGAAAACATAACTAGACATGACAAGAAAATAAATCGTAACGAGACATAACTAAACATGACAAGAAAATAAATCGTAACGAAACATAACTAAACAACATGACGAACCTAGACTAACATAATACATGATAAGACAATACAAGACTAATACAAAATGAATAAACATAAAACATGGCGAGACAGACCTGAAACGTGACACCACCTTTGGATTGGCATTTGCATTCTTTAGCCTGTGTGGGGGAAATGGATGCAGCCAGAGGCAGAGGAAGAAGACGTCACGGAAGAGCAAGAACAATTGTGTCTGATGAAATCAGAGCCACAGTCATTGATCATGTGGTAAATCATGGTCTGTCCCTGAGGGAAGCAGATTGAGGGTTCAACCAAACTTGCCTAGATCCACAGTGGCTTCAATAGTGAGGATGTTCAGACAAACCAACAGGTACTATACAGTATTTGCAGCATTCTGACTGAAGGAGTTCAATTGATGTGTATATTACAGCAGTACTGTGATTTGAGAAGTCTCCAGAAAAAGCAGATGTATCAGTGCACATTTGTCTTTGACTTACTACAAGACCCAGTGGTTACCTCACACAGTCACAGAGGGGAGGGGAAGAATGTCAACAGGAGGATACAATAGTTGGGATGGTCAATGTCAACAACAGCATCAGGCTAAGAGAAATATGCAACAACATAATCGCAGACAACAACATATTTCCAAACACTGGCAGTGTAAGCACTACAACCATTTCAAGAGTGCTACAGAAACATCAGATCAGGATGAAACAGTTGTACACTGTCCCCTTTGACAGGAACTCTCAGGGTGTCAAGGAACTCAGATACCAATATGAAGTTTATGAAGGTATATGTGAAGGTTTAGGACCACCACCCACATGAACAGATGTCGCTTCTAGATGCAATGGCTGCTGGGTGTATGGACATACCAGTGGAACACATCCAGGGCTGGAAAAGGCACGCAAAGAGATGTTTGTATAGCAAGAGATAACATTCGGAGTGATGTTCATGAAAATCTATGGCCAAATGCAGAGGACAGGATGGATGGGCCAGGCCAACAGTAGACTTCTGATACTGATAGGCAGAAAATATATGTGCAAATTACTGTATATAGTGAAAATATTGCTTTTTGGTATGTATTTCTTATTGATTGTAATGTACTTTGAGTAATTGATTGTATTGTCTTTTCCTTTTCTGAATTACAGTATATTGCATTGTGAGAACAAACGTCAAAATACTGTAAACCCTCTGAAGAATACTGTTGCTTTTGTGATTTGTTTCTTTATCATATATTGTTTTACATAAATAGTCAAAATAGTTATTCTGGGTTTCCAATATAGTAAAACATTAATTCATTTACAGTTTACTGTAAATTTACCACACTCAGTCATGACATCTATTGTGAGAGGCAAACCAACAGATCAAAAGTTTCTTTAGCTACTTGGTTTGAAATATTTGTGGATGCAAAAATAGAGGAAAGGGAAACACATAATAAATGTATTTAGCAATGCTACAAGTTGTTTGTGTTCTGTAGTTCATTGAACATTGAGTGACAATGTAGTCTTATGGGAGAAAGCATGTGCTATAGTTATGGCAGCAAGAGTCACTTTTGGGTGAAATAGTAAGTGTTTTGGTGGTTGAAGTGCATTTTGCACCAAATGTTAACTGATGTGCTCAGGTGTGTGTTTCAAAAGCAAACTGTGTGAAGAGTTTTGAAAAAGTGGACATGGTATTGAGACAAGTGAACACGATTGTAAAAAACTGTAGCACTACAAGCATGTTGCTACAGAAACTGTTATGGTTTGGGTTTTGGTGTTGGTTGCATGTGTTTTCTGTTTCCTTTTTCTGTTTCCCCCCTGGCAGTGTGGGTGTGTGGCAGTGGGCGTGGCTGGACTGTTGGTACAACTACGAGGCACACCTGGCAGCAATCATCCAATTACCCCGCTAAATAAAAAAGCCCAATAAAAAGCCTGGCTTCACTCCACTCCGGTGCCGAATTATTTCCGACGATAAGTCAGTATTACGGCTAGTCAGTATTACAGCTGCTTGTTTCTTCGCGGTGGTTTGTCTCTCGCGTTTTCCTTTTGTTTCAAAGATACCAGTACGTTTTTACTTACCGGTGTCTCTCCGTTTTCTCCCGTGCACAGTTAGCCTGTATGCCTCGCCTCCTGTTTGAACCCTCTGAACTCTGACGCTGGTTCCCTCGTTGTGGCTATCCCGGCTTGTGGTGCCGACAGTCCGGTCCGCCCGCTGCCTCCCCTACACGCCAGCGTTTTTTTGTTATTGTTTTCTTCTTGAATAAATTTTAGTTTGTATCCTCTCGTTCGTTGTCACTGTCTCTGCTTTGGGGTCCAAAAACATTTTGCGAAACCCAAACGTAACAGAAACATCAGATCAGGATGAAACAGTTGTACACTATCCCCTTTGACAACAACTCTGAGCATGTCAAGGAACTCAGGTACCAATATGTCCAGGTAAGATATCGAAGGTAATTTTGAACAACACAGCACACACAGGCACAGGATTTGCACAACACAGTAAGCTATACAATTTGTGACATATGGTACCTTGTGTATTCTCTAATTTACTGCAGAGAGTCATGGAACTTGAGGCCAGTGAAACCGGACACACATTCATCTATGTGGATGAGGCCGGTTTCAACTTGGCAAAAAGACGCCGCTGTGGAAGGAATGTAATCGGGAGAAGGGCAACCTTATTGTTTTTCTTGATGAACTGTTTGAAAGGCTTTCAGCAGAAAGAGAGCAAGAGAGGCAAAATGCACCAGCATATGTGACTGTATGGGACAATGTGGCCTTTCACCACTCCCGGCAGGACAAAGAGTGGTTTACGGCCCATCCTAGGATGATGTAGTTATGCCAGCCACCATACTCGCATTTCCTCAACACCATAGAATAATTATTTTATGCATGGTAATGGAAGGTTTATGACCACCACCCACATAACCAGATGTCACTTCTAGATGCAAAGGCTGCTAGGTGTATGGACATAACAGTGGAACTCATCCAGGGCCAGATAAGGCACGCAATGAGATTTTTTCCTCGGTGTATGGCAAGAACATTCGGTGTGATGTTGATGAAAATCTATGGCCAAATGCGAAGGACAGGATGGATGGGCCAGGCCAACAGTAGATTTATGATACTGATAGGCAGACAATATATGTGCAAATTACTGTATATAGTGAAAATATTGGTATTTGCTATTTGTTATTGATTGTAATTATTTTGAGTAATTGATTGGATTGTATTTTTCTTTTCTGAATTACAGTATATTGCACTGTGAGAACAAATGGCAAAATACAGTAAATGCCCTAAAGAATACTGTTGCTTTTGTGATTTGTTTCTTTATCATATATTGTTTTACATGACACAGTAAAACATGTTATTCTGGGTTTCTGATACAGTAAAACATTTATTAATTTACAGTTTACTGTAAATTTACCATACTCAGTCATGACATCTATTGTGAGAGGCAAACCAACAGATCAAAAGTTTCTTTAGCTGCTTGGCTTGAAGTATTTGCATATGCAAAAATAGAGGAAAGGGAAACACATAATATATGTATTTAGCAATGCTCCAAGTTGTTTGTGTTTTGTAGTTCATTGAACATTGAGTGACAAAGTAGTCTTATGGGAGAAAGCATATGCTATAGTTATGGCAGCAGGAGTCACTTTTGGGTGAAATATTAAGTGTTTTGGTGGTTGAAGTGCATTTTGCACCAAAGGTTAACTGATGTGCTCAGGTGTGTGTTTCAAACGCACACTGTGTGAAGAGTTTTGAAAAAGAGGACATGGTATTGAGACAAGTGTTAACACGATTGTAAAAAACTGTAGCACTACAAGTATGTTGCTACAGAAACATCAGATCAGGATGAAACAGTTGTACACTATCCCCTTTGACAACAACTCTGAGCATGTCAAGGAACTCAGGTACCAATATGTCCAGGTAAGATATCGAAGGTAATTTTGAACAACACAGCACACACAAGCACAGGATTTGCAGAACACAGTAAGCTATACAATTTGTGACATATGGTGTGACATATGGACAACTTGGCAAAAAGACGCCGCTGTGGAAGGAATGTAATCGGGAGAAGGGCAACCTTATTGTTTTTCTTGATGAACTGTTTGAAAGGCTTTCAGCAGAAAGAGAGCAAGAGAGGCAAAATGCACCAGCATATGTGATTGTATGGGACAATGTGGCCTTTCACCACTCCCGGCAGGACAAAGAGTGGTTTACGGCCCATCCTAGGATGATGTCGTTATGCCAGCCACCATACTCGCCTTTCCTCAACCCCATAGAATAATTATTTTATGCATGGTGATGGAAGGTTTATGACCACCACCCACATAACCAGATGTCACTTCTAGATGCAAAGGCTGCTAGGTGTGTGGACATAACAGTGGAACTCATCCAGGGCCGGATAAGATTTTTTTCCTCGGTGTATGGCAAGAACATTCGGTGTGATGTTGATGAAAATCTATGGCCAAATGCGGAAGACAGGATGGATGGGCCAGGCCAACACTAGACTTATGATACTGATAGGCAGACAATATATGTGCAAATTACTGTATATAGTGAAAATATTGCTATTTGCTATTTGCTATTATAAGACAGCAGGGAACAGGAGGACCAGCAGGGAACAGGAGGACGAGCAGGCAGGCAAACTGGCAGGAATCAGTGAAGACAGCAGGGAACAGGAGGGCGAGCAGGCAGGCAAACTGGCAGGAATCAGCAGGACAGGTGGGAGACAAGCCTGGCACGGCGACAAACTGAATAGGTCACTAGAACTGACAGACTTAGAAGACGTGTTGACTTAGAAGAAGATGGATTGGCAGGGAAGGCAGTGTGAGGAAGGAAAAATGATCCGCACCCAACCTACAACATGGAAAAGTAAAACAGAAGGGGAACTGGGGAAACACATGAACAAAAGGACAGGGATCAGGGAACCGGTAGGCATGACACAACCCCCAACAACCAGTCGAACACATCCCCACAATTTCACATGCCATTTATTATTCAAAAGCAGGCCAGCTCCTTATTTCTAAGCGTACAGAATAATATCAGTTTGAGAATGTATTTAGATGCTCACGGGTGTTAAATATGGCCACTGGAAATGCCCTCTAGTGTGGAGTCATATGCGTTTTCACTGTCCTCCTAGGAACTATTCAGATGAGCGATTTCTTTTGAGGCCTCAACTCTTGAATCTTCCATTTAGACTTCGTCATCACAAAATATTTTTTTTTTGTTGTTAAACATCATCCTTTTTACATTAATGGCATTTCGACAGACACTCTTATCGAGAGCGACATACAGTTGATTAGACTCAGTGTGCGCACTGAAAACGAAAAGATCTGTGTTTTATGCAAGCCCAACAAACGATACACCATTGGAAACGTAATTTTGTTAGCTAAATTGGTACTCAGTTCTTACTCAAATACCATACTCCTAATTGACTGGACAATTAGCAAAAGTTATACTGTTGGTGATTGCTCAGAGAGAGGGACGTTGTCTATACCATGTGAATGCCTTACTGGGACTGCTTAGAGAACCTCACAGTAGCCCTGATTGTGTTCGAGAGAGCCAATATAAAATGTAGATAATTGAAGTACTTTTGTACACATATGCACAAAAATTATAATTCCTCCGTAGAAAAGTAAACAATGGGCATTCTATCGATGCCATTCTGAGAATTATAAACTATTATGGATTTGTTTCACTGGATCCTCGCCGTGAAAAGGACGCTGACATTACCCTGATTTGTGTAGTTTGTGGATTCCAACAATGCAGAGAGGCCCCCCTGACTTGGTTTTCCACCCCACATGTCACTAAAGCGAGGGCATTGTAAAATAGTTTATACAGACAGAACCATGAGTTTTAACACTTTCAAACAGTATATGCAAACAGTATATGCTGTGACTATATTGATCAAAAATTGCAACTTGAAAATTTTTTAAAAATCCCACTCAGGCCAGTGCGACTTAAGGGGTTAAGATATTTGAGTTTATACAATAGAAAAATATGTTTTATTAATTTCACTGCTGTGTATTTGGGGTGCAGGGTTGACTGATTTACTGGAGTCATATTTTGACGTTTCTTTTTTATGGTGCCTAAAAGGCCAGTTTACAGGATGTGTCAGAATAAATATACATATATTATGTCTGAGCTGTAAGGTTCCTGTCCTGCTGATTGGGAGTGGTGCCGTTTTGCCCGGAGGAACATGTCACACGGTGTTGTCTGCTCTGTTGTCATGTGAGGGCATATCCCCTGCAGCCACCCCAGGGGGGACTCAATCAGGGCTATGACACAAGATGGCCGCCAGCTAAATCCAGTCCAGCATGATTCTTCTGTCAAAACTCATTCCAGCTGACAACAGTGACACCAGTCAACACCAGTCAACTCTACACAATGCATGGGTCTTTTGACTATTTACTCTGCCAACTGATGCCAACTGATGCCATTTGTTGCTTTTTGAAATTGTGCAGAAGCTGAATATTTTACAGGAAATTACCCAGGAAACCAGAGGGATGATGAACAGAACATCACTGATATCTTATTCTCAGGCAGTCTTAGAATACAAAAAAAAAACCTAAAGCTTAAAGCTTAAAACTTTTAATACTAGCAGAAATACTGTCCTGTATTCTTGCAGCAAACTGCTGCAGTGGGCTTGGCTAGTTCTTGGATGAGACCTCCTGGGAAAAGCTGGTTGCTGGAAGAGCAGAAAGCCAATCCCTCTGCTGAATGATGGGAGCACTACGCTGTGGAAGCTGCTGATTATCAGATGAGATGGTAAACCGTGTCCCTGACTCAACGTTGTCTCTGAAGACCCCGCAGCATTTATCAAATGAGTAGGGGTGTTGGCAACTTGGCCATGTTCCCTACAATGCGAAAGAGTGACAACTGAGCAGGTTATACAAAGCTTAAATTAGTAATAAAATCTGTGTCAAAGTCAAATCAGCACGAAAAATGAATATGTATTTAGTCTTCAGTGAGTGTCGATCAACCAGGTTATACAGTGGTTTTGTGTTTCAGGAGATCTCCTGGGCGGCAAGTTCACATATATATTTTTTGTTTTTCCCACAGTATGAAATTGTTTGCACAACCACCATCAGATGGCGAATATGAGCACTCTAATCCATCGTTGTCTGGAATACTTGATGTCCGACAGTAAGGGGCAACAGTGTCGTATTTCTAATGTAGGTTTTCCGCACCTGTACTCTTCCGGGTGTTTTGTTCCGCTACAGGAGATGGAGATCCCTCATTAAGTGTGCCATACAACTCTGACCCAAAAATGCAGTGACATCACATTAAACAGAAGAAAAGGCACAAAATGTAAAAAGTAGTTAAATAAGTACAGTATTTTTAAAAAAGTAATTTCTTTAGTAATAAATTCAGCACTGAATGAAATGAAATAAATATATCAAAGTCGTTTCCTCCATTGGGTTATAAACCTCAATTATTCATCCCCACCATGAAGTCTTAATCAACTCCATCTCACGATTGCAATGAATTCATTTTGTGTGATTATGTGCAAAATTAGAAACTGGCACAAGCTGCCTTTACTTCTTTACTGAGTCCATTGATTTACACTTTGAAAACGCATTTTTTAAGCCCAAACATTTAGGACTAGTCATGGAAGGAGGAGGGTATTGCATTTACTGTACAGTGTCATTTTAATTGTAAAGTCAAAACTCTTCCTGGTGCTCTGGCATTTCTAGGGTTGAGGCCAAACTGAACAATGTTAACTTGATGTAGTTACTGCTGAAAGTGAAATCTGCAGCGTTTGTGGAAAGACAAAGTAAATGGCCAATTTTAAAATAAGTTTTAGGAAAGGATCTTGAATGACAAAATGTAATCAAATGAAATAGTCATACATAAAACAGCATTTGTGGAAATTAATTGGCCAACGAGTCATAGTTCTGCTGTTTTAAAATAAGTTGAGGAAAGGATTTTGAATTAAATCAACAACCTTAACTGACTGAAATAGTCATACATAGGGGCAGGGCATGGTTTGGTAAGATCTGTCATAATAGGTAACCTGTAAATCATTGTGTGTTCATGTATGAAGCACCTTAAGAACAAGCAACGTTAAGTGGAGGTAGTACAATCCCCAGTAATGATTGATGATCAATCTGAAAATGGAAGAGGAGTGGCACATCTTGGTGAAGCAGCAACTGGACAACTGTGTCCCAGCTCTGTGGAAGCTATAATATATATAGTGTTATAGCTGTGTAGTGGCACAGCAAGGCAAACTCAAACACGTCTGAGCAACAAGGCTCAGCAGATATAACCAGTCCCTCAGATCCCACCATTGCTCATAGCTTATGGATGCCAAATAAAATAAAATAAATATCCCTATGAGTGTGATTCATTTCTCTGAGGGGTTATCTATATATTTCTACAAAGGACCACTAGGTGATTTTGATTTCTAAATAATGAATGTTCAATTAATTAATGAAAACTGCATTCCCATTGGATGGTAGGTCTGCCAATCAATGACTGTTAACTAATGTCCACAGCATCAATATTCACACTATGGAAGGGGAGGGTTTACCAGCATTACATAAAGCAAACCAATAAATACTTTCTGGATAGCTGTAATGTGTTTGAATATGTAGGAATTACTTTTTATACATAGCCCCCCAATTCTAGGGGACCAAAAATAATTGGACAAATTAACTGAAACTGAAATAAAGTCATCATATCCAATATGTTGTTGCAAATGCCGGGTATCTTCTCTGGTGATGCTCTGCCAGGCTTGTACTACAGCCATCTTTAGCTCAAGCTTGTTTTTGTGGTGAAATGCATGCTGAATTGGATTGACGTCAGGTGATTGACTTGGCCAGTCAATAACATTCCACTTTTTGGCCCAAAAAAACTCCTTGGTTGAATGTTTGGTATCACCGTCCTGTTGCATGATGAAGCATTGTCCAATCAGTTTTGATGCATTTGCTTGGATCTGAGCAGATAAGATATGCCTCTATACTGGCATTCATCCTGCTGCTGCCGTCAGCAGTAACATCAATGAACACCAGTGAGGTGGTTCCAGTGGCAGCCATACATGCCCAAGCCATAACACTACCTACACCGTGTTTAACAGATCAGGTGGTATGCTTTGAGCTGTATGTGACTGAGCTTTGAAAAAAAACTCTTGTGACTTGAAGTACGCACTTCAATAATCTAATTTGTCAAGATCCATTTCCTGTAATTCTAGAATCATATATCATATGTTTTTGATCAAGAGACCAATATGCTGCAACATGACTAATTTAGGACTTGATAACACATGAGTTTTTTCAAGGCTTTTAATTGCTACTTCCCACCTTCTAAATACACAATTTCTCACCATAGAATATAATTTAAAATAAGCATCACAATTATTTATAACTCTGAGAACACGACCCTGTCTATTTTCACCCCAGCGTTAGACAAGCTATTAATAATGCAGATGTTTTAGTTCATACCTTCAAAAGTCAACTAATTGCCTCCAGCTTGTTTCAGACTGATGAATGAGAGGATCATGGGCTTTGCGGTTCAGTGTGCTCACTTGCATTTCCGTACATTGGTTCATTTTGCATTGCTCTGTTCTAGCATTCCCGCATAAACCGGGGATAAAATAGTGGTTCAGTGTTCAATATGTTTAATTCGGCGCTCCCCCCTCGGGACATCTGCAGAGTATTTTTTCCACAGTAACTACTTGTTGTTTGCACAACCACCACCAAGTAGCAAATGTGAATACTCCAAGATACTGACAGTAGGGGGGCAGCAGTGACATTTTTCATCATGCGGAGCTTGCATTATCATTATAGAGCAGAAAGGTCTGTTTCAGAAAGTAAAAACAGTACCAAAAACAAAACAAAACGTACCATAGGGAATTTGATGAGGTGGGAATGTGCAGTAAACACAGAACTCGCATTCAGTTCTCGGAACAGTTCTGTGGTAATCAAATGAACAACATAATTTGAATCATGGTTATGTTTTGTTTCTGTTTATACACAACTCAAATAAACAAAATTAAATATAGATTTCTTTGTAAAGGGTCTCTTTCACAGAATGCAGGCAAGCAACAAAAATCCGAAACCATCTCTAGCAATAAACTAAAAATGAATAGCATTCGTAATTGTTTGCTGGTTTCAACATCCATGCAAAATATGCTGATTTGAACCAAGTGTTTTTATCCTGGAGAATAATGCAGATATCAATGATTCATGCAGTTATTTTTAATTGTTACGATTTAACTGCATCACACCTCTGTTACAAATGTTTGCACACACGTTTACATTTGTTTAAATTGTACACAAACTGTTTCCCACCTCAAACATAATATGACTTATTGTAGCAGAAAAGTGTACACTCTCAGAAGTGACATTTGACAGTTTTTAGTAATTGAGTAAGTTAAAAAATGTACAGTTCTCCCCTACGATAACAATGATATCTATTTCATAAATAGAGTTTGTATTGTATGTGGTAAGATGGTTTAACCATTTGTATAAATGAAATAGTTGCTTTTTTTCAAATCTAGAGTTGAATGACTTTTTGGAGTCTATGCAGTTTGTTCTAAAGGCTAATCATCTCCCTGTTGTTTTGTTGTTACGCCGCATTTGTTTTAGGATTAGGGATGGGCATGGTGGGACACTTAACCAGTGGATAATCTGCAAAAGCTTGGAAGAAAACGGTTGCGATTCAACAAGAAATGGTTAACACTCTGGTGATATTGTAGGTTAGCTACTGTGCTACCTTGTATAAATTGAAGATGATTTCACTGAAAATAAGTTATTTCAAGAAAATGAAAAAAACGAAAAAAAACTAAACAAAAGAGCACATCCTGTAGCCTACCAGAGCGGGAGGCCTACCAGGGCAGGATCAATAACCTGCTCTACAAAATCTCCTGCTCTTCTGTTACAGCGGGGAAAATACAGTCCATCCCACCGGCAAGGGTGGGCTCACGACAGCTATGGATTAGAGTCCTCACATTTGCCACCTGGTGGTGGTTGTGCAAAAAACAAACATAAACCACTATGGCTTATGGGTAATCGTAGTACAAATGACCTCCTGTTCCAGGTCAAAATTCAACGCAGCTGCCCCCTACTGTCGGAACCTCAGCATTCCTGCCACAGGGCATACGTAGCCTTTAAAATTGGACAATTTGCAGCCCTGAATTTTTCATTAAAATTGTCCGCTCTGTTAGATTGGAATTAATGAATTGAGGACTGTGTTCTGTACCGTGCACCTGTTTTTCCTTTATTTGTTAAATATCCGAATCCATGACATACCAGGCCATTTTATGTCTATGTGAAAATGGATAAAAGGGTTGTCAACGCATTGAAGCTCTGCCCCTTTGGCCTTGTTTGCCTGGACAGACCTGTACAGAAAAATAGCCGAGAGAAAACAGAAGGGTGACAAAATGTCCGCTCTGAACCGCTCTGAAATGCTTGCACCAAGCTGCCTGCACTGCCCCTTCCAGGATCTCTAGCCGGGAGGGTGCTGACATTTTTAGAACAAGCCGCTACTTTGAGCAGGCAAACGTGAATTCCGCAGGTCGTCGGGAGACGAGAAGGTTTGCCACCTAAAAAAAGACAGGGACTGGCGGGTGGGGAAAAGAGCGGCCAGGGATTTAAGGGAGTGAAATAACGTTTTGCCTGTCACACCGAGGACTCTGGGGTTTAATCCTGCCTTTGACCAAAAGTGACAGAAAATTGTTTCTGAGCTGAAAAAACGTCATCATACCTGGGAGAAGGGAAAGGCTAGCTTGGTTTATTCACAAAATGGTGGCAGCCTTCACAGACCCTTCCTGACCCGCCCGGCGACAGCAATGCCCCCCCCCTGTGGTGGTAGGTGCCTTGTATGGCAGCCAATCGCCGTTGGTGTGTGTGAGTGTGTGTATGAATGGGTGAATGAGAAGCATCAATTGACAGCGCTTTGGATCCGGCCACCCTGGATGTGATGACGGGGCCCGGCCCCCTGGATGTGATCACAGGGCCCGCCCCTTGGATGTGATGACAGGGCCCCGCCCCCTGGATGTGATGACAGGGCCCCGCCCCCTGGATGTGATGACAGGGCCCCGCCCCCTGGATGTGATGACAGGGCCCCGCCCCCTGGATGTGATGACAGGGCCCCGCCCCCTGGATGTGATGACAGGGCCCCGCCCCCTGGATGTGATGACAGGGCCCCGCCCCCTGGATGTGATGACGGGGCCCGGTCAACGCTTCCCCCTGCAGAAGGCTGGCGGTAGACAGCCGAGGTGACGGACGAACCCCCCCAACCCCCTGTGAGCAGAGCTCTGTTCCAACCTTCCCTGTGCAGAGACGCTCTCTCTCCCTCCCTCCTTTGTCTATTTATCCCTCCTCCTTTTTTCTTTCTCCCTTTATATCCTTTTTCTTTTCTCTCTCACTGTATTTCTCCCGTCTCTCTCACTAATAGAAATTCAGACGACCACACAAGACGTGCAGTAAATTACTCGACTGGCACGGTCTCAGTTAAAGGGACCAGTCACAACTGATGCACGCAAGTTAGTGCACAGCTCATTTTTCACTGCAAAGTTATGACATGTCCAAACTTAAATTAAGATGATTTAATAATAAATAAATGATTTGTTATTTACCTGACCCTTCTTCCAAAGAGACTTGTAGTTGATTAGACTATCAGGGGTCTGCCCCCCTTAAAGCAATGCAGGATTAATGGCCCAACAACTGTGCATATCTTATCGTGGCTGCACCGGTGCTTGAACCACCAACCCTCCAGGTCCTAGTCATGTAACTTAGCTACTAGGCTACAGTTTCGTAAGTGTACTTTTACAATAACAGCAAACACTATAGGTAGACATTTGCATTTCTGTAGAAAAAGTATGGAAATTTTGTATAAACACTGCGTGGAAATAATTCAAAATAAAATAATAACAATCATTTTAAATAATAATGCTGATCTACATGGCAACTGCTCACTCTTAGCTTTGCAGTGACCCAACTACCCTTGTTTCCTTGAATTACAAGCAGTTCATTCAGTTGCTGAAAATGAAGCATGTCTTTCACTGTGATTGCAAAGGATAGTGGTTAAGGTTAGGAACAAAGCCAGGTAAATGGCACGCAATTTTCCATTAGAAGGCATGAAAACACGTAAAATGTAACCCATCAATGAATAGACTGGCTGGCTGCCGGAGCCAAAGAATATGAGAGGATGTTATTATCATTCAGTAATAATACGTGAGTTGTGCATGTCACTGTGTGGGAGTGGCGTTCTTGAAGGCCTCTCCAGTAGTGATGAGGTAAGATATAGCAGCTGAACATCTGAAAGAACACATTGAATTAAATCAAAACCGGACAAATCAACCAGATGCAAATGCAAATGTAGCAAAATTATTTTAATCAACTCTAATAGTGGATTGCAGAATTATTTTGCACTATTTCGCTGTGCAAGATGGGAAATGTCCAACCTGCATCTCCCTTGAGTAGTACAAATAAATCTCATTGTTTTATTCTACCTTCTACTAAAATGTGATTTCTACCATCTACTATTTGAAAAGGGGAGAGGCTAAACCATGCAAATAAAAGTGAAAGGAAAGCTAAATCGTATGTTACAGCAATATTATAGACAAGCCAGTGGAGGGACAGATGCACCTCACAACACACAGGACTTAAAGCATCTGCTGCTAACGTCTTGGTGCCAGATACCACAGGGCACCTACAGAGGATTTGTAGAGTCCATACCTCAGTAGGTCAGAGCTGTTTGGACCAACTGCATACATGGCTCATCATGTATATTTTATCTGATTACTCTTAAAAACGTTACACTTGATCTCATTTTCGTATTCCTGAGACTGCTGTGCTCAAGGAAAGTAGTACTGGCACAAGGCAAAAGCTGTTTTATATTAATATGTCAGCTTCATATCACAACCCACCACCTCCCTTTGAATGAAACATCAGAGTTAAATCGGAACACATTCATGCACCGTGTAATCATTCTAGAAAATCAATGAAAATAAAAGAGTGCCGGACTATGGGTTCAATTCAGTGTGAGGCAACAATAGAACATAATAGAGAGGTACATTCAGGTTTTCATAGCAGATACCCCCAAGTTAAAGATGACAGTCTGCACTTTAACTTGATATACATGGTTTTAATGTGCTGGAGGACAGTGCCAAAAACAAAAATTGTACCATGGTCCAAATACTTACAGACTGCACTGTTGTCCCCCATTTCAGGACACCATCATTTTTGGGACAGGTTATGTATGTTTTTCAGTGGTTAGTTGGGCTAATTTTCTCGAGCTATACCTTAAGGTCAAAATAGAAAGAGCTAACAGCCACAGTGACCCATCACATAGTAAAAGGCATGGCCCCAATCAGCATAGAAATTCTTAAAACCATCAATCCAAAATACGAGCTGTGTAGCTGTAAATTCTTTGCCAAGAAAGCACTGCCTGATTTATATATTGTGGTCTGACAGATTTACCAAACAGCATTCCTGAGTTACCATGGGGGCCCTACCTCAGTCTCACGGTCACTGGGAGTTGAAAAGTTCATGTCCCCAAGCAAGCTACTTCCCAGATGATCTTGGAAATGAAACCAATAAGTCTGCATAACTTATAAATTAAACATATTAGGCAATATAAAAACTAATTCATCAAATCCAATTTTGCAGAGTACATATGGTCCTGTTATAATCCCAGAGTCGTAGTTTCATAAATTTACATTTTACTGTGTAGGAAGGCTTGACAGCAGAATGCTAGCTGCCAGATACCAGCACCCAGTTTGAGGAGTAATGGGTGTGACACATTCCCATGCAAATGAGCAACCAGATTTTTTAATACCAGCCAAAAACGTCCTTTTTCACGTTGGAAAAAGCACAAAAGTCGCGTATTAGCGGCCAACTCTGTCTACATGTCATAGCCTATGTTATTCCATGCCATTCCTCAGGTTGTGTCCTTTAGTTACAATAGCTGTCCTTCAGCGAAGAGCCAATTAGGGCTACCAGGCATCATGCTTTACATCGCACTGCACGGACCCCTTGTCCAATGTTAAAGTGGAGAAAAGTATACGTTTCTCCACTTAAACAAGAAATAATCGACTTTGATTAGTATCTAATTATAATCTCTGGCATTTTCTGCTGCTTAGACTACTTTCCAATATTATCTTTCTAGCTCTAGCTCTTTCTTTCATATGCACATTACCTGGTATCACAGTTTGTTTGACTAACGTGCTCTTCAGTCAAAAAACATCAAGAAGTAGGGTTGCCACCGTCCTAGATTATCCGGGACTGTCCCAGAAAAAATAATGAAACGAAATATCCCGGAATCAAAGTATTTTCGTTTAGTATTGCTTAATGAATTGTAGACAGCGTATCCAGTGTACGTTCCTAAATATAATGTAACAAATGGTGTAGAGACGTTATTAACCTTCACAAATTACACTCTTTATTTTTGTAATGAAAGAGGAATTGGCACCAAGGTAGTTGCACACCCTCAAGAGCGACTGAAAGTCTGTTTTACTCAGTTTGCCAGCTTCGTGTGTGTCCAGGATTTTTACAGGACTGAGGTGGCAACCCTATCAACCAGCAATATTTCAACATTAATATTAGCAAAAAGAAAAGAACATGCAATTACACAAGGACAAATGCCTTCTTGAGTCCAGTCCCAGGCGGTCTTCAGAGAGCCTTTGGCATCTTTTGCCAAATTAGTTTTCAGTTTTCGCGTGGAGGAGAATTTGCGACACCTAGAAGCATGCAAGTCTCACTGGGAAGTTGCAAAAACAAACGTCCAGTATCACAAATCAGGATTATGATTTAGCTAGCTGAATAACTGCATTGAGTAAACACTGGAATTTATTATTTTTATTTTATTTCCTGTTACAGATTTTGGAGTGCTCTATGGATGCATTTCTACCTAAAGATGATAGCCAGACAGACAAAGTCACAAGTTACTGCCTGCTGTTATTTTCCTCACATTGTCTCTTGTGCATATCAAGAGAGTGTTCCGATTGTAGATTAAGGATATATGTTCTTAACTAGCAAATTTGCATGGCATCTATGTAAACCATACATTATTTTATTTTGTGTACTGTTTATCAGTTGCTGACAGTTATAATTTGTCAGCAGCACCATTAATTTTACAAGCAGGCAGTTTGTTGGAGAGATTTGGCAGTATGCTAAACAAAACTGCATCATTAGCCTAACATCAGCCTTGCATGCAGACTCGCACACACGCACACACACACACACACACACACACACACACACACACAGTACAGTACACAGTTCTTTCATTCGTGTTTAAAAAAACTCCCTTGAAGGCTATAATTACTACCAAGACTGAAATTAGAAATTTGACAACAACGCAGATAGTGGTGCTGATACAAACTGCTGTACTAATGGCTCACCCAAAAGTGTTCCTTGTAAAATTGTTCACGCACATACATGCATCGTTTTACATACTTTTATATAATTGATTTCCATTTTTTGATGAACCAGATAAACCATTTAATAAAGATTTACCTGCATAACAGTGCAGTAGAACTGCATAAAACTGGAGTAGTTGTGCTTCAGATGAAAGTCTTGCTTTACAATGTACTTTACTGCAAATTGCAACGTAGTACGGGGGACTGCTTAAACGACACCACGTCCCAGTTATGTAAGGCTCACTTCCAAGTATGAGAACGGATATGGATAATTTTGTTGGTTGAACAGACACATTCGGAAAATTCCATACTCGCTCACTCGCTCAAATATCTGTACAAAAACATTTATTTAATTTTATGCCTAAATATAAAGTCAGGTTCAGGATTCAGAAGGATGTGATTAAGCTATCATGTTTTTTCTGACTGTACGTTCATTATTATTCTTAATTGCATGTCGGATCTAAATTATGTATCAATAAAAACCGCCCTTGGCCATGGAAATAATGTTACCAACTGGTTTTGTAATAATTTTGAATGAGTTATTCAAGCATATTACACTGTGTGCATTGACTAGTGGGCAAGATTATAACTGCAGATTGGACATGTATCTTAGCTACACACACATTACATTTAAGTGATATACATTTTGCGTTGGTATCCTAAAATTGACATTATCAATCTGTCCCGCGTTGTCCCACAAAACCTCACTGTTACCCGCATTTGGACTATTTGCATCTTGCATTGATGTTTAGAGTTGCCATTTTCATGCAATCACCCCTTGTCAGTGTCATGCCTTTGAAATATTTGGAGTTTGGAAATATTACCAGTGCTATACTGCATATTGACATATTGAAACCGCCTATTGTAGCATGCTTTTGCACAGCCTATTATAGGAGTTCTAAAAATAGTTTTTTATTTGGTCGATTAAATGATTTACCTTGAAAATACTGAAAATGCCAATCCCTCATACACATCAATATATTCTAAATAAAACATGAGTGTATTAAAATAGATTTTAACAAGGTAGTCACTTCATATTTATTATGTTACTTTAACACAATGAGTTGGGGAGAATGTACCAGTTTGAAGGACTTGCCATTCCTTCAAACTATATCTTGTGCTACATTTTTTTAAATTGCCTGGTGATATGAAGGATAACTGAACCTATGAAGACAATTATTATTACAGTTATACAATGATAAATGCTATTCATACATATGTGCATTCATGACCACCCAAGAGACACAGAAGATACATTTGCACAATGCAATTATACTTTTTATAACCGTTAAACACATAACCTTCTTCACAGCTCACCCGTAATCATTCTTTTAAGCCATACCCAGAGCTGAAAAAAATCGGGTTGCTTTGCTGGGAACCAATATGCATTGCATATAGTACATATACGGCAAACTGCAGAATTAACTTCACGTCTTGGCATACATGTACTTACATTAGAATAAACTACGGTCGACAGCGATACCCAGCTGTGTGAATTCACTGGGCCTCGATGATAGCTCTCTCACTGTAATTTATAATACATTTTGTTGTGGATAAAATGCTTTGAAAAATCAATGGGATTCCATTCTCCTCCTTTATCTCCTCCCCAGCTGCTCTCACACAATTAATTCACACTGTCCATAGCAACCACATGGGGCTTAGCTGTTAGTTTATCAAAATGTTCCTGTGCATTAACTAAGGAAGCAAACATCCAAAAGCAAATGGACTAAAGCCACATAAATGATGAACTTCAGATGTTCTTGACAGGAAGTTGACTCTTGATTCAGTAGAGAAATACACTCTTTGGGAATGTGATAACAGGCATTAATATTAACAGGGTCCTGAGGGAGCATACGATATTTCTACATGGCAGACACCTCAAATATTTCAAAAGTGTAAAAAAAAAAGGTACTTGCTTCCAGCTTGTTTGTTTTACTTGAATAGAGATATCCATCAAAAAGATTGGGGGTCAATATGCCAACTGGTGTGTGAAGGGTTGAGGTTTGCAATGACATTGGATCTGGGAAATGGTGTTGACTGTATAACTCCACTCTGCCAGCAGAATGCTGTTCAAACGCAGCGAGCATGCAAATAAACTGAGCCTGGAAATAAAGCAGAATGTACATTCAGAAAATATATTTTCATTTTGACTTGCTAGGTTGACGAGAGATCGGGATACATAGCGCTAGGATGTTGATTTCTCTGTAGCGTAACTGTAAAAACAAGAATTGTTTCTCCTGATAAATTTTCCTGATGAACTCAGTGGAAAAAATATTCATGAGCAACAATTCCTGTAGTATCTACTGCATATCTGACAGCAGCTCAGTGGCTCATTTGATACCTTGGACGTAAAGCCATATATAGTATGAAGCCAAAGTTTTCAGGAATTATATATCTCATAATTGTCTGCCAACACACAGAAAAAGATAGAAATTGGTGCGACCTCCTGGAGTTGGAATGGAATTGCCCTCTAGTCTAAATGTTTTTCTCACAGTTTTCTATCACGCCTCTTCACAGTGATTGGGAAAACAATGAAAAATTTACATTTAGAGATACTGGTGTTTTTTTGGGTTTTTTTTGCTATGCTCAACTCCCGTGCACATACAGCGTTCCAAATTTTAATTAAAATGGACTTTGGTGAACTCTATAATCATTCTGCATTTGCAAAGAATTCTAAATCTACAACACAATAAAGTATGCAAAAAATGAAGGTCTGACTTTCTGAAGCCACTGCATGTAGAAGGATGGGTCTTCATTATGGTAGTTTGTTTTTAGCAGCTGACAGCTGCCAGTCAAATTCCATGTTGGACTGGATTATTTACAATATCGTTGATCTTCTGATTTTGTTTCACTATTGTAAGGCGGAAATTATTAACTATTATTAATTATTAAATTATTATTCTGGCATTATCACTCAGGGCTGGTCAGCTTGCTGGCTTCCTTTGGTATTGTGGCAAAATGTGGCTGTAAAGTAATTTAACCCAGGAGCATGCACCATTAACCCTCACTATCTCCGCACCCATACGGGCAGGAGCCTGTGGGGGAAGACTCAGGCCTCCAGCCGTAAAACTAGTTATGACGGGGCAACATCCTTTACGGCATGGGAAGGTTTCAGAGGGCACGGCCTGTTGGGCCCATTATTCCCTTCGAACCCCCCTTTATTGCTCTCTCCCTCTTTACTCAGTCACTAAAAGATGTGTACAGCATTGGATGTTTCATGACAAAGTCAGTTTAGATAATATTCATGTTTGGTATTATTCTGATTGTTTCAGTGTGACTGGTGCAATGGTTTTATTTCTGCAACAGCAAACCCTGGACATCATAACCAACCAGGAACCAGAGGAAAAACTGTGTGGAGCTCTGCCCCAGTGAAAGCCATGTGCCTCAACCCCCCTGCGTTTCCTGGGGAGGCGTGGCTCCAAATTACAGATGGGTGACCCATTTTTAGGGTTAACATCAAAGGCTAGATTTTGGATTTAAGGACAGCAAACTAAGCAATCTGGGAGACTCCCGTATGTAGCTTTTATTACCAGGTATGACTCCGTAATTTGGTTTCCGTTGTAATGTTTTTTGATTTGGAACTAGTATGTAATTACGTGTATGTAACCTGCCTGGTAAAATAAATTGTTAAAACTTGATCTGTGTGGTTTCGCTGACTGACACTCAAAGTTATACAGGGAATGCTTGGTTTACCCCCTCAAACTGGTCTAGGGAGGATGAATATTTACGCTTAATGTATCACGGCGTATAGCACCCGTAGACCTATGATGGTAAATCCCTCACCTCCGCGTGGTAGTTCATTAATGTCGAGCACAGCTGTAGCTAGGTTGGTCTGCTTGGGTCCCTAGGCTGTAAACAGATATACCCAAGAGTAGCTATTCCTGCGACCTCTGATGACTACAGATAGCTAGTCAGTTTGTGAGACGTGCACATTACACGCGATGTGACATGCGGTGGTACCAGCAGACAGCTGGACAGTTCGGACAGTAAATCTCAGTACAGGATTCCTATAGCGATCAAGTCAAAATTATAAATACAACATCCACTAAATGTGGACAACTGATCTAAAATATTATTCTAAAATGCAGTCAGATAAACGAAGGTGAATCTATTGGCCCTATTGTGGAGATTCTTGGTCAGCCCAGACCAGTAAAGAGCAGAAGGCAGAGTGGTACTACTGTCTTTGTATCATGGTTTATTTATTGGCTGATCTAGACTCTCTGCTTAGGGGCCACTAATTTTTAACCCTATTAGTATTCTTTCAGCAACACCAGAAGGACGAGCACGCTGATACCTTCAACCCTCGCTAAATTCTGTTGTTGGGTTAGCGTGGGGTTTTACACTATGATTCATCCAATCCATGCCGTTTTGTTGATGCATTACATAGAGTAGCTGACTTTCTTATAGTAATTTGGGAAATGAAAGTATATAACTTTATCCTTGGTTGTGTTCAAATAAATAGCACTTCAAATATTTTTTAATAGCTTTTAGTTCAATATTTCAAATGTTGTGGAAATATTACACATTCAATTCCAAATCAAAGCATTAGCAAATTTTATGAAGTCTGTTATTCTTTTACAGGAAGCAAAGAAAAGGAATATTAATCTGTTCAAAAAAAAAATTATCTTCAAACTCTCTTCAAACTGTATAAACTGAATACATTTTTCAAGATTTAACTTAACTTTAAATGACTGAACTAATATTTAGTTGCATAACCATTGTTTTTGATAACTGCTGCATCTGCGCTGCATCGAGTCAACCAACTTCTGGCACCTAAAAACAGGTATTTCAGCCCAGGATGAACAAACTACATTCCACAGTTCCTGTGAATTTTTAGGTTTTGCTTCAGAAACTGCATTTTGGATGCAATGGGGTTCAGGTCGGAGGATTGAGCTGGCCACTCCATTACCTCAATCCTTTTTGTCTGGAACCAAGATGTGTGAGGTTTCGTGTTTTTTGTATGCATTGCATTCTGTTCTTGTCGTTAGCGTTTCCGTATTTTGTTACCTCCGCGCACACCGTAGTCTCCCTGTTAAATCGTTTCACCTGTTTCACTTCCTGATTGTTTTCCCCATTGTTACCTGTGTATATAAAACACCTTTGTTAGTATTGTTTGTCGCCAGATTGTTATGTGTTCATACAGTACTTTCCAGCGGTTTCCGATAGATATGTTACGGCCTGTTTCGTCCCTGACCTCCCTTTCTCAACTTTTGTTTCTGGATTGTGTTTCTGTTTGATTAGCCCGTTTGTTTTCGACCCATTGCCTAGACTACTATTCTTTGGATTATCATTGACATATCGGTTTGCTGGAAAGCTGACCCATTGCCTGGACTATTGTTTACGAACTGCCTTATCCCTGCTATATCTGATTGCTTTTGACCCTCACTTGTACATCCTGTTCAAGAATTTCGTCGTGGTCTCGCTATTGGATCCCCAGTTCTGAGAGCCTGCCAAGATGTTGGTCGCTTACTCATGTGTTTAGGGTCATTGTCTTGTTGAAACACCCATTTCAGGGGCATTTCCTCTTCGGGATACGGCAACATAATCTCTTCAAGCATTTTGATGTATTCAAACAATCCATGATCCCTGGTACCTGAACCCAACACCGTAGTATAAAAAACATCCCCATAACATGATTTTTGCGCCACCATGCTTCACTGTCTTCACAGTGTACTGTGGATTGAATTCAGTTCCCCAGGGTCGTCTGACATACTGTTGACGACCACTAGACCCGAAAATAACAATTTTACTCTCAGCCACAGAGTGTTATGCCATTTCTCTTTGGGCAAATCGATGTGATCCTTGGCCAATTTTAACCGATTCTTTTTTCAACAATGGTGCTTTATGGGGGCTTCTTGCTGATAGCTTAGCTTCGATCAAACGTATTCTGACTGCAACAGCACTTACAGTTAATTGTAGATCATCTATGATTTTTCTAGAGCTGATGAATGGCTGAATCTTTGCCATTCTGACTATACTTCGATCCGTTTTAACAGTAGTTGCTCGTTTTCTTCTGCTGTTTTGGGTTTTTGTTGCCATTTTAAAGCATTTGAGATCATTTTAGCTGAGCATCCTATAATTTGCTGCACATCTTTGGACGTTTTCCCCTCTCCAATCAACTTTTTAATCAAATGACGTTATTTCTCCGAACAATGTTTGGAATGTTTGGACATTTTACTTAACAATTCAGAAGGAAATATATTTTATGACAATGTGTGAAACATTTGCTTCCCTCCTTCATTAATAAAGGACAATTAATGACACCTGATTTTTCACAGAATGAATGAATTCTCTAATTAAACTCCACACTGCTATTATTTTGAACACACCCCTTTCAATGAATGAGTCAATTACTCAGAACAAGCAGCATGCATGTCATGATAGTCATTTTTCTATTACACCACTGCATCTACAAGTAAAGTATTTGCCATGCAGAAATATCATTACTACTAATAACAGTGGTTCATCAGGTTACTGATGTTGTACTGCTATTTTGTTCAAGACAACTGTAAATAACATGGGCTACAATGGTCTACGGACATCAATATTCTCACCTTCCCTGCAGTACATTGGCTAGTAAAATTTCATCATGGCGTGGTTTGCTTAACCAGTAACTGCCAGGATTTATGTCAGCTCCATTAAGGAGCCTGTGTCTAGCATTTAGCTGCATAATTTTACATGATGTTTCACAGGCAAAGCCTTTAATGACAGCTGTTTAATGACTGCATATAGTCATATGACTCTGATGGAAGAGGCGAGCCAGGGACACTTCATGTTGTCACCTGGAGGGTATGGGGACCTGTCCCTGGGTTGCTTCATCACTGAAGCAGCGTGTCCTTGAGAAATATAGTCTAATGTACCCTCCAGTGATTAATCCCACACCCCTCTATTACATATTCATTAAGCACTGATGGGAATCAGTGAATCAAAATCAAGATGGAATGCCTTCTAAAAAAGATGAGCTGGGTTTTTAAGAAGCCTTTCGGCTCGTCGTTTTTTTTTTTGTTTTTTTAAAGGAACATACTGTAAGCTCTCAAGAGGTGGGGAAAAGGGAGATCTTACATATTCATGTAAATATTGCTCTTTGACCCCTAACCTTTCTGATACAGTGTCAAATATAGCGTTCTCAGGCTGTGAAGACCAAATTCATTTTCAGATCCACAAAAAACATTTCCACATATTGTTGGAACTGGAAATTTGTGGAGTGTTAATCGGTCCTATTAAGTATGTTAATTTGTCCCATACACCATGTAATTCACCAAGATATTCTTTCTTAGGGGACAGGCTTAAAAACCTGTTCACTTTAGTTTTGCGCGAAGAAATGCCTTTATTTCCACACTGCCATTGTGGCACATATTGTCGCAATCCAACTCATCCAGAAAATGAAAGAGAAATGGACTGAGCTACAGCAAGTGCTATTATTGCTAATTGCGATGACATAGATTCACTTTTTCCAAAGAGAATATGGCTGGCAGCTGAGGCGAATTCACTTGCAAGAAATGGGTAAGAAGGCATCTATGAACTAGCTCAAATGTAAAATCAGCTCTTGTTTTGACCTTTTGACTGCTACTGCAGGTCAGACTGCCAATAGTAAACTGGGCAGTTCAGACTGCCAATAGTAAACTGGGCAGGTTGTTAATTATGTGAGGAAAAGCAGGAGTGTAGGGAAGGACACATATTTTATATGCAAGCGCAGGTGTTTAAGAAAAATGCACCACATGCATTTTAGAATAGCAAGGCTCTAATGAGCTTTGCAGTAGGCTGAAGCCATTATTCCAGGATGTGAATTATAAATAGATGAACAGCCAGGACTTTTTTTAATGTGACTCTTGCCCTCGCTGATCAACCATCTTGTTCTTGTTTCTACTCAAATCTCAAGAGATATTTCTACTTCATAACATAAAGAATAGGAAAAAAGATATACTTTTTATTTTCAGCAAGAAAGAGGTCACCTTTGTTCGAACAAAGTACAGTGGTTTTCTGTTTCATAGGCTGGTTTGCTTTTCTGGTAAGAATTCCGTGGGGTTCCGACAGTAGGCGCAGTTGCATAGAATTTCAGCGCATTTAATCCATAGTGTTGTCAGGTTTGCTTTTCACACAACCATGACCAGGTGGAAAATGTGAGGGTAAAGGCGCGACAGATATTTATGGTGCCGTAGACCGCAATCGAATGCTTGCATTTTTATCGCCCTACTGACCAAGTACTGTAAAAAAGCTCATTGTATGGGTTAGTGCTATTGGCTTAGTATAGCTACATCATAACCACATATGGTGACCAGTAAAGGCCAACGACACACTAGCACTTCTTCCAAGTTTTATCACCACTTTAACCCACATTAACTTAACTTTAAAGCAGTAACATGGTGGTTGGTTACACTTTCTGCTTTTTATATGCAATTTGCTCAAGAGGGCATTGAAGAAACACAATGAAAGTCTAAAATATGCCTACTTTTTGAATATGTTCTCCTCATAGTGCGTCACATGAGGATAACATTCACCTTATCCCTCCCCTATAACTTGTGACCCATAGTTTGTACCGCTGGCCTCTAGGCAAGACAATATTTGACTAACATTAAAGTCACTTTAATTAGATGCCTTGTAAGGAATATATTTGGTTATATTCATTCAGCTAATGTTAGCTAGCTAGTTTGCTTTTAAAAGGTGACGTTATCGATAACGTTAGCTAACTAGTTCACGTTCATAAGGACGTTATAGTTGTGCTTTTGTCTCAACTTGGCTAGCTAGCTAAAATTATCATTAGATGAGTCAGCATCCTTACCTTAGCAATCGATAATTGATATACTAAGTTAGATAGCTTCTGAAAATTCAGTCTCCCAAGATGAGCATGTATCATGGAGTTAGCTATTGTAACAATCAAATGGTCTGTCAATCACAGCTAATTGACAATTCTCATTACCACGCCCAGACAGTTTGGCCTAAGCACTTTTTCAGCAGGGGTTGATATTCGCTTGCAAAGCTTGACAGAGATGTAACGTTACAAGCAACCAAAAAAACAAGTATTCATTTTTGGTTGTGGGTTTTGCGGTCTTGGGAACTTGTGAGTGACAAAGTGAGGTTTCAGATCAGTTTGCTTTATTGTCTTCACCCACCCCACCCCCACCAGACTTAGAGTGCTAATGTGTGTATGCATTGTAGATTTCAATGCTCCTGATAAAGTGAAACCCAAGTTGACTCGTGTTCCTTGTTCAAGAAAAGAAAAGAGAAAAGTTAGAGAAAAAAAGAAAGGGTTTATTTATCCACATCGCATTACAAACAAACCAATATCCACTTTCCACTGACATGGTCTAAAACTGTAGCCCTATATTGACTGGGACAGGCAAGATTGGTGGTTTGAATCCCAGTGTAGCCACAATAAGATCCGCACAGCCGTTGGGCCCTTGAGCAAGGCCCTTAACCCTGCATTGCTCCAGGGGAGGACTGTCTCCTGCTTAGTCTAATCAACTGTACGTCGCTCTGGATAAGAGCGTCTGCCAAATGGCAATAATGTAATGTAATGTAATGTAATGTATATTCCCATTGATTTCCCAAATCGTACCCTCTTATGAGAAAACAATGTGTATTAAGCTAATATTGTAAAAATAAATAATGATACATTTGTATTTTGTATTTTAAAGTTTGTATTGCGAGGCCTACAATATAATGTAGGTCTACTAAGAAAGAATAAGGTTACTGCAAGTGCATGGAATTGTGAATCAATCAATCAATTGTAGTAAAGACAGGCTCCTTATAATCAAAGGATATTTAAATCCCAATGGGGAAATTCATTCATGAAATTATCTTCCGGCACTGAACTCAGTGGAAGTGATGTCACACTTCAGCTCTCTTTGTCTTTATTGATGAACTTATTCAAAGTTGCTTCCGCCTACATTCTGAGTAGTTTTAATAAAAAATATATTCTTTGCCTAGGCTTCTATCTGAAAGTTGTAAAGATTACATTAAGTACTTGTGATTTTGTATTTATTACAATTTAGTTTTTAACTTATTGGTTTTCGGCTGCTGACATGTTGCATGGCTTCTGCATACCACTGTGGTAATCTGAGATAGTCACCTTCCTGTGAGCTTGAACCACAGAGTTTGTCCACAGATTTCTGACCTCTATCATAAGAACTGCCTCTCACTGGATTTTTTTTTTGTTTTTTCATGCCATTCTCTGTAAACTCTAAAGAATGTTGTGCATGAAAATCTCAGGAGATCAGCAGTTTCTGAGATACTCCAACCGCCCCATCTGGCACCAACAATCATTCAACATCAACAGTCATATTTCTTCCCCATTATTCCCTATGTCTGAACAACACTTGAACCATGTCTCCAAGCTTTTATGCATGCTGCCACAGGATTGGCTGATAATATATTTGCATTCACAAACTGCGTACAGATCGACTGAATAACACTGAAGGAATGATGCCTCACATTTCGTTTAATTAACAAAAGGTTTGTATTTGATACAATTTGAAATGCATAGGTTCATCCTGATTCGAGAAATGATTACATAATTATCCACTTAGTTGCAGAGATTGATTTTAAAAAAAGCTCTTGACTGGAAACTCTAATGCCTGTTCAAAATGCAACCGCCCGAATCGAAACCGGCCAGCGGTTCAAGTGGAATCGGTCTCTCACCTTGACCGTCATCACCGAAGGCCAAATGAATCACATGCTTCATTCTGAGGCTCAATATGGGCATAGAGATGTTCAGAGCCATCATTACAGAGGGGCTCGCATGGGCGACTTAACTGGTCCCTAAAGTCATTACTCCCAAAGGTGAGCTGTATCACACCGTCCCTGCTGTAAATGTCATGTTAAGATGAAGAGGGGGGGGTTGTTCTTTCCAACCGCTGACAAATGCATAGCAGTCTCCTTTATGTACTTTTCCAGCCACATTGACAGCAGGCTGCCGTTTGGCAGGCAGGTGAGGTGTGGTGATGGCCTCCCACAGCCGTCTCAGGATGACTCCTTTATACATCCTTTCTTACAATATGAAGGGGAAAAAACAACACATTGTATCTGGCGTTCTCCTCATTTCACCGCCGCATACAGCACATCAGTACTTCTGCTTTGTTATTCTTTTTGTTAAGCATCACATTTGCAAATCAGGGCTTTTACATTCACAATTGCTTCTCATGGTACTTTGTGATACCTGGCAGATGCAAGTTGACCACATTGCTTTGCTGCCACTTAGACACTGTTTTGTCCATTAATGTCTTCTTACATATAAATAATTACCACGGTACAAATTTCTTCCCTCAAATTTCCATTGTTCTTCTTTCTATTATTTTCATCAAAGTGAGTTTAAAGGCATACGCCTTAAACCATTGCTGGAGATGATTTATTTAACCTGTTGAAATGTTGAGTAAGGGGGAAGTCAGTTTGCATTCTGTGTGCTTCCTATTCCCATCGGTCCAAAAAGATTACTTTTTATTCTGTTGGACCCTTTGTTTCGGTCTGAAAATTAGACCTATAAGCAAATGTCAAAACCCGGACCGTGTGAAATGACGTTCTGCTTTACCGGCGCTCTGTGATTTATACGGCTCGCTCGGGCTACTGGGGGCCCCAGCGAGAATCGCAAGAGGACATAAATCAAAACAGTTTTCATTGTGTTTGCTGTGTAAATATTAGGACAGGGTTCCAGTGGTTATCGATTTACCGGAGCGTGACTACTTTTTTTCCATTTTCAGCATTTAGACGTTGAAATCTTATCCTCCCGTGCTTTTAGCGTCCCGAGATTAATATGCAACAAGCAGCAGCTGGCGGTTGAGGCAGGGCAAGGTTATACTCATTACCCCATTGTATCAGCAGAATTAATGATCCACGAGAGTCTCTTGCACGATCTGAGCCTGGCTCAAATTACCTCGCAAATTAACTTCATTCCAGTGCGATTCGCACCACTTTCCTTATTCATACGGTGAATGAGCGCAATGTAAAGGCAAAAGGGCCAAGTGTTTTTCCTTTGTTCAGAAGTGCGTTGAGCTGATTTGTCATTGCTATCGACCGACTCCAATGATTATACACAGCAGTAGTGTGGAGCTACAACCGTGGGGCCAGTAAGATGTCTGTGTGCAAGCATTGAAATGGCTTTCACTGTTTATTTTTTTGTTCTGGTTTGGTTCACCGGTTTGTAGTGTGAGACTGTGTTTCCCGTATTAATTTCTCAATCACCTGCTGTAAGGTGTAGATATTTAATTATGCTGATGTCGTTGGCAGATGTGCTAGTCTACCCAGAGGTTAATTAGAGAAGGAGAATGAGTGCAGAAGCTAGCTAATACAATACAATCACACACATTGTCAGTGAGAATTTAAAAATGCTTTTTCATTGGACGCACCCTGTCTCCAGAAAGATAACACAGCAAGTAATTGGAGAGCTTTTGAAGCTATTCAATATCCACAAGCATAGTATATAGGCCAAATATTACTGAGGTCTGTGACAACACAAATTGTGTAGTGTGTATTAGGTTTAATTTAACATCACTATTCCCAACCACTGTTCCTATTTCCAGCAAAAAACAAAGAAACAAACATCTGTTTTAACGCTGCAATAATGAGTCTTACACCCCAAGGAAGGGTTACAGTTATTCTTGCCACAGCTTCTCAAAGCTCCATTGTTGAATGTTTTAGAGTTTCAAATAGCTTACCCATGCAGAAATGTTACACTGGTAAGTGCTGATGTTGATTCTGAACTACCAGCATGCCAGTCACACATGTATCATTTCATGTATTCTCTCCCTCCTTTATGTTTTTTCTTTGATGTTGGCTTTCATATAGTCTGCCTAATGGAAGTCCCGTACCTGCCTCTGGGAGATAACGGAAAGGTTATTTGGTTGATTTTCATGTTGCCGGAGAATGGACGCTCACTAATTCAGTGGTCCCTCCATCTTGAGGAAGTGCACAATGGCTGTCATTACTACTGAAGAGCAACTACCATGCAGTTTCAAAGAGATTTAATGCGTCTTATGACTAAAACTACAAATACCCCCTCAAACATCCTCAGATCAGTTTATGTATTCGGCGAGTGCCAGCACTGAAGTGCTCATATCTTGAAGAACTCATCCCAGCACAGATCTCTCACTCGCCCATCTCAAAAATGAATGAATGATTATATTGTATAAAATATAATCATTCAGGATCAATTATTGGAGACTACTAAATAAAAGCCTTTTTCCTCTTTTATTCAAAAATCAAGCTGCTACATGCCTAGATGTTGTTAGTGTGGGTTTATTTGCTGGTGCAATGTTTCACTTCAGACTGACTCTAACAGACTGCATCTAACAAACGCAACTTTATAACCAGGTCACAATATGGGAGCGTCGCTGGTCCAAATGAAATTACATCATTTGGCAGTGCCGTACAAATATTTAGAAATGGTTTGCCCAGGCAGCGAGTGTTTGCCTTGTCATCCAAAATAGCACAGCTCTAAAATGGTCAAATAGAAAGAATCTTCTTGGCAGAGGACTGCCTGTCTGTCGAGTGTGCAGGCATAGAATGCTGCAAGTCAACGAGGAGCACAGGGCACATTAATTGGTCCAGTTGCCCTTCATCCATTTCAACTTTAGATTAATTGGTGTGTGTGGGTGAGGAGGATTATGACAAGATTGATTAGATTGATAAGATGACCTGCATACTCCAAGCTATTCAGCTATAAGTGTGACTTTTGAGACGGGTGCATGGGGGTTGGACCCAAAATGCACAACTCAGACAACAGAGGGGTGATAAATTCCTGTCAGCAAAATTCATACACATGTAATCCAGCCAAATCCAAAGTACAGTACCGAGGGAAGAAGGCAGTCAATTACTTTGGTCAATAAACAGGCCTGGATCTTAACAGGTAGACAATAGCTTGACAAACCACTCAAAAGTGCACTGACAAACAGGAGGCAACAATTTCGCAAAGACATGACATGGAAACTAAGCTTATACGCAGGTGTAGACAGATGCAGACAATTAACTTGAGAGCAGCATGCGAATGGAAATCAGGTGTGGAGGATTGACAAGTTAACAAGATAATTAGTAATCGTTAGTAATAAACCTATCCTGACCTAGGGTTAGTAAATGAGTAAATGGCATGCACGAGAATTGTAAGATAAACATGAACACATGGTTAGAATGTTAGTATTACCCAATCCTGATCTAACGTTAGTAGATTAGTAAGAAGACACAGGGAAAATGAAACAATTAGGGAAGCGTGAGCGACAGAAAGGGAGAGAAAAAACATGAACGCAAAGTTTGCGGAAAGACAAGAAAAAGTGCATGCTAATCAATGAATGGAACAACATAACGTAAAACAAACATAAATCGTGACATAACAAGTTTACAAACTGTGACATGAATAAACGAAATAACATGACATGACAAGACTAGAAAATACACTGTAACAAGAACTAAACATGAAACATAACATGACACGAAACGAGACACACTTTTTGAGGTTAATGGCTTTGTTGTGGCCTTACTGGTGAAAAGTGTTCCACACCTGAACTTATTTCAGCATTTATTTATGGAACATAACGGTGCGGGTGGAGGCAAACTGACCACCAGCATTACGTTTTGGGAATTTCCCGAAGACTTGATTTTCATACTATATCAATCGGTCAGGGTTTGAGTGCTAATGAAAAATATATGCCCAAATTGAGACGAGCATCCCATCATGTGTTTGTGTTTCCCTCAAATATTGAAAGGACATGAGATTATTTTTCAGCTGCATATCTGAAGATTTATCAGAAGGTCAACATTTTTTTATTCCTCCCAGAGGGCTCTGGTCGCAATATTAAATCTATGTCCATAGGCCATAATACCCTTCTGAGCATGACAAATTAGGTATTTAATGAAGACGTAAAGGACTTGGTTTGTACAGCTCTGTCTAAATGTTTTTTTAAGACAAATCAGGGAATAATCCATCAGGAAGTCACACTCCGTGCTCACTTAAAATGCTCTAAATGGACAGTATGCTCTCTTATGAAAGCAACTTGTTCAAAACTCTCATAAATAAAGGTACAGTGGAGGTAGATTTTCATTCTTTAAGGAACGCATTTCCCTAGAGTGCCTGAAAAAGTCCAATAATGTTCTATTTGGGAACTAAGCATGTTTTACAAACAAAAAAAGTATGAATTATATGCTGCTGGTGAAGAGTATGATTTATGTGCTCCTTTTAATTATGTGCTGCTGGTTTGGGTAGGATTTCATGTATCTATAGGGCACCACCACAGTATTGAACAATACCAATGCCTGTGGGATTCAAGAGATTCTGCTCATGAGAAATGGTATAACCAATTCTCAACCACTCAACCACCATCTCAACCATTTTAGTTAGGAGAAAGCATTGCCTACTCTTCAAGGCATTTCCCAGTTACCTAAAACATTTTTAAAAGCTCATGATTTTGGAAATTGGCTTGTGAACTGGCAATAAATGTTTCAACAGACTGTCCAGTTTAGCAGGACAGCCTCATAGCCACTTTTGTTAGCAATAAGGTTGCGGCCATTATCATTTTCATCATGAAACTATTTTTCCCCATTCCTTTGCCAGTTTATGGCCAACTTTGGTATACTCTGTGGAGGTCATCAAAAAGCTTTTTTCTACCTCTTGGTAGAAATGAGAAATTCCATTTTAAAATGGGAGTTTCTTTTCTTAAAGTTTATTCAGAAAATGCTCTCTAAACTCTGCCCCCAGAGAACTTAAGGAAGCAGTTTTTGAATCCACCATCGAGTGCATCAGCATTTCTTTCCAAAGCAGATTTCGTATTACTTGAGCCTCATTGTTCAAAGGTAATAGACCTCACTGTTGAGGAAAAAGTGAAGTATGGTACGCAAATGAACGACTCGGGCAGTCATAATCGAGGTAGCACCAGGTCAGGTTAATAACAAGAAGAGTGGAGTGACTCTAGGGAGAATGGGATTGGAAGAAGGGAAAAAAGATTTATTCATATATCTGTTTATTTCGGCGCTTGTGTGAAGTGTGCCGCGGAGCGTTGGGGAGATAGCGGAGCGCGTCTCAGTCTCAGCAGGGCCCTGCGGGAGGGGACGCCTCGGTGTGACAGACAGAGATAAAGTTTTGATTCGGCTCCTTTCCAATTTGCAAATCAATGGGGATAAAAAGCCACCATCCTCCGGCTCATCTCTTCCCACCTTCCCCCCCCCCCCCCAAAGCCTTCCCCCCGCCCCCAAAACCTCCCATGGTTCTCGCTTCTTTGCGTCCCCCCCATCCCAAGCTTACAGGAGAGCCTGTCAGTAATGCTTATCTTGCAATGTCTTCTCTTTCAGCCCAGTAATAAAGAGAACACACCGAATAGCCAGTAGTTGTCAAACCAACCACTGTGCAACCGTCAAAAACGAGACCTCCACAAGACATGAGTCCTCCAAAGCAGTCATATTTTTCTTGGTGCTATGGACAGATTTTTACTTTACAGATCCGACTCTTATATAACCTCTTATAAATATTTCCCTGTATCTTGCTTCATAAAGTCTTCCTGCAATTTTACCAAGATGTCGAGACCCTGCTGATGAAGTCGAACAAGTATTAATGTGTGGGCTTTGATTATTTATGTAAACAGTATAGCTCATTTCTTTTCATTTTCTTTAAAATAGGTGGTCAGATAGAAGCAGTTGTTTGAGCCAGTAGAGCTTCACCAGGGCACCTGGGTTAGCACCCCGACTCATTCCAAAAGCATTTTGGGATCCTTCATTACATCAGTCGAGACCCGGCTTCAGCAGCAATGTTGAACCAAGAAGATGTCCTCTCAACAGTTGTACTGCAAGCAGTGTTTTTTGGCCGAGTGGCTCAGGGCCCCATTCAGAACTGTCCAGCTGTCATGAAACCTCAGGCCTCTCTGCTTTGAGGGAGTCTGTACTGTCGAGTCATATCTTGTCAGGAGCAGGATCTTTTTTTCTCCAGTGACCTGCTTGTCCTGCTCTGTCAGAGTGACCTGATAGTTGCAGCTCCGGTAATAAGCCTCTGTCACGGTGACAAGCCTCGTCGGGGAGACCTGCTGGCCGGTGGAGGCCTCTTTAACCTTTTCAAATGCCTTACCTCAGACAGCCGTTCGACTTCTGCCCCCTTTTCAATGTGCATCTGTGCGACGGCGTCCTCTCACCCACACTTCCGAATGACCTGCACTTCACAACGCTTACCGCTCCTGTGGACCTGCTGAAGCAGTCAGCGGGATTTCACACACATCCAGAAATATATACACAAAAAAGACTAAATACATATATACACATAAGCACCCACATTATCTGTGTGCTAGAACAGTGTAAGAGATACCAGACTGTGGGGCCTACCCATGCACCAGAACAGAGCCTTAAGAAATACCAGAGTGAGGGGCCCATCCATGCACTAAAACAGTGTTTTAACCCCTTAAATATTGCCCCATTTCTTAGCACAAGCTTGAAAATGTCATACCAAAAATACAATGGTGACTATTCTTGAACCCTTTTGACTACGCAATATGCTGCTCTCTTCTGGAAGGTAACCCTTTTGGGAATTATTCTAAATATTACGAAAACAAAGTCCTCAGAAATATTCACTCAGACGAGAGAGTCCTTCAAAAGTAGTCCTCTATCGCAATTTATTTATTTATTGTAAAACGTAAACCTTTTCTGGCAACAATCTCAAGAACAGTTTCTGCCGAAGCGTAACAGTCTCACAAAAGGACATTGACATGACCTTATTTCATGTAGTATGTGCCTGTTCCAAAATAATAATGAACTGTTGTCGCTAAAGCAATGGCAATCCAAATTAACAAACTATAGCAGATGACAATTAGCTGATGTTATATTAAATGCTTTCTGAGATTAACCTAATAAGGAAGCAAGTTAGTACTTTTATATGTTAAATGAGCAACCTGTGAGCTACTGGAAAATCTGCCAGCGATTCATAAAGAGAAGTATTGTATCGTACTTGCGGTGTTCAATTGAAGACTGCTATGTCATTTTAACTAAGACACTTAACATTTTTACTGCAATCTCCACTGTTGTATGAATTGCTTGCGTTATTCTAGCGAGCTAGCATGGAGTTGAGATTACTCGGCATAGAGGTTCTGTGCCATCGTGTTACAGCTCAGAATCTCCTATAACCTGAACCCGCGTCTTACCTGCTGTGTAAGCCATCTCGCACGTGCATGTTTTAACATGGTATGTCAGTCACTTAATAATAGAAAATACAAAGTATTGCTGAAATCAGTACTTTCCAAAATAACTATTCCTGCATGGGCAATCATAACGGCAGAAAAACCATACCACACAGGACTTTATATGTAGTCACTATCAGTCAACAGTTTTTGCAATTTAATGGTTGGCCTTGAAATTTACTTTACTGTAGTCCACACTATGTTCTAATATGTGTTCTTAAGTACTGATCCAAAATGCAATTTAAAGTGAAAAGGAATGATGGCTAGTCGACCCTCACTGCTAATGAAGTTTTATTATTAAGGAGATGTGTACATACTGTAATTGAGCTGGAGCTGAACATAAACATTTGATGAAGGCGGCTTGTGGAAGCTTCTCCGCCCCCACCCCTCGGTTCAGTTCAAATGGGCAGCTCAGTCTCCTGCGCTTGGCAGATTTACCCTGGAATTGGAAAGCCAGAATTGTATTACAGCCGAAAATAAAACCTGGCAACCCAGAGCCGTAGAGTTGATTTGATATGCGTGCGGCTGTGCAGCATCAATCAGGACCGGAAGTGTGAGAGGTTGACTCTGTGGCGGTTTCTGTACAAGGGTATATCACGCGCCTGCAAGCAAGCGGGGAGATCTATATGTGCGATGTTTAATGCATGTGCGCACATTGATTTCTCATGCTTATTCTCTGTATAAATAAGTAATGGATGCCTTGCACACTTGACTGGTAAATTACAGTGTTTTGAGATTGAGGAGTCCACTTTCAGTTTGAAATGTACCTCCCCCCTTGTTTTTCGTACTACGGGGACTTAATCTGAAGTGTAATTTGCTTCATGCTTTCAGCCATGTGAATTTACCGAGCGTCTGCAGAAACGTATTGCTCTGCTTAAGCAGGTACGCCTTTGAGTAGAGTGAGTAGATTTATTAAATGCTTATTTATTTCACCTTCGGTTTGATTAACAGGTCATTTGTGAGGGCTGGTTGTGATATACTCAGGCTATATCACATTTAATATAAGCTCATCGGTCAGAGAGCTGGGTTGGGCACAGGTAATTACCGAGATCTATCATGTAAAATGTCAGGCCTGGTAAATACTGAGCATTGAACACCCCCTTTTTCATTCCTATTCAGAGAGCTGGAATGCAAGAAAAGCAGAGTGGGCCAGAGTGAATTCTGTGTATATGTTTACATTAATAAAACTGACTCCAGATATTAATAATAATAATAATAATAATAATAATAATAATAATAAATACATGTATTTTTATAGAACCTTTCATAGTAGTCATCGACAGGCCAAAACAATTCCCATGAAAAACAAAAACATTCAACTGAAATGGGACTGAGAAAGAGGGGTGCTACTATGAAGGACACAGTAGCCTGTAAGTCTAATAGTTTGTAATCAGCATTGGAAGCCATTATACATCTGCAATATATCTGTACTTACATAATCCATTAAAAAGATTCATACTCAAATAGAAGCCCATGGAAAGGATGCCCCAGGATCTACAGGTGCAGTTTCACGTTGACTGTGTGCTATTAAACATTATCATTTTTGCATGGCTCCAACATGTTGACTGACGAGTCACTCGGATTGCTTGGCCAGCAAATGGATCTGTGGTCAATACCATTGATTTAGTCAAATTAAATGAAATCTGATTCATGAATTGAAAAGTGCCCATAATGTTCGACAGCGATTTTCCATGAGACAATAAAATAGCGATTAATTTCCTGAATTACATTACATTTTACATTTACATTTTAGTCATTTGGCAGACGCTTTTAATCCAAAGCGACTTACAAGTGCATAGGTTCTACCATAAGTCAGAGCATCACATCCAGAAACTAGCAAAATACACAGGAAATGCTGTTCTAAACATAGTTGTCATCAGAAGTGCATTTATTTATTTTTATTTTATTTTTTTGGGGGGGGGGGGGGGGGCAAGACAAGGATAGGGATATCAGAAAGGAGGGGCAGGGGAAATCAGGAGGGAGGACTAAGGTAGAGTTTGAAAAGGTGGGTTTTGAGTCTGCGTCGAAATAGGGGGAGGGATTCTGTTGTTCTGACAGTGGTAGGCAAGTCATTCCACCACTGAGGAACCAGAACGGAAAACAGGCGTGAACGTGCAGCTCGACCGCCAGGTGCACGTAGAGAGGGAACCGTAAGGCGACCAGAGCTGGCAGACCGGAGTGGTCTAGCTGGGGAGTAGGGAGTGATCAGGGATTGTATGTAAGGTGGGGCAGTCCCCTTAGCAGCCTGAAATGCCAACACTAGGGCCTTGAAACGGATGCGTGCGGCAATAGGAAGCCAGTGGAGGCCAATGAGAAGTGGGGTGACATGAGCCGACCTGGGCTGACTGGTGATCAGGCGGGCTGCAGCATTCTGGACCAGCTGGAGGGGCTTGATGGCACACGCTGGGAGACCGGCTAGGAGGGAGTTGCAGTAATCCAGGCGGGAAATGACGAGCGCCTGGACTAGGATTAACCAAATCAAAATGGAACTGACCGCAATGCTGCCTGCAAAACAAATAAGCACATGGCTCACGGCTGAATCTCTAAAGTGTAGTTGTAATCCTTGCAATGAAGTAGAAAATAAATAGACAAAAATGGAGCACAAGGACTTCAGGAGCCACGGTTTATAAAGGGAAAAGACTAAGTATTTCTTGTGTATATCTGAACAAAGACAGTTTCCTTTTTTTTTTTCTTTTTTTTTATTGGGAAAGAATATTCAAATAAGTTCCATAAGTACAATTGATGTACAGAGTATTGTATAAACCTACAGCATAGATAATCCTCATCATTACTTTTTCATACATGCTTTAGTTACGTCAGTCATTTTTTTAGTTAGATTTTTTTTTTTCAGCTACTGTAAAACCTTTTACTGTCACCATGTATTGCTATAAACAGATGCAAAGACTGACTAGTTTGCTGGCTAGCTACAAATAGGTTCCTAAAAAATTAGGAAAGCCCCCACCCTAACACAACCCAGTCAGAAAATCTGGGCAGACATGTTTGAAAAGTTGTGTAAGGATAGACGACAACACTTGACAACATCCGTGCCTCTGACACACACAGACAGACACCCACACAGGAGCAGTGCTAATATGAGGTACCAGACGTGTTATCTTTCTTGGGCAAAAAAAAGACATTGATGTTACACCAACGTGTTAAACCAATCCGATTTTTTAGTTTGTCACTATGATGGGATTGGGCTGGATAAGACAATAGATGAACTCATGGATATTAAGGTCATATTTATGCATCCATCTCTGAGGAGCAGAAAATGTGCATAAGGTTTTAACAATAAACAGTCCCTTTTGAGGTCAAAAGATGTACATGAGTTGACAGATCCAGATTCCTGGTATTTTTTATCTAGATTTGTGAAAGAACTTTTGTATCAGACCACACAATTTTTCCGTGAGAAAAATTATTGGAACATGTGACTGACAGGTGTTTCTTGTTGCCCTGATGTGTCCTGTTAGATTGATTGGTTAAACAATCAATAGTTCTGAATGTCCACTCTTGGTTTTAGTCTTGGGTTTTGCCTGTGAAGACTGCATTTGTGTTTAAAGATGAAAAAGATTAACCATCATGAAGACCAGAGGTCTATCTCTTGGAGATAAGCCAGTAGTTTTGAAGCTTACAAAAGAGGGGGATTCGATTGGATTGCATTGGGGATAGCTTGTACAACAACTTGGAATGCCCTGAAAAACAAAGAAACCGCTGGCGTACTGAGCAACAGACATCGAACAGGTCGACCAAGGAAAACAACCGCAGTTGATGACAGAAACATTGTGACAGCTGTGAAGAAAAACACAGGAACATCAGTTAGTGACATCACAAACTATCTCCACAGGGCAGTCTGTGACATCACAAACAATCTCCACAGGGCAGGGGTGAAGGTATCAACCGTTTGAAGAAGACTTAGAGAGCAGAAATTGAGAGGCTATACCACAAGATGCAAATCACTCATCAGTAGTAAGAATCAAGTTTTATGGACTGATGAGGCCAAGATTAACCTCTATCAAGTGATGGAAAGGCCAGATTGTGGATTAAAAGGGGATTTGCTCATGATCCAAAACATACAAGCTCATCCATGAAGCACGGTGGAGGAAGTGTCATGGCTTGGGCTTGCATGGCTGCTTCTGGAGTGAGCACACTAATCTTTATTGATAATGTAACTCATGATGGAAACAGCAGGATGAATTCAGAAGTCTACAAAAACATTCTGTCTGCCAATTTATGGAGAAATGCATCCAAACAAATTGGGAAGGTCTTCATCATGCAGCAAGCCAATGACCCAATACACACTGCCAACACATCAAAGGATGTCATTAGGGAGAAAAAATGGAAGGTTTTACACTGGCTAAGATAATCACCAGACCTTAGCCCAATTGAGCATGCATTTCACCTCCAGAAGAGGAGATTGAAGGGATTCGGTGCATGAATGTGCAGCTGACAAATCAGCAGAAATTGCATGCTACAATCATGTCAACATGGAACAGAATCTCAAATGAATGTTTTCAACATCTTGTGGAATTCATCCCACAAAGAAATTAGGCCGGTGAGAGCAAAGGGAGGCCCTACCAAGTATTTGTATAGTGTCCCTAATAAAGTGCTGAGTGAGCATACATTGACACCAGCTTGTTAATGCAAATATTTAATCAGCCAATCGTGGCAGCAACTAAATGCAGATGTGGTCAAGAGGTTCAGCTGTTTTTCAGACCAAATGTCAGAATGGGGAAGAAATGAAAGAAAGCAGGTAAAATTGATTCACAATCACCTGTGCTTCCTAAATGGACAGATTGATATCCCTGAAGTTTAACTGCCTTGGGGTTACACTGTGATGATTAACTGTTCCCTTAATTTTTTTGAGCAGTGTGTATATATATATATATCAACCCAAAAACTGAAAATAATGAATTACTCTGAAAATAATCTATTTGGTTGTTGATTCAAGGAGAATATTTGATTGAATCCTCAGCAGCCATCCCAGTGGTACATGTTGTTAGTGGTACATGGTAGACCACCATAGTTACACTACCCATAGCGGGTATTAATGCATTGTGTGTTGGAAGCCTTGTCAGTGCATAGGTCAAGATAATATTCTCGGTGCTTCTGTGAATTTCCTGTCTTTTTCGGCTTTTTTTATCTCTCACAGTTTTTGTGTTGAATTTCTAGACTTTTTTTTACCGGAAGGTAACGTAATCCTATCTATATAAACAGTGGTTGCCCTGACCGATGATATCTTGTGTTAAGAACCATTAAACCATTTCAAAATGTGCATTTTACAATATACCACTTGCGTTCTGAATAAACTCAGCTATTTTTGCCATAATAAATTAAACCATTAATGACTAATATAGTTTTAATTTTTGACCATTTTAAAAGAATAGAGAACTGCAAATAGTTTAAGACTGTTACTTATCCAATACATAATTGCCCTTACATGTAAACATCATAGCAGCAAGAGCTTCAATGAATTAGCCAACAAGCCTTGAACCCCTTGAACCACATTCTTTTCCACCTTCTCCACGAAGAAAGCACAAAAAGAGAAGAGATGAAAGAGATGCAGTTGCTATAGCTTTTCAAATCAGCACCTTTTAATACAACAAAGTTATCCTCAAAATATCTGTGTGTTTGGAACGCTAGATAAAGTGGCCCCTGATATAAAGATGTCTGTAATCAGTAAATATAGTGTGTTACACACACCAATCAGCCGCAACATTAAACCCACCTGCTTAAACCAGTTTTTTCATGATTGAAAATGCTTTAAACTTGTCTATAAACACTTACTATTTCATTTTATGATATGTGTACTTATTGTCATGATCTGGGTCTGAACTCATGTATCATTGTTTATTATCTTTATTTTTTTTTTGTAACTTATTTTTCATGTCTGTATTATTTGTATGGATTTGTCTGCCCTGCCATGTACTTGCGTTTTCTTTGTCCTGAACCCCGCCCTCACCTTCCTCTGTTAGCCATGCCCCCTTCTGTTCATTTGCATACTCATTGTTTTGATTGATTCCTCCATGTTCCTCATTGTCTCCTGCCCATTAGTAGCCTCCCTCTGTTATTTAAGTTCTTCCCTTCTGTTCAGCCCTTGCCAGATCCTGCCTGAATGTTTGGTGAGAGATTCTACCCGTTTTTGCTCTGTTCCCATGTGCGCTTGATAAATCTTTGATTTTCTGTTTATGGTAGCTTTCTGAGTGAGTTTTTTGATAATATTTTGCATCTGTTTTTTTGGCATTTTTCTGAGTTTTGGGTTTTTGATTTTCATTTTTGGATTCTGAGTGACTGCCTTGTCTGATCCTGTTGGAAATAAATAATTCACTTTTTGCCTGCTACATCCGGTCTGCATCTGGGTCCTTGTCTGCGAGATCTGACACTTATATAAGCAGATAATCATCAGTGAATTAAATTCAAAAGTAACATTTTTAAATGAAAATGTAAATCTTGTAAGCTGGGGGGTACATTGTTTTGTTATTTCAATATGTTGGTACATAGTAGTGTTCATGATCACATCTTAACAGGTGCTCCAGGACGTGTAGAAAATAAAGACCAACCACCATATAAAAAATGGCGTTAAAAAAACAAAGATAAAAACAAGAAAGTCAGACTTCTTTTCATTGTGATCGAGGGTCTGTTTTTTTTCATTTAGTAACATTTATGGTTAGGACTTGGGGAGCTCCATCACAAGATTATTTCAATAGCTGCTGACTACACCGGTTAGCTAAACATATGTTTGCTAGCTAGTCACATGACCAACCAACCATAGGTGACAACTTTTGCCTAACTTTACTGTTCATACTAGCTAATGTTACAGCATGATCGAAGACAGTTACTAGCTAGCTCTGCCTATATTGCTGGCTATGATAGTGTAACAAGTCCATGCCCTTGTTATGTGGGATTTCCAGTAGCGTGCACACGTTCTTTGTCAGTTGGCAATGGCAGGCAAGACAGGAGTCTATGGAGAGTAAAGAAGTTTATTGTAGAATGGATTCCGCATCACTGTTCAACCGCTGTTTCGATAGATACTGAAGATACAACTTGAGAAAGACAAATAACCCGCGAGAGCACCGTGCTAGCACCAATTACTAGGTGAGTTACACACAGCTGCTTGCCGGGCTGATAATTACTCCTGATTCTGTAAGTCTGTTTCAGGGTTTACCCCAAAGTTTCCCCAATGGCTCCAACATGCACTTCATCAACCGAGTACACGAACAACCGCCGCCTCGCTTTTCGCGGGCCAGGGTTTTATACCCAAATGTATCACAACTCTCTCCTTCGCTTTCTGTGGTCCATGTTCAGTGTGGTACACACCATGTTACGTTACGTTACATTACATTACGTTACGTGGCATTTAGCAGATGCTCTTATCCAGAGCGACGTACAACAAAGTGCAAACAGCACAGTGACTACTTGTCACCCTTTAAATAGGCAGACTGACTGATTACAAGTTTGAAGACACCTGTGATGCTAATTAGAGGACACACCTTAGTTTAACATGTCCCTATGGTCAAATTATCCATCCATCCATTATCTGAACCCGCTTATCCTGAACAGGGTTGCAGGGGGGCTGGAGCCTATCCCAGCATACATTGGGCGAAAGGCAGGAACACACCCCGGACAGGTCGCCAGTCCATCGCAGGGCACACACCATTCACCCACACACTCATACCTACGGGCAATTTAGACTCTCCAATCAGCCTAACCTGCATGTCTTTGGACTGTGGGAGGAAACCGGAGTACCCGGAGGAAACCCACGCAGACACGGGGAGAACATGCAAACTCCGCACAGAGAGGCCCCGACCGACGGGGATTCGAACCCAGGACCTCCTTGCTGTGAGGCGGCAGTGCTACCCACTGCACCATCCGTGCCGCCTGGTCAAATTATTTTCAATCTTTTCTAGGGGTACCATCCTTTTTGTCCAGGCCTGTTTCATTAGTTTGTTTTTTAAAATGATTCTGTGGAACCACAATTCAAAAGCAAAGTCTGATTTTCATTGGTTAATTTTCTGTAAAGTATTATTTATTATTACTTTTCTCAGTTTCAAGTTATTTCAGTGACCATTGTGGGTTTTTCTTTCATTAACAGAGGGGTACCAACAATTTTGTCCACGTGTGTATATATATATATTTTTTTTAACATAAAAACTTGATCAAGGCTATCTGAGATCAGAAGCAAGGATCCAACCAATGTCTGCAGAAGAACTGTGTGTTCTCCAACATGCCTGGAACAACTTCCCTGCTGATTGTCTTATAGAACTGCAGGACAGCGCTGGCTATCTCAGAGAAGTTTTAACACCGAAGGGTGGTCACAAAAAATATTGATTTGATGACGTTTTTAGCTATTCTTCCAAATTACTAAAATGTAATGTAAAATGTATAGTATGTTTATTTAGGGCCTTTCACTGAATTATTTTTGAAATAATCTTATTTGTACAGAATGTTATATAGGTGCCTAAGACTTTTGCACAGTACTGTATATATAAAATCCCATTTTTAAACCCCTTCTTAACCAGCTCAATTTTATGAATGTTTCACTCCCACAAAACTCTTTTTTTTCAAAATACCCTGAATCTCGTCTCCCTTCACATCAGAAATTCCCAAAATCTATTTTGTTGGGAGCACCACCATCTTCATTCTCTGCGACTTCAATGTCACTAGTTTATTACCATAGCAATGAATGCCAAAAACTTTCTCCTATCCATGTTTGTTGTTTTTCAATGACCCAGGTCTGCTCTTTCCTCCCAGTTCTCCTTTCTGCCCTCACTCTCCTTGTTGCCCCGTATGACATTTTATTGATTTTTTATTGACTTTCCTGCTCGTTTCCTTCCCAATGCCTTTTCATCCGTCTCACCCCACACTCACTCTGACTCCAAAAATGACTCATCCTTCACATACAGTGGAACTCTACTGAAGCCCACCTTTACTGCTGCCTTACTGGCTTCACAAAGAGAGCAGCCACTGTGATGATAATTTGGCATTAAAGAAAAATATGTGTGATATGCATGTTCTTTTATTTTCCTGCCGCTTCACCTGTTGTCTTCGAGAAACCTCCTCTGATGCACAGCAGGTCACAGGTTATATCTTACATACAGTACATATTATATTTTATCCATAACACACACTGCGGGAACACTTCCAAGTGCCCCCTGTTCTTGAGACATGATTATTTCATGTTCCTCTTTGAAGAAGCACATTTTAATTATGCAGAAGCTGTGAGGCAGGCCTGTACCCCCCACCCTCATCTACCCCCACCCCCTGTCTACCAGGAAAGAGGGGTAATTAATGGACACACATAGGTTTCAAGGTGACGTGAACAAAAGCTGAAGCACTTTCTGCTGTAGAACCTGCACAGCTAGACCAATGAGGGAATAGCTGGAGGTGAAGGGACGACGTGTTCTTTCCTGGCTGTTGAATGAAAGATTTTAATTAACAAACTCCGCACACGAACAGAGCACAATTATGTTTAGGAATATACTGGGTCTGTTGCCACGGGTCGGATATGGATTGACCTGCCCCATATCCCGCTTACAACTGGCCTGAAACAGATCAGTAATATTCCTAATATTCTCCGTTCGTAAACGGGGCCGTTTTGAAAGCTTAGTGGTTACTCTCGTTCCACTCGTTGATCTGACTCCATTTAAGATATATAAGTTAGAAATTTGGGCGTGCAACTTACGCGAACCTCGGGAGTGATTACACTCGACTCGTACCTGCGCCACTATTACTCAATATATGTTCTCGCGATTTAACATTATTGCTGAATATCTCAGTTCGGTGTAGAACTCAGAGGCTGAGGGTCCAGTCAACACAATACATACAACACTGTCATGATAGTTGCGAGCCCAGGTCGGCGCAGCATTAACTGGGCTCCTTAGAGCTAATTCGACAGGAACCGGCGTATTAACGCCCATGGGTTCCCTTCGCGTCCAATCACAAGAGCCATGCCTAACCGACCCTTTACGTTGGCCGAAACTTGCTGGCCTCACAGCTTAGAACTATCACAGGGGTACCAAGCTCTCAGTTCGGTGTAGAACTCAGAGGCTGAGGGTCCAGTCAACACAATACATGCAACACAGTCATGATAGTTGTGAGCCCAGGTCGGCGTAGCATTAACTGGGCTCCTTAGAGATAGTTCGACAGAAACCGGCGCATTAACGCCCATGGGTTCCCTTCACATCAAACCACAAGAGCCTTGCATAGCCGACCCTTTACGGTGGCAGAAACTTGCTGGCCTCACAGCTTAGAACTATCACCTGTACCACGGGACTGCCGATCGGTCAGTCCTTGGTCCCCATTGTCCCCCTCAATATTCAGTTGTAATTTAGGCTGAAAAGGTACAAGATGAATTAGAGTCATGGAGATCACGCAAGTTACAAACAAAATAATTTATTTCCAGACGGGTAGGCAGTTAGCGTAGAATAAAACAGTCAATTACAGTCAATAGACAAATTAAAGATAAATAGAATAGAGTGAAATCTTACCCAGCCTGCTTTCGCTACACACATATACAAAGTATGCACAGTGTGGGAAATCGAGTGCGATCTTCCCGATACTTACATACACGCATACCTACATAAGACATGTTGTGTGGGAAGTCGAATACGATCTTCCCGATACTTACATACACGCATACCTACATAAGACATGTTGTGTGGGAAGTCGAATACGATCTTCCCAGATTGGTCTGTCTCCCTTGCTTTTATGCCAAATCACACGTTTGAAACCAGGCGGCAGTGCCATAAATCAACCTGGAGGGGTGGTCAAATCTGGAATTTAGACCCCCACCGTTGGGGGTTGTTGAGTAGGGAAAATGAGATGATTACCAGGAGAGGACGTGTAGGTTTTCCCTTGAGTTATTGAAACTATGGTTGATTAAAATCCATTTGGTATGAAATGTATCTCATCTGATTCGTTGACTTTACTGGATCACATCCATACCAAACAGATTATCCTAATGTTTTGTTATGGTGCAGTTATCATGAAACTTCCCTCCTGATTATCCATTTTACATGCAATTCCTGTTACCATTACATAAGACTTAATGCAATAATACAAGGATCACATGGGCAATGTTTTCAAGGTGTTACCGGGTCTATTTACCATCTAAACAACAGTTTTGAGGTTTTCATTCAAGAGAGTAGTCCCTGGGGTAATGACAGCAGTGCCCAAAGGAGGGCACTGTGGTACTGCCCGGAGTCTTTCCCCCTGGAAGTGACCAGGTGTGGGGCCATAAGATGTTAGGCACATTCCTTTCCCGGGAGTTTTAATGGCCCACATGGCCTAATTGCCCGGGAACCGCTCATCCACCCACCATATATCTCTCCTTTATCATCTTGGCGTCACTGGTCTGGAACTCCTCAAAAGGTACTACAAACAGTATTGTCCTTTGTCCCTTTTGACACACACCAGAACCCCCACCTCACAAATGGTCAACCCCCAGCTCACAGGCTCTTCACAGATGGCAGCCCTTCCTGCTACAGGCCGCCCCATCATATCTATGAATGCTGTAGTTGGGAGTTTTCATGATAACTGCATTATGCTGTAAATATGTCTTTGTGCCTCTCATGGTAATATACCTTTTGGATAAACCTGATTTGGGTGAATGAAAGGAAAGGAGACATCCCAGACTGTTTGGTTTCTTCTCATTATCTCCGAAATCCAGGCCTTAGTTCTAAAAAGTGAGTCACCCATCTATAATTTACAGCCAGGCCCACCCGGCAGGGGGCTAAAACACCTGGCTTCTAGAGACAGCTTTTGCCCAGTTTCCCCTCGGCTCCTGAATGGTTGTGATATCAAAGGTAGACTGTTACAAAAACTAGACCATTACACCAGTCGCACTGAACCAATCAGAATAACACCAAACATCACTATATTCTGACCTGGGATTATCATGAAACATCTTTATACCATCTCCAATATTCCTGTTCTGGAATGTGAGAAAATCCTTCTCTAGCTCTCCCCCACAGGCATGTGTGCCAATGGTGGGGGCTAACAATGTAGGAGGGGGGAAGTCAGCAAGCTGACCAGCGCATGAGACCAAATGTTCCTTATGACCGGCTTACACTGCGGTACAGAGGAGGAGTTGCAGGGAGCACTGAAGAGAGCACTGAAGAGAACTGAAAGTGCCCCCCCCCCATGAATCCCCCCATGAATCCCCCCATGAATCCCCCCCAGTAATCTCGACTCGTCTCCTGCACTGCCCAGTCCACTGCCCTGTCTCCTTGGGCCAGCGCTCATTTAGCTGTGCACTCAAACTTACATTTATCCGCTTCCCTCTCCTCCTCCGTCAGGTGTTTCTAAAACACTGAAATGACCACCTCTGATGCTGCTCCCTCCATAAAGCTTATTGTGTGTGTGTGCGTGTGCGTAGTTGAATGTGGTCCTGTGATTTAGGTAGAAAAGTAACATTGGCTTGGCTTCTCACATGGGATACAGCAATTGCATTATTAATCCCTGCAGTCCTCCACGTCTTCTGTAGCCAAAATGAACCTCTGTAATCCTGAATGCGGTGGTTTTGCTTCATTTTTACTGGGGGATATCAGAGCGGGGAACGCAGTTCAGAAAGAGCCATGGCAGATCGAGATCGAACCCCCAGCTACATGGGGGTGGGGTTGAGACACACGTGTCTCACCCAGTTGACAAATGTCAGCTCTTCCCAGGGTTTGAAATGAACAGCCTCCCGTCATCCTGGGGCCCATTAGGAATGTGTCTGTGATGATTCAAAACAGCTCCTGGAAAAGTGCTGGGAAGGCGCATTTGAAAATGATGAATTCTTAAAACCACATGAAACATGGGCCGGCCTGTAGGGTAGTGATTTAGGTAAATAACTGGGACACGCAAGCTTGGTGGTTCTAATCCCGGTGTAGCCACAATAAGATCTACACAGCCATTGGGCCCCTGAGCAAGGCCCTTAACCCTGCATTGCTCCAGGGGATGATTGTCTCCAAATGCCAATAATGTAATGAAACGATTTGTAATCACAGAGCGGATATTTTCGCTCCTGGAAGCGGATTGGTCAATACACCATTCCAGCCATGCTAAAGCCTTGCATGGCAGCTTTTCACCATTGGCGTGTGAGTGTGCGTGTGAATGTTCAGTGTTGGCGTGTGAGTGTGTGTGTGAATGTTCACCGTTGGCGTGTGTGTGTGTGTGTGAATGTTCAGTGTTGGTGTGTGAGTGTGTGTGTGTGAATGTTCACCGTTGGTGTGTGAGTGTGCGTGTGAATGTTCAGTGTTGGCGTGTGAGTGTGTGTGTGAATGTTCAGTGTTGGTGTGTGAGTGTGTGTGCGAATGTTCACCGTTGGTGTGTGAGTGTGTGTATGAATGGGTGAATGAGAATCATCACTTGCAAATCGATTCGGGAAAAGTGTTATATACATGCGGTCCATTTACCATTTACAAGACATTGCACAATTGACAGTAGCTCACGTTATTAGACCGACAACTGTTAACATTAGGCCAGCTATGTATCACAAAAAATAGAGTCCAACAACAAGACAATAATATGTAATATTACTTTTAATCACAAAACACAGTTTCCACAACTGTCGCATTGATTTTATCAAAATTAACTTCTGCAATCTATGGTGTATCCTTTGTGCCAAAAACATCCACTGCATTGCACTATACACAATACATACAAAAAAGTTTGTTAGTTAGACCGTTTTTTATTCATTTATAGAAATAGTAGTAGTATAGTATATAGATTGACAAACAAGATTACTTCATTTCCAGATTGGAATTGTGTAAAATTAGCTTCTGTAAAACTAAAGAAGTGAGATTAGTTTTCTAAAATGAGCAAGCAGGCATTATAGTTGACTTTGGCAAATATATATTTTTTAACGCAACGTCATCTCCTCCAGTCATCCTGGGGCTCATAGGAAATGTATCTGTGATGGTTGAAAACAGCTCCTGGAAAAGTGCTGGGACAGCACATTCAAAAATGATGAATTCTTAAAACCATTTGGTGGACCTTGCAGAAAGTGGAAGACTGGTTACATGTCACAGGGAAAAAGCATTGTACGAGCTACGCTCACGCTAAAGAATTAAAGTATTAAAAAAAGACTTAGTACAGGGAAAGGCCCCTCTTCGGTTCAAGATTATAATAATTATAGTTTGGGACAGTTCTGGTCCGCACACTGAGCGGCAATCTGAATGGCAGTGTGAGGCCTCAGTGTCTTCCCTTACCTCAACTGGAAGAACATTCTGGATGCCAAGGTACCTGGGCTTAATAAGGACCAGGTGAAGTGTGATGAAATACAGGGGCAGGGGTGCTCTGGAGGCGATGCTATAATACATCCCATCAAACACCTTCCATAAACTAGCATCGCTGTCTATTGGACACGAGGGAAGCCAGCATTGCTATCAGATTACATTACATTACATTAATGGCATTTGGCAGACGCTCTTATCCAGAGCGACGTACAACAAAGTGCATACCCATAAACAAACAAACAAACAAACAACGCAAAAGTATGACCAAACCCCTTAACTAGCCAAACACTGCTTACCTAGCCAAAAAATACTGATACACAAAAAAGTAAATCACAGAAAGACAGCAATTAAGGTTCACAGGGAGGTAGGGAGGGATGGGGAGAGGTGCTGCTTGAAGAGGTGCATCTTCAGTTTGCGCTTGAAGGTAGGGAGAGATTCTACAGTTCTGACCTCAATGGGGAGTTCGTTCCACCACCGTGGAGCCAGAACAGACAGTAGTCGTGAGCGTGAGGTGGAGGTTCAGAGGGGGAGATGACAAGCAGCATGTGGAGGCTGAACGAAGAGGTCTGGCAGGGGTGTAGGGTCTGATGATTTTTTGTAGGTAAGCTGCTTGGAAGGCTAGCACCAATGTTTTGAATTTGATGCGAGCCATGACAGGCAGCCAGTGGAGAGAAGTAAGCAGGGGGGTGACATGTGAGTATTTGGGAAGGTTGAAGACCAGACAAGCTGCATTCTGGATAATTTGGAGGGGTCTGATGGCGGACGCTGGGAGGCCAGCCAAGAGGGAATTGCAGTAGTCCAGGCAGGACAGAACCATCGCTTGGACCAGGAGCGGGGTCGAGTAGGGGGTGAGAAAGGGGCGGATTCTCCGTATGTTGCATAGGAAGAACCTGCATGACCAGGTCACTGCCGCAATGTTCTCGGAGAGGGACAGTCTGCTGTCCATCACCACGCCGAGGTTCCTTGCACTGGGTGATGACGTAAGTGTGGTATCCCCTAGGGAAATGGAGAGATCCAGATGGGGAGAGGTAATGGCAGGGATGAATATCATTTCAGTCTTACCTGGGTTGAGCTTTAGATGGTGGTTGTTCATCCAGCTCTGGATGTCACTCAGGCAAGCAGAGATACGGGCTGAAACCTGTGTATCAGATGGTGGGAATGAGATGAAGAGTTGGGTATCGTCTGCATAGCAGTGGTAGGATAGACCATGTGCAGTGATCACAGGGCCAAGGGAACGAGGGTAAAGAGAAAAAAGAAGCGGGCCTAGGACTGAGCCCTGGGGAACTCCTGTGGCAAGGGGCCGAGGTGTCGATACAGATGTCCTATAGGACTTGTGAATCTAGCATTGTTTTCATACATCCTATTGAAAACCACTCAGAATAGTCATCTTGGAAGCCAGTATATTTATCATACATCTTTTAGAATCTAACACATTTATTGGATTTCTGACTATTGGAAGACTGAGATCTGAGATCTCCCTTAAGAAGCAAGTGGGCTGGCACTTTCTCAACTTGGTTGTAGAGAACCGGCTCTGGAGAGACAGGAGTGAACATTCTTAGCTTTTCTGGCGTTCTCTCTGGCATTAAAGGGAGATGAACTTCAAAGGTGATGACCGCCATGCCTCCGCACCTCCTGTGCCACTGTGCGTTTACCACACCACTTCCTGCCTGCGTAGTTCACACTTCGCCTCAACTGGCTCCGTCAGAAGCTGTGATGGGGACCAAAGACATCTTTCACGCCTGCCAGCAGCTGATTCATCAACTGTGGTTATTAAAAGTGAATAAAGCCCACACTAACACAGCATACAGTTCTGAGCTGTCATTTATAAAGCCCAGATCTTCACATAAAATCAAATTTAGTTGTGGTGTGCTTTTTACAGAAAAATAGGCTTTACAGAGAAGCACAAAGAAGAGCCAAAAGCAGGCCTGAACTCCCAAATAGAAAGGGCCAGGTTAAAAATAAACTCCCTGGTGGGGAGAAAAACAAAATCTAAAATCTTGGAGAGAAAAAACTCCCAAATGGGAAGAAATCTTGGGAGGAACCTGGCCTTAGGGGGTCGGGGAGAGGGTTGGGAGGGGCATCCTCCACTGGCCAGCCTGGTGTGAGTAGGGGTAGAATGGATGTGAAGTAAATGTAATAAGGGATCTTAAGATCCTTAAATATGTTGCATTAATATAGCATATTCATTTTTTTCTCGCTTAAAACAAAGGCCAAGCTAGGTCACTCTCTTACCGTGAGTCGTTGAAATGCAGCTGAATGTTCTATTGATTCCAAATGGTTCCTTTTGCCACTTTGCAGTGTAGCTTCCATGGGAGTATAGATCTAACGAAGCCAATAGCGCTTGTTCATTTTCAGCGAACAGGAGTCATTGTGCAGCCATTGTCAGATCAGCAAATAGATTGAAGCCACGGACGGTACAATGGGGAACCGGGGGAGAGAGCATTTTTTAAAAGTGGAGAAAGAAACAAGATAACAAGGCCACCAGGAGTTTAAAATGTGCCCATTTTATCTGAGGCAGATGCTTTTAACATTTACAGACAAAGTAGCAACCGGTGGTATCAGTTATGGGAACAGCATCATATTATCAGTGGCTCTAAGAACAGAGACAGAAGAACAACCTATCCATACCCATCACGCACCCTTACAGTAAAACAAACAAATGTACTTTACATCAGTGCAACACATTAAGTGCAGAAGTAGTGCAATGCCAGGGACAGTCCCTCAGGAGGGCTGCCAAAGGAGTTTACAAGTCTGATTTAAAAAAATGTTTTTGAACGGGCTCTGCCTGTATGTATGTATACAGACTCAGTGAGCACTTTACTATGTATTATATTTATTAGACTACGTTATTAAGTCTCCTGCTGCTGCAGCCTATCCACTTAGAGGTTTAAGGCGTTGTGTGTTCAGAGATGCTCTTCTGCATAACACTGTTGCAATGTGTGGTTATTTGCATTACTGTCATCTTCTTGTCAGCTTTGAACAGTCTGGCCTTTCTCCTCTGAGCTCTCTCATTAACAACACACTTTTGCCTGCAGAACTGCTGTTCATTCAATGTTTTTGGTTTTTCACTCCATTCTCTGCAAACTCTGACTTTCACGCACTACAGTCTTTGTGCGTGAAAATCCCAGGAGATCAGCAGTTTCTGAGATTCTCAAACCACCCTGTCTGCTACCAAAAATCATTCCACAGTCAAAGTCACTTAGATCACATTTCTTGCCAATTGTGCCATATGACTGGCTGATTAAATATTTGCATTAACGAGCTGGTGTACAGGTCTACCTAATAAAGTGATCATTGATTGTGTAGCTCAAGTTTCTTACTTTTCTCAGTTGGGTTATTTTATTTGGAAGATACTGTCAGCAGGTTTGCACTCATGCTTGTTTGCAACCGCCACATTGAGAACATCACTGCAACAACTGGACACTGGGATGTAGCCATTTCAGAAAATTAATTTGCAAAAAAAAACCCCAAAAACTGAGTTGATACCACCAGACTTTGGGGTGGTCTGGCTGCAATCCCATACTCATCTTACCACTGTCTTACCAAAACTTATGAACATTTCTTATGGTTATGTTTTTATGTGTCTTATGTTCTTCATAGTGCGTGTTATGTATAGTATATTACTACAAGTAATATACTACAGGGAGAAAGCAGAATGTATTTAGAATTTGTATATTTGTTCTAGGAAATTATAGTTAACTTGCATGCCATGTTTACTCTTTTGGCTGGAAATGCTGTAGGCAAATGTGAATAAAAAAATTGATTAAACAAACTAATCCAAATAAATTTGCCGGTTAGCACATTATGATGGTCAACATTAGTACAAGTACAATGTAACAATGTGTACATACAGTACATAGTAATTTCACATTTGTTTCATTAATTCCTTAAAAACTGCTCATTCATACACACACATCATCCCACTTTTTGTTGTGGAGGTTGCCAGATGGTCTTGGAAACCTAAAGTTTGATAAATGCATGTTGTTCCCAAAGTCAATGAGTAATCATGTTAAATAATCATGACAATCAATTATTCCCATAATTGAGCAGCCCTACAATGGTAGAAAAGAAATGCTAATATAAGCCCATGTGTAATTTACAAGTTTGAGCCGATTAGACTTTACAAAGATTCTATAATGCAAACACATTGGTATCCATTAATTAAGTGTGGCATTTCAGAAAATCAAATTAATATCTGCAAATGTCCTCACCACCCAGCTCAGAATCACAACCGTAGTGTGATGTGATCACAACCGTAAGCCAGCAGAAATTGCTTCAAGCATTAAAATTAATCTTAATAATAACCTGTAGTCAGGAAAAAGAAGCAGTTTTTTCATAAATTATTTCTATGAAATTGCCATTTCTCCAGTGAGGCAATGAAAATTATGGTTGTAATTTTCACTAAATTAAGTTCAGACTGTTCTACTAGTGCACACTATCACAGAGGATTAAAAAACAGTCTAAACCGATTGTTTGCTGTGCTTTCGTTAATAAAAACGACAGAAGCATAAGATTCAAGTGCAAGTTTAGTTTTCCTTCAGTTGGCACATGATCATGAGTGACACGGAACAAAGCTTTATTTAACGGTCATTTGGAAAAATGGAAATTCAGTGCCATGCACAACCAGAACAGTAATTGGATCATTTCAGAAGGAGAAGCTTCTATCTTCAGTGACACTGAAGAAAAACAGGTGATCTTCCTTGATCCGTATCAATGGATAATGCACATTTTACTTCTTTCAAAACAATTAATGCAGTATTTCTCTTTTGAAGAATAGTAAATAGAAATATATTACACATGCACGCATGTATGCACGCACACACACAAGTATAGGTACTGTTCAGTATACCATCATTAATACATTTTATACACCTACAGGAAATAGAGGCAAAAGAGGCTTCTCCTTTTCATTAAGAAAATTATTTTTTGCCAAATTACTTCAAGTATACTTTACGCATTTCTTACAAGATACTTTGCAGAATTGTTTTGTGCAGAACATTCCAGTCTGTGATCTCTCGTATCCTGAAGGTCAGTCACATAGTGCACAGAAAATTATATACTTTATCCTCTATGCATTTGATATAACATTGCACAGCATACATAAGGTCCGTAAGTATTTGGACAGTGACACAATTTTAAAGGGCTGTAATTCCTACACTGTTCACTTCATATGGACCTAAATATCCTGAAGTTAAAGCTGACAGTCTGCATCCATACAGAGTGAACTGTGTAGTAATTACATCCCTTTAAACTTCTGTCCAAATACTTACAGACATCACTGCACACAATCTTTTCAGAAACTCGAGAAAGTTAACTATTTAACTGTCTACCACACTCCAATCAAACTTCCCCATCACCATTGGCTTACCTCTTAATCATTCTGTCCTTCAGCTGCATTCAACATTTTAATTACAATTGCGCTTCTTAATCCAGAGTGACTCGTACGTGTAATGCTTGCACTTATCGGCAATTTTAGAGATTTAGGGTTATATTAGGTTACATTACACTGCCACTTGCACATTAAATTCTAAGTTTCCTCATTATATTGTAATGTCAAATGTACTTGATAATTCCAACTATGACTTCAGCTGACAGTAGTGGGACCGGGTCATGAATTAATCATGCTGAATGTGTCATGACCATGGTGTTCTCATTCAAATTCAAAGTGAATAGTCAACTGATTCAGCAGATTTGTTAAAGTTTCTTTGACCACGCCTAATTTCAATGAAGCAGTAAAGCAGAAGGAGAGGGAATAGAGATTAGTACTAAGAATAAAAAAGTTTTAACAACTGGTCCAAGTCTGGGAAAAATACAACTCGTGTCTGATTCCTGGACTCAAACCCTACATCCCTGGTGATTGTTACTTGCCAAAGCAATTCCCTTTAGGGTATGGGGAGGCGAATGAAAGAAACAGACCCAAAAACTAAGCGGCCAACTTGCCTGTTCTCAAGATGAGGTTGACAAGCACCTCAGCACCACCTACAGTGGCAGTGCAAGGGAGCAGGACCGTGGGCCTACAGTGGCAGTGCAAGGGAGCAGGACCGTGGGCCACACAGCACTTTAATAACTCCGCCAGGACCCACCTTCGCTTTTAACATCAAGGAGCCAACCCTGAAGTAGGTCGAGGAGGTCATCCGAGTTGGCAGAACTAGCTCAGCTGCTGGTCCCAGTGGAATGCTATATGTTGTCCACAAGAGGTGCCCCAGACTCTTGCAGCGACTATGGAAGATCCTCAAGGTAATTTGGAGGAGAGGGAAGGTGGGCCAGCAGTGGCGGTATGCAGAGGGTGTCTGGATTCCAAAGGAGGAGAAATCAAGTACCATCGAGCAGTTCAGAAACATCTCAGTGTTGAGGGCAAAGTATTTTTCAGTATTGTCACCCAATGAATGACATAGTTCCTCCTAAGGAATGCATACATTGACACCTCTGTGCAGAAGGGGGGGAGTCCCGAAGGTGCCAGGATGCATTGGGCACAACGGAGTTCTCACCAAGCTGCTCTGGGAGGCATGGGAAGGCAAAGGAGACCTGGCAGCCCTGTGGCTTGACCTTGCCAATCCCTACGGGTCAATCCCACTCAAACTGGTGGAAACCTCACTCGACCGACACTATGTTCCAGGCAAGATCAGGGACCTCATTTTGCACAATTATAGCTGCTTCAGTTTGAGAATCACCTCTGGAACAGCAACATCTGCCTTTCATCACCTGGTGAAGGGCATAATCACTGGATGTACCATTTCAGTGATATTGTTTGCCTTGGCCATGAACATGCGGGGAAGTCAGCAGAGGTGCAGTGCAGAGGCCCAAATCAGGTTTGCGGCAACCCCCCATCAGAGCATTTATGGATGATCTGATAGTCATCACAACATCTGCCAAGCCAGTTAAGAGCCTGGACAAGACCATTGACTGCACCCTGAGGAACACCACGGCACTCCAAGCAACCAGCAGTGAGTTGGGAACCTGGCTCACAGTAGTGGATATATCAAGGTTGCTAGGCATTACATTACATTACATTCCATTACGTGGCATTTAGCAGACGCTCTTATCCAGAGCGACGTACAACAAAGTGCAAATCAAACACAAGAACAAGTGCAAAAGTGGACCTGAGAGGACAGTACAGTTCCGAGTCCCAGTGTAAACATACAGAAATTCAGAACCCTTGAAGAGTACAATCAACTTTCAAACTAGCATACCACAGTTGGCAGCTAGAATACAACAATACAACAATTAAAACTTTTGATGCGAGCACCAAAGTTTTAAATTTGATGCGAGCCATAACAGGCAGCCAGTGGAGGTTGCTGAGCAGGGGGGTGACATGTGAATGTCTGGGAACATTGAATACCAGATGGGCTGCAGCATTCTGGATCAGTTGTAGGGAAGGCCAGCCAGCAGAGAATTGCAATAGTCCAGGCGGGACAGGACCATTGCTTGAACAAGGAGCTGAGTGGAGCTGGTGGTGAGAAAGGGTCGGATTCTCCGGATGTTGTACAGGAAGAACCTGCACGCCCGGGTCACCATAGCGATGTTCTTGGAGAAGGATAGCCTGTTGTCCATCACCACTCCAAGGTTTCTTGCACTAGGGGATGAGGTCACTGTGGTATCCTCTAGTGACATGGAGAAATCAGAGAAGGGAGAGGTTAAAGCAGGGATGAAGATCACCTCCGTCTTACCTGGGTTGAGCTTTAGATGGTGGTTGCCCATCCAGCTCTGGATGTCTCTCAGGCAGGCGGATACATGGGTAGAGACCTGTGTGTCTGATAGGGGGAAGGAGAGAAAGAGTTGGGTGTCATCGGCATAACAATGATAGGAGATGCTATGAGCAGAGATAACGGGGCCAAGGGATCTCGTGTTGATGGAGAAGAGGAGGGGTCCGAGGACTGAGCCCTGGGGGACTCCTGTAACAAGGGGCCGAGAGGTTGACACTCCTCCAGCCCAGGACACCTGGGAGGACCGGCCAGAGAGATAAGATTGGATCCACTCTAAGGCTGAGCCACAGATCCCTGTAGATGCCAGGGAGGCTAAGAGGATGGAGTGGTTGACCATGTCGAATGCCGCAGAGAGGACAAGAAGGATCAGGACAGAGGAGAGAGAGGTTGCTCGTGCAGCCTGAAGGGACTCGTTGACAGAGAGGAGTGCAGTCTCCGTCGAGTGGCCAGGTCTGAAGCCGGACTGGTGGGGGTCCAGCAGGTTATTCTGAGAGAGGAAGGAAGAGAGTTGGTTGGAGGCGGCTCGTTCAATGGATTTGGATAGAAAAGGAAGGAGAGATACCGGACGGTAGTTTTGAATGCAGGAGGGGTCTAGAGTGGGTTTCTTTAGGGGCGGGGTGATGTAGGCCCTCTTGAATGATGAGGGAAAGCAGCCAGAGGACAGAGAGGAGGTTTTGCCTGAAAGAGGTTTGAGGAGATGGGGTCCAGGGCACAAGTAGTAGGGCGGTGGGAGAGCAGGAGGCGAGACACATCAGCATCTGTAAGGGGACAGAAAGAGGAGAAACAGGGGGCAGACACAGAAATGGAGGCAGGCATAGAAGTGGTGGTGGTCGCGAAGGTGCTGCGGATATCTGCGACCTTCTCGTCAAAAAATACCGCAAAGTCATCAGCAGTGAGCAAGGACTGAGATGGTGGGGGAGGTGTGCTGAGGAGAGAGGAGAAAATGGAGAACAGTTGACGAGGGTTAGAAGTGGAGTTCTGGATTTTTGTTTGGAAGTAATTTCTTTTGGCATTGGTGATAGCAGAGGAGAATTCCGCCAGGAGAGACTGGTAGGAAGACAGGTTTCCTCCACGTCCTCTCAGCTGCATGTAGGCTGGGCCTGGAGGAACGTAGAAGGTCAGAAACCCATGGGCTAGGAGGGGAGGATCGAGCAGGCCGGGAGACAAGAGGACAGAGAGAGTCAAGGGCTGAGGAGAGAGAGGAAAGCAGCATGGAATCAGTGAGTAGTTTGGAGAAGGATTCAAGAGGAGGGAGGGAAGTGGTGACTCTGGGGGTAAGGGAGGAGGGTGATAGAGAGCGGAGGTTACATCGGACAGCAACAGTGGGGGTGAGAGAAGGGGAGGGAGGTAGAGGGGCTAGGGGGATGGAGAAGGAAATGAAGTGGTGATCGGACTTGTGTAAAGGGGTAACAGTGGGGTTAGAAGAGGAGCAGTTCCTCAGAAAGATCAGGTCGAGAAGGTTTCCGGCCTTGTGAGTTGGGGGAGAGTGCTGCAGAGAGAGGTCAAAGGAGTGAAGTAGTGGTAAGAAGGCAGCAGACTGGGAGGCTTCCAGGTGGATGTTGAAATCTCCCAGGAGGAAAAGTGGGGTGCCATCCTGAGGGAATGAGCTGAGTAGAGTGTCAAGCTCATCAAGGAAACTTCCCAGGGCACCTGGAGGACGATAAACAACAACAATATAAAGTTTAACAGGGTGAGTAATTGAGACAGCGTGGCATTCAAAGGTGGATAGGGATAGGTCAGTGAGGGAAAACGCAGAGAATTTCCATGAAGGGGAGATCAGCAAGCCAGTGCCACCTCCACGGCCAGAGGGCCGGGGCCGGGGTGTGTGTGAGAAGGAGAAGGAGGATGAGAGGGCAGCGGGGGTGGCAGTGTTCTTTGGTGTAATCCAGGTCTCGGTGAGGGCAAGGAACTGTAGGGACAGGTGGGAGGCATAACCAGTAATGAATTCAGCCTTCCGTGTGGCAGACTGGCAGTTCCATAGCCCCCCTGCAACTGTGAAGTTGTCACAGGGGGTCAGTGAGGGGTAGCAGAGGTTGGTGGGGTTCCGTCGCTGTGGAGGGCCACGTCGCTGGAAGCGCGTTCTGAAGGGGAGAGAGCAGACCATAATAGGGTGCTGACACGCCATACCATTACAAAATGGGAGGAAGCGATGCTAGGCAAGTTCAAAACATGGATTTACCAGCACAGAATTTTGCCACGACTTCTCTGGCTACTGTTGGTCTACAATGTCCTACTGACCACCATCGAAGGCTTTGAGTGGAAGGTTGGCCACTTCTTTCACAGGTGGTTGGGCCTACCACAAAGCCTCAGCAGCATTGCCTTGTATGGGAGGAAGAACAAGCTACGACTTCAGTAGTCTGACAGAGGAGTTTATAGTTAACCGAGCAAGGGAGGTGCGGGTGTATAGAGACTCAAACAACATCACAAATCACAAGTCTTCTCGGCGGGCATAGAAGTGAGAACAGGTAGGAAGTGGAGGGTATATGAGGCAGTTGACCAGGCTGAATCACAGCTGCGGCATAGTGTGTTGGTGGGAGCAGTGGCAACAGGACATGCAGGGCTTGGCAGCAACTGAAGGCCTCAGGAAGAGGTCCATGCGGGAGTGGAGGAAGCCCCCTCTGGTAGGATAGTAGGGATACGGGAGCAGGGGGTATGGACTTGATGAGAGCAGGCAGTGGGCCGGACGATCTTGTGCTCAGAGCTCTGCAAGGCTCAGCCACACAAGATAAGGTTCCTGGCTCAGTTGGCCTATGATGTCCTCCCCAGCCCATCCAATCTCTTCTGCTGGGGCCTGGCAGATACTCCAGCATGCCCACTGTGCCACAGAAGAGGCTCACTGAAGCACATCCTGAGCTGCTACCCAAAAGCCTGGGAGAGGGGCTGGCGCCACGACCAGGTGCTGAGGGCCATTGCAGAGGTCATCAGTGCAGGGATCTCCATGAGTAGGCAACAGCAACCACCAAGCAAAGCACTCCATCACCTTTTTCAAGGCTGGGGAGAAGCCTAAACAGGGCCCAAGTTAGGCAGGGGGGCTCCTGGCAACAACATGGGACTGGCAGCTGAAGGTGGACCTAGGGAGACACCATCGCAGGGACTACGCTCAGGCCAGACATGGTTCTGGTGTCGGAATCAACAGGGCAAGTGGTCCTGCTGCAGTTGACTGTTCCCTGGGAAGACCGGATGGAGAAGGCCTTTGAGAGGAAGAGGACCAAGTAAGAGGAGCTAATGCAACCCCATTGAGGCCAGGTGCAGAGGCTTCAAGGGCCAGTCCCTCTTCACGGCACACAAGATGCTGGGGATCAAGAGACTGCACAGCAGGAGAGCCATCAAGAAGATCACCGATGCCACAGAGTCATCAAGGCATCAAGATGGCTTGGGTCGAGCGGGGTGATCCGTGGACCACACAAGTTACTTAGACACAAGCTGGGGCCTGATCACCCTCGCTAGCCTGTGTTACAAGGGGTCACAGCTCCCAACCCTCGGTCTTCTCGGGCCATTGCCCGTCCCAAGCCGTCCGTGGAGATACAGATATATCACCATGAATATTGTGACCGGTCTGCCTGTGTCAGAGGGTCACACCGTTATCCTGGTAGTAGTGGACTGGTTCTCCAAGGCAGCTCATCCCTATTCCCAGGCTGCCGTCTGCTCCCAAGACCACCCGACTGGTGGTGAAACACGTTTTTTGGCTCCATGGCCTTCCCCAAGACCATCTGACTATAGCCCCTACCTTGAAATCCGGTTTTGGCAGG